>NC_139516.1:139316438-139755660 GCF_947247035.1 Vipera ursinii | reverse complement strand
TTATTTCTACTCAAGCAGATTTGTGAATTGAAACAGACACTCAGTCAATGCAGCAAATCAAAGCAGATGGCTTCATAGATTTGATGGCTTTTCCATAGCTTCTGTGGTCCTTACAAATAATATACAATGATGCTACAATTTCACTTCCATATTGGGAAAATGTTAAAGTCTGGTGAGAGATGTGACACTAATCTGTGTAGCTGATCAGTTGGGTTTCATCAGCTCATCAAACTCTCAGGTTATCAGAGATCTTTGGTAATGGCAAACCTTGCACATTTTCTTGGTTCTTGAGTTGTTGACTATGGCCAATCACCTGTCTTTAATTTGCTTCCCCTTGGGGTAACAGAATGGTGAAGATTTGTGCATCTCCTGGCTAGCAGATCTGGGAGCCCAACATTACCCTCAGTACCCTGAATATGGACTTAAAGCTGATGAGCCTTATATTCATTTTTGGCTTGGTATTTAAATTTATATGGTTGCAGTAGGCTTAAATCTTTTGATAATAAGTCAATGGCAACAGAATATCACTTAAGGAATTGGCATAACTGGTTACTACTTTTAAGAATATGACAATGGTAAGATTATGAATAGGCTGACATCTTTCGTTGAGGCCTATCTCTGGCATACTGTATTTCTCAGTGTATCAGCCTGCCTCTGATCATTAGTTGAAATGTCCACAAGCCATAATCCTGATACAACTTTATACTATGTACAAAGCTCACTGCAGCATTTGAAAAATGATGTAAACCTTAAATCAGGGGTCCCCAATCCCCGGTCTGTGCCAGCAACTGGTCCGCACAAACAAGCAAAGCCCCATCTGTGGGATGCAGGCAGCACACAAAACCACACACTCTCCAGTCTGTGGAAAAACTATTTTCCATGGAACCGGTCCCTGGTGCCCAAAAGGTGGGGACCTCTGCCCTATATAACATGGCAATCAAAGAATCTACAAGAAAAGGTTAAAACATTAAGGGTTCTTTAGTTTGGAAAATAGGTGACAGGCCATGGTATACGAAATCAGGCATAACATGGTGTCCAATGAAGCTAACTGAGGGGAGAGAGAAGAAAGCAGTTTTTTTCACACAGCACATAACTGAACCATGGAATTCATTACCACATGAATGACAATGGCCACTAACTTGGATGCTTTTCAATAGAATTAGATAAATTCATGGGGGACATTTCTATTGGGGTCTTTGGTCTTCGAAACTTGTTGTTACTTCCAGGTTGGAAACAGCATGTTTCCAAATATCGTTTGCAAGGAAAAATTGATCAAAGAGGCATAGCTTTCCTACTTGAAAGCTTCCAAAGACATTTGGTTAGTTATCTTTAGAGACAACTTTATAAGATAATTAAGATAAAGTTATCTTTAGAAAAACTTGAAACATTGTTAATTACATATTCTATTCATCTTGCAAGTGATAGCGATCTCTGATTTCTGCTAAATATAAACTTAATGTTCATGCTTTGGAAACTAATTTTGTATTTAAGACAACAAAACCTGGAAAGGAGAAAAAAAATAAGTAAGCTATTTGCTTTTAGATTCCAATAAGGGTTTTTTTTTTAAAAAAAAAGTTTTACAGCTTAAGATCATGGCTTTCGCTAAGCAAGATTTTAATCTTATCACACTTTTATAGTTGAACTATTGACTGATAAAATAGATATTAAAATATTATGCTGGAGTTTCCTGGGGCCACATGTTATAGCTCAAGTTTCTGGCAATGCACAATAGTCTAGCCTGGGTTTATAGAATGCCAGCAAAGTAACAATGATGATGTTAGATTTCTAATTGATGTAACAGTTTTAATTCAAAAGTCATAAACCATTGTTTATTTCAGCTGAAATCTTGTCAAAGATTTCAAAAACTTCCACTTCCAGTGTAGTTATACATTTTAGATAGGTATGGTTTATTCAATCCATATAGCTCATATATTTATTAATGGTGTGTTGTGTCCCTTATAAATTTTCTTCTTCTTTTCTCTTTAACTTAGTTCAGAACCACTGGACTAGGCAATTAGAAATTCTGTAAATGTTAGAAGATTGTAAATGTGAGGTAGAGGGTAAAATAATGACTAAAGAAGATGATGCATTGTATTTCATAGATAACTTGTTTAATAGATCTCCTATTCCTTATCTTATTTTGGTAAAACGAGAGTTTGGTATTTTATTTATTTAGTTCATAAATCATAATACATGTTATTTTATCCATATTTCATAAATTCAAATAAGCAGACTTTATGTTACTCACATTCAGACACATTTAACACTTATATGGCTTACCCTGGAGAGCCATAAAATCTTTCCAGATCAGCAAAATTCAGTTTGGGATTTGGGATTCGTACAAATACTACCCACAACTCTAATCCCTTAACGCCGGGATCTAAGAGCATAAGCCACCAGGAGGAGTTGCTGTCACCTTTTGAAAACAGTCTTATTTACTGAACATCTGTGCATGTCAGTAAAGTTTCAGATAATAAAGAAAATAAATGATCCAAAATTAAACTAATTCTCAATGGAAAAGGAAGGCTTTAGTTTGTTTGTTTCTGCAGGTAAAGTTAATGGCCACATTTCTGAGAATGTGGTCAGATTCTTCCACCCAAAAAGACAAGAATGTAGAGAAATAACTTTAGTGGGATTTGCAACAAAAGTCCTCTTTCTTACTGAAGAAATTTCATTCAAATTAAATATAAAACAGTGCAAGTAAAGACTTGCTCAAATTGACCTCAGCTGCTGGCAACTTCATAGATATTTTCATGTAGTGTTCATGATAGTAACATAGAAATTTAGATCAGAATACAGCTGGAAGGGACCTTGGAGATCTTCTAGTCCAGCCCCTTGCTCAAGCAGAAGTCCCTATATCATTTCAGACAAGTGACTGTCCAGTCTCTTCTTAAAAACCTCAAGCAATGAAGCAACCATGTCTGAAGGCAAGCTGTTCCACTGGTTAATTGTCCTCACTGTTAGTAAGTTTCTCCTTAATTCCTGGTTGCTTCTCTCCTTGATTAGTTTCTCTCCATTGTTTCTTGTGTTGCCTTCTGGTGTTTTGGAAAATAAATTGATCTCCTCCTCCTTGTGGCAGCCTCTCAAATACTAGAATGCTGCTATCATATCCAGCCTAGTCCTTCTTTTCTCTAGACAGCCCATTCCCAAATCCTGCAACTGTTCTTCATATGTTTTAGTCTCCAGGCCTTTAATCATCTTAGCTGCTCTTCTTTGCACTTTTTCCGAGGTCTCAACATCTTTTTTGTAAAGTGGTGACCAAAACTGGATGCAGTATTCCAGAAGTGGCCTTACTAAGGCTCTATAGAGCAGTACTAATACTTCATGTGATTTTTATTCTATGTATCTGTTTATACAACCAAGGATTGCATTAGCTTTTTTGGCTGCTGTCGCACACTGCTGACTGATGTTTAAGTGATTGTCCACTAGGACTCCAAGGTCCCTCTCACGGTTACTGTTTTTGAGTCAGGTTTCACCTACTCTGTACTTGCACCTTCGGTTTTTCCTGCCCAGGTGTAAAACCTTGCTTTTCTCCATATTAAATATCATTTTGTTGGATAGGGCCCATTGTTCAAGTCTGTCAAGATCTTTTTTGAGTCTGAGCTTGCCTTTTTGGGTGTTGGCTACTTCTGCCAGCTTGGTGTCATCTGCGAATTTGATGAGATTCAAATCTATCCCCTCATCTGAGTCATTTATGAAGATATTGAAGAGTACTGGGCCTAAGACAGAACCTTGTGGTACCCCACTTCTTACTTCCCTCCATATATGTAGATGTAGTACCATTAAGGACTACTCATTGAATACTGGTTTGTCAGCCAGTTACAAATGCAACTGGTGGTGATGCTGTCTATCCCACATTTTTCTAGCTTACCAAGAAGTAGGTTGTGGTCTACTTTGTCAAATGCCTTGCTGAAGGCTAAATATACTATGTCCACAGCATTTCTCTGGTCTACTAATTTAGTCACTTTGTCAAAGAATGAAATAAGATTGGTTTGGCTTGATCTGTTTTTAACAGATAGGTAGGCCTGCTCCTAATCCCTTTCCTTAAACATTGCCAGCTGATGGATGCCAGGAAGCAACTGTTGCTGGCCATCAACCAATCAACCCCAATCAACCAATAATAAGCCACAACCAGCCAACTACCTATACAAAAGCCCAAAGCACACATTCCGGTAGAGAGGGGTTCCCTGAGGATGGGCTCCAGCATGAGTCTGAAAGTTGGGAAGACTAAATCTCTGATCCTGGTGACCAACCCAGATTGGATCCTGCTAGAAAGTGTATGAAAGCCCTGCCATATAGAACACTCTTCCCTTTGAAGTTTGGCAGGCTCTTGATTCTCCTAGCCTTCTGTAAAGAACTGACTTTCGCCCAAATGTTTGGAGAGGAGATTATATGACTTAGCACCAGGATATGTTGTTTTTAATGTATTTAGTTTTAGTTTTATTATGTTTTTTTATGTTTGCCTCTTTGATTCGGAGCTACCCAGAGTTGGCTATAAGATGGGTAAGTATGTAAATGTTTTAACTAAACTAAACTAAAAAAATCAGCAAAAGTTTAGTTTTGATTAAATGGATTATACCAGCCTTTTAAAAATCATCTGTTTTATTGTGTGCACTATTTTCTTATTCCTGCCAAATACCAAACATGGGGTAGTTTGCATGCTAATGTGAAATGAGTGCAGTAACTTTCAATCCCTTGCTGTGCTGGATGCCCAATGTTTGCTAGTATCATAGGAAGCAATCCTTTCAACATTATCATTATTATCTTTTACTTGGTTTGATTAATTAGCAGAGCAAAGGTAAGATGCACTCTGTATGCATGCATGATTAATGGAGCTATTTAGGTAGGTAGTAAAAAGCAATTACTGGCTAATCTATTCCTCTTTGTGTTTTTTTCTAAAAGTTTCACAGTTCAGTTCAGATATATAAAAAGCACGGCCCGTAGGGACATAGGAATAATATGTTTATCCACATGGTGATTCATGTGATTGTGAATTCTATGCAGCCAGAGTTTCCAATCATATAAAGCGATAACCATGTTCAATCTAATAAAAATTAATTTTATGTTAGAGCTTTTCCATCAATATGGTGATCAGGGACAGAACTGGAGAATCCATCTCTTTCCCCCATCTATAGTAAGGATTTAATAAAACTTTAATTAGAGCTTCTGTTATGTTGCACATAATTTTCAGTCTTTGGAACTGGTGGGTAATGCCCCTGGAATTATGGCTGCTCTAGATGAAACTAACTGCAAATCGCTGTTTCATAGAATTGCAAACTGAGGAATCTAAGATCCAAATCATAAATCATACCCTGAAATCATAAATCTGATCCTTGGGAATGATTCCCTCTGAATTCTAGATCAATTATTGAAACCTTTGTTATGCTTAACTCTATACTTCTACTGAATAAGACATATTCACCTTTCTCTCTCTTTGAATCTCAAGTCCATTCAACTTTGAGCACATGGATAGGGCTCGCAACTTGGGAGTCCTCCTAGATTCACGGCTTACCCTGGAAGATCATATAGTGGCCGTGACTAGGGGGGCTTTCGCCCAGGTTCGCCTGGTGCGCCAGTTGCGGCCCTATCTGAACCGGGACGCCCTGTGTACGGTCACTCATGCGCTCGTGACCTCTCGCCTTGACTACTGTAATGCTCTCTACATGGGGCTTCCCTTGAAGACCACTCGGAGGCTCCAACTGGTACAGAATGCGGCTGCGAGAGTTGTCTTGGGAGTTTCCCGGTACTCCCATGTTACACCTTTGCTCCGCGAGCTGCATTGGTTACCAGTTGTCTTTCGGGTGAGGTTCAAGGTGTTGGTTACGATCTTTAAGTCCCTACATGGCATGGGTCCAGGATACCTCAGGGACCACCTGCTGCCGGCATCGATTCCCCTCCGCCCTGTGCGTTCCCACAGAGAGGGCCTCCTCAGGGTGCCGCCAGTCAGGGAATGCCGACTGGTGGCCCCCAGGGGGAGGGCCTTCTCTGTGGGCGCCCCGGCATTATGGAATCAACTGCCGGTGGAGCTCCGGATGGCACCAGACCTCCGAACTTTCCGTCGGGGCCTGAAGACCCACCTGTTTGAAATAGCTGGTCTGGCCTGATGGGGGATTATGGGTTTTTAATTGTTTTTTAAATTTGTATTACTGTTTTAATTGGGCATGGGTTTAATCTTTTTTTAATTTTTCTATTGTCTTTTTTATATATGCCCTGTGAACCGCCCTGAGTCCCTACCAAGGAGAAGGGCGGTATATAAATCAAATAAACTATAACTATAACATGCAGAAAAATCTCACTGACCTTAAATGCATACAGGCCTTAAGACCCCATTGCCCCCACCAAATGTATCCAACCTCTACATATTCCCCTCTTTACCACTGGTATCCATAGCCTTTCAATATGAATTGGAGCCTTGCTGAAGGGCAGAAGAAAATACCTGAATGAAGTGAGAGGCAGCGCATTTAATTTATTTCACAAGACTTTCCAATGACTTCCTTTGTGGCCAAAATCTTTTAGACCTGCTCTATAGCTTGAAAAAGCAGGCGAGACAGCTGGCTAACGAAAACCTTTTATTTCAGAACCGGGCAAGGAACAGACTTACATTGCCTTCTATTTATACTCCAGCTGGCCGGTCGGCGACCAATCAGGGCTGTGCCGGTTTCCCGCTTGTCCAAACGGGCCAATCGGCGATGGAGAGCTTTGACAGCCCAGAGCTGTCAAGCTAACTCACACCTGCACAGTAACCGGCGGTTCTTGACAGCCGAGAGCTGTCAAGCGGTTGCGCTTGCGCAGTTGCTTCCGGCAGCTTTTGACAGCTGTCAAAAGCTGCGGAAGGTTTTACCTCATAACTAGGAACATGGTAACATAACATATAACGTGAATACACAACAGACCCTGTTCCACTTGCTTGAAATATTCAGTGAAAAATGTCAGTCGGTTCAGTCATAACGTAATATGTTATGTTCTACAGCTTCAACTAATTATTTTAAAAGTTTACTTCACTCTCTCTTCTATTCCAAAACAACTGGCTTGGCTGTGATTTCTCCACACGTTCGTTCGTTCGTTATTTATTTATTTATTTATGCGGTATTAGATGAAATGAAAAAGAGGAGAAAACTAAGTTGGAAAGCAAAATGGAATGTCAGACTAATCCCACAGGCAATGTTTTTTTTTAAAGGGATCAACAAGTTTGAAAATGTAAATAAAACATACTGCACTAGGTAAAGACCCTCTGTTGTATTTTTGTCACAAGTAGAACAGAAGCAAGTTAATACGCAAAGTGATGCTGAATCACTAAAATACTAATGACAAACATTCAGGCAATTGTTAGGCAGGCAGTTGTGGGGGGGGCAAGATTCTCCATTATGAGTGAAGGCATCTACTACTAGATCAGGAGTAGGCAACCTTGGCTCTTTTATGGCTCGTGGACTTCAACTCCCAGAATTCTTGAGCCACCATGAGTCAAAAAAGAGCCAAGGTTGCCTAACCCTGTACTAGATCATAGGAAGGCTCTAAGAAAGAAAACCAGAAACTTTCTGAGTGTACCTGGAGTTATATTGGTTCTAAATAAAAAAGAGTTGTGGAAATTCTTGTACTTCTATCTCATTTGTCTCAATCTTGCTAAAGAACTTGTGAGAACAGGGCTTGGGAAAAAAAATCACTTACTGTTTTAGACAGCTGCCAAGAACCTGACAATGCTGCTGTTCTGATAAACAATGATCAAAAAGCTATAGCTGGTGGGTGAGAGTGAATGTGGGGAAGGATAAGGGATACCAAGCAGGAAAGAACATAAAACAATGTTTCATTACAAAGGAGCAGATCAGTTGTAGTGTTCATAAGAAACATTGCCAACTGGATGCCTCCCTGGCTTACCTGAGTAAATGTAGAGGAGTTCAGAGACAACCATCAAGAAGGAGTGTAAAGGGATTACATAAATATTAGGCTAGCTCTGAAAGAGAGGAGGGATGAAAAAGAAACTTAAGATTGCCCCACATTGATTCTCATTGGTTTGTGAGGCAAGAGACAGAAAAACTCTGCCAGGGATTCAAGATTCTGATGTTATATCCTGCAACAATAAGGTAGAATTACAGTTGCCCTTGAGAAGTCATTTTTCTGTGCTGGTTACTTCAATGTGCTGACAGTGCTGACAAGGTTTAAGATTCCAACAACCTTGTTGCTCCTCCCTCTTCAGCCTAAAGACAGGGCTTTTTCTTCCATCACAGTTTTTGTCATCTTGTGGGAGAGATGAATAGAACATCACTGTTGGAGTCTTCAATTTTTCCATGGTTTTATCCCTTCTTGCTAGGTTTCATTAATAAATGAAAATTCCTATTGTTTACTAAATCCGGGGTTAATGTGCAGTATCCAGGGGAATGCTGTGGATATAATTTACTTGGACTTCAGTAAGGCATTTGGTAACATAGGCCACAACTTACTACTTGATAAGATAGAAAAGTGTGGGTTAAATATCATCACTACCAGATGGACTTGTTACTGGCTGACAAACTTCACTTAATTTGTACTTCTTAATGGAACTGCATCTACATGGAAGGAAGTATGCAGAGGGGTACCCCAAGGCTCTGTTTTAGGCCCAGTACTCTTCAACATCTTCATCAATGATTTGCGGATAGATGGGGAATTCATCAAATTTGCAGATGACACCAAGCTGGCAGGAATAGGCAACATTCCAAAAAATAGTTAAGATACAGAAGGATCTTGACAGACTTGAACATTGGGCACTATCTAACAAAATTCAAAGGTGAAAAAGTAAGGTTCTACATTTAGGCAAGGAAAACAAAATGCACAGGTACAGTATAGATGGTACCGCGCTCAATAGTAGTAACTGTGAGAGGGATCTTGGAATCCTAGTGGTCAATCACTTAAATATGAGGCAGCAGTGTGCTGCAGCTGCCTAAAAAGCCAAAACAGTGCTAGGCTGCATTAACAGAGGGATAGAATCAAGGTCACGTGAAGTGTTAATACCAGTTTATAATACCCTGGTAAGGCCACACTTGGAATACTGCATCCAGTTTTGGTCACCAAGATGTAAAAAAGATGTTGAGACTCCGGAAAGAGTATAGAGAAGAGCAACAAAGATGATCACGGGACTGGAGGCTAAAATGTATAAAGAATGGAATTGGGAATGTCTAGTTTAATGAAAAGAAGGACTAGGGGTGAAATGATAGCAGTGTTCCAATATCTCAGGGGTTGCCACAAAGAAGAGGGAGACAAGCTATTCTCCAAAGCACCTGAGGGCAGGAGAAGAAGCAATGGATGGAAACTAATCAAGGACAGAAGCAACCTAGAACTAAGGAGAAATTTCCTGACAGTTTGAACAATTAATCAGTGGAACAACCTGCCTCCAGAAGTTGTGAACACTCCAACACTGGAAGTTTTTAAGAAGAGACTGGACAACCATTTGTCTGAAATGGTACGGGGTTTCCTGCCTGAGCAGAGGGTTGGAGTAGAAGACATCTAAGGTCCCTTCCAACTTTGTTATTCTGTTATCCCTTTGTTCTCTGTGAGACAAGGGTCCTGGACAAATAATTCCTGATTCCTCCCCACTCCTGTATAGCCGATAATATCATTACAGAAATTTATATGGAATAAAATGCCTCAAAAAGAAACAGAATTTGTTCTCCATAGGAAGAGGCAATGTGTCAAAAAGATTTGTAGGTTAATACTTTACTAATATCTGAAGAACTGTATGACAGATGAGAACGATAGTGGCTATCAGTATCATAAGTACTGAAAAGAATTTGTTGAAATCTCTTCCTATAGACAGATTTGCTTTCTTGTTACAAAATCAAATTCAAGTTCATTGATCAACTCACAATCTTTCCCCACAGCAGTCAATTGCTAATTACCCCAGATGTTTTCATTTCAGCAGTATAATTTAGAGGAAGTCACCCCTTTGCTGCTATTGTAAGGCAACTGGTAGTCAAAAATACATGCTGATCAAATCGCATGGCTCTATACCTATAAATCCTAATCCATCATTCCATCATTCCTGCTAGAAAAAGTCCTCCCTAAATTGTGACCATTCATTTAATCTATAATTCTTCCTAGTCATCTCGAGTAATTAAGTCACAAGCTAAGGGTAAGAGCTAATGTCTTATAGCAGTGCACCATAAATGGGGAGATCCAGATTTAAATCCATTCTTAACTCTATGCCTTTGGGCAAGTAACTATCCCTCAGCCCAATTTACAATGCAGGATTGTTGTTATGAGGAAAATGGAAGAAGTTGCCCTTAGTACTTTGAGAAAAGATATAATTCAAACGAACCAATAAAAATTAAACTCATGCTGATGGGACCAGAAAATAACTTTTACAATCAATAGCAACATTTTATAAAACTCTACAACTTTCAGAGTTACATTCACTAAAGATTATCGGTGATTCTTTTATTAGCCTACTAAAAATAATTCCATGCTATTGCCTCCTCACTATCGCCTCTTAATGTATTTCCTTTGACTGAGAGACTTAGCCTTTTATTTAAAGTTTAGCTCTTTAAATTAAAATGTCTATGTGTGCTTTCAGTCACGTTTCACTTTTGTCTATCCTTCCTCACTTGACAAGAATATCAGGCATTCTATTTGGTCTTTGTATATCAAAGTGGCCTTGTAAAAATGTTAAAGTAGTACAGTATCAAATACTTGACTCTGGAAAAAAAAATATAGAATGATTCTATTTATTTAGGTGCCAAAGAGTCTTTAAAGAATCCACTGTGATTTTAAAGTGCAGTTTGAGCACTGAAGACGGTTCATACTGATTTGTAGATTTTTTAAAAAAAAGCAGATTCTTGCTCTTGCTCTTCCCTTTCCAACACAAACCTGACAAAATAATTGCACAGAAATTGCTAGATACTTCAGGATAAAGTTTTCATTGGCCCAGTACTTGATGCCATAATTTTTATGGACTCCTGCTTTACTGCACGGGCCATATGTCCTAAGGAGAAAAAAGTCTGCAATATCAGGCATGTAGAGCTGACTCAGCAAATAAAGAGAAAAAGAAAGAGAAATACAATCAGCTTTATACAACTGTATATGCACGTATCTACTCTTAAAGGTTCCCCCGCACATGCGTGCTAGTCGTTTCCGACTCTAGGGGCCGGTGCTCATCTCCATTTCAAAGCCGAAGAGCCAGTGCTTGTCCGAGGACGTCCCCGTGGTCATGTGGCCGGCATGACTAGACGCCAAAGGCGCATGGAACGCTGTTACCTTCCCACCGTAGTGGTCCCTATTTTTCTACTTGCATTTTTTATGTGCTTTTGAACTGCTAGGTTGACAGAAGCTGGGACAAGTAACAGGCGCTCACCCTGCTACGCGGCACTCGGGATTCAACCCACCAAACTGCCGACCTTCTGATCGATAAGCTCAGCGTCCTAACCCACTGAGCCACCACGTCCCAATACCAATAATTTACTCTTAGATTTGCTTTTGCATACATCTATATGGTAAGCAATTTTTAGGAGCACATACAGTGTTGAAGGAATATATTGGAGAAGATTGACTTCTGTGGGTAATCACTTCTTTTGAAAAGAGTTTGCATATCTTTCCTTATCCTGCTCTAAGGAAAGCAAACAGCTTGGTAATGAACATAGTAGGAAGAAATCAAAGCCAAATGTTTAAGGGAGCTGTTTATTTTGCCTTTTAATTTGTTGCAATATTTAACAATGAGAGCAGGAGGAGGTAAGTACTTTTCTTCATTAAGGAACTTAATTTTAGCGCTTTCCTTACTGTTGCTGTTCTTTCATATACCTTTTAATGTTTATATCATTGACCTGTAATTTTTACCTAGAAACTCCATGTGGACAGCAAGCAAAAAAACAAGCAAACACTGTGATATTCTTTGCTTTTGAATATGAGCAAGCCAGTTATTACAGTAGCTAATGTATAGTAATGTTTTCTGCAATAATATAATGCCTTGCTCACTGGTGCGGCACAGGATATATTCACTAACCATTGTTCTCAGTCTATTTCTGAAGGTTATCCTTTCTCAAACTAATTTTATATTAACTTATTTTGATGTTCCTATTTTTTTTATTGAGTTACATGTTCCGACAACATTTTACTTCTAGTGACATGGCTTTTTAAAACATGCAGAAAGTACACTTCATCCTTTGATCTCATTCAGGTGAGGAAATAATGGATGATTCCTTTTTCTCACATATATAATTACACAGTTGTGAACAGCCACACAGGGCTTTAAACTTGTATGGCTATGGAACTATGTATTGTTGAACTAGCTGCTTGTTTTTCGGGTGGATGGTGGTGCATTTTTTTTTACCCTGATGGAGCAACAAAACTCCTTAGAGAAGACTAAGCTAAAATTGGTCTTACTGAATTCTGTTGGAAGGAAAAATTAAAATCCATTAGCTAGAAAAATTGAACCCGTGAGGCTGTTTTGGAGCTCTTTGTATAAAGTGATCTGTATTCAAAATGGCGAGTGAGTACGAAGTGCTCAAGTAGGCTCTTTTTAAATTGGGTGATTATCATAAGCTTTGTAAAACTGAGTAAGAATTTTCAAAGTAACATTAAATTAGTACTGCGTATAAAGATAATCTTACATCAATTTAGCACATTAACAGTAAGAGTTTAATAACATCTTTAACTGTTAATATTTTTAAAAAATAATAAATTAGAATAAACAATAAGAATTTCTATCTAATCAGAGAAAGTTTGTCCTTACTGTCATAAATCACACACAATTTAATGTTTTAAAATTTTAAATTAAGAGCCAAACTCTGGATTTTATACAAGTCCATGTGCATAACTGTAGTTCATAAATGATTTTCAGGATAATTAAGGATCAGACTTGTTTTTTTAAAATGTTTTTTGTATATTGATGTATACTCCCATAGTTTAGTCTGCTCTTCTTCTAAATAAGGATTTATATATATATATTGCAATAAGAAACATAAAGTAAATCTCAGC
Organism: Vipera ursinii; assembly: GCF_947247035.1. Taxonomy (NCBI): domain Eukaryota; kingdom Metazoa; phylum Chordata; class Lepidosauria; order Squamata; family Viperidae; genus Vipera; species Vipera ursinii. The sequence goes on along the minus strand of NC_139516.1, from coordinate 139,742,724 downwards.
AGTTCTTACCATATACAAAGTATACCAAGCCAAATTTGTATATATCAGAACTGGGGGGGGGGGGGGAGAACATCAAATGACAAATGTAATTTGATTGAAGCAAATGTAAAGTAGTGCATATTGGTGCAAAATCTCCTAGCCTCATAGATACATTGATTGCTCTGAGCTGATTAAAATTAAGGAAGAAAAAGAACTTGGGGACATAGTAGATAGCTCAATAAAGGTGTCAGCTCAGCGTGGGCAGCTGTGAAAAAGGCAAATTCATTGTTAGAGATCATGGAATTAGGACTGAACAGAGAATAGGGACTGAAAAGTAAAATTGCCAACACTGTAATGACTTTACACCAATCTAGATTATATCCACACAATTCTAGTACTTGTGCAGTTCCAATCACCCCATTTGAAATGGATATAATAAAGGTGGGAAGAGGGCATAACAACCCAAATGTCCAAGAGGCTATGTGGAAAGATTGTAAAGAGTGTGTGACTCTTGAGAAAAAAAGGTAGCTAAGAGGTGACACGGCTGAGCTATATAAAATAATGTAGATCAGACATGTCAAACACAAGGCCCGGGGGCCAGATCCGGCCCGTGAAGTGGTTTCATGTGGCCCACGAAGCCATCCTGGAAACAGTGAGGGAATGGCCCCCACTGCCTTGGCCCTAGCCCAGAGACCCTCCTTCTGCCAGAGACCCTCAGATCTGTCCCACTCCTGCCCAGGCCCCCATAGGCACCCTCGATGCAAACAATGTAGAGCTGGCCACGCCCACCCAGTAGGCTATAGTACTCTAGCCAGGCCCACCCAGTAGGCCACGCCCACCCTGGCCAAACCCACTCAGCCCCCTGAGGGCAACCGCAATGCTGATGCGGCCCTGAATGAAATTGAGTTTGACACCCCTGATGTTTTCAACAAGGAGGAAGGATTATTTCTGCTTCTTTCAAAGCAACAGGACCGGGTATGTACATTCGGAGAAGTTGATTGGAAGAAGATTGAAAAGAAACAAAAGAAAGCTCTTTCTTTATAATGAGCTTCATTGTGGATTTTTTTTTATCACAGGATATGGTGGTGGCCACTAACTTATGTGGCTTTAAAAGGGAGCTGAATTAATTCATGGAGGGCAAGTCTAGCAAGGGCTGTGGGTCTTGAGAACTCAGTGTTACTTATGGGAGTGGGACAGCATGCTCCTCTACTTGTAGGAGTACAAGTGAGGAAGAGGTCTATGTCCCAATCTCCTGCTTGTGGGAACCACAGGAATTATCTGGTTGACTGCTGTGAAAAACAAAATGCTGATCTGAGGCTTGCATGCTCCAGAAGAGCTATTCTTATATTCTTATCCGCAGCGGTATAAATGCTGCTGGTTGGGAAACTGCCATTTCAAAAGAAAATTTACAGGCCCATGACATAAAACAGAATCTCAGCAGACTGATTAGGAGAAAAAATTTGTGATGATGGCTAAAACGTTCATTCAGGGCCTCTCGTGGCTGTATTTATACTGAAGATACAGTATACAGAAAGTGCCTCAAATAGTTACTAATTCATAGCCATGATATTATACTACTCGATAAGCTAAACAAAAAGAGGAAGCTCATCTGAATACAAAATGTAGCATTCTAGATCCATATGGTTGAACTGAAATTTAGCTGTGCTTATAAGCCCACTGACATGGATGCAAAGAATGCTGATTAGCTTGTTCAGTTGATCTACCCTGCTATATTTATGACTATATCATAATTTTACTTATTAGCTGTAAGACCTCCAACATTCATCTTGAAAAAAAAAACTATTTTTCAGCATCTAGGTGCAGACAAGTTCCATTTTAAGCAGGATACTGGACCGTTCCTCACTAACAGGGAAGAAACCCTGTTACTTCTTTCCATGACCAAGTGGTCTGTTTACTTCTCCGTACAGAAATGGTGAATCTTTAAATACTATCAATTATAGCTTGAAGATGTCTCAGCAACCTGGCACAATTGTGAGGGGTGCTGAGAGCATATTCTGAAATAGCTGGATTTAGAGATATATGTGTTGAAAGTACCATATATGTATCTTCAGTGGTAAACAAAAAATATAAACGAAGACAGGGAGGTATAATGTCATCCCCTTTCCACCCTAAAACAGGTAGACAATCACTATACAATGCTGAAACATTAATTTAGGATACACCAAAGTCATAAAATTAAAACAACAGATCGATCAACAATTCTTTGTTGATTGATCCGTAGAATGAAACCTTCAAAATGTTTCATTCACTAAAAAAAAAAGCAAGGGATATCTCTTACAGAAATATTCTAACCATAAATAATTGCATTCTTTCCCCACAAATCTTATCTATGCACAGTAATGATTTTTAGCAGCTGTGATTCTTCCATCTTAAATTTTCTAAAATGGAGCTAGTCATCTGGATTATGGACAAAATTTGGAATAATAGAGAAACTGTTCAGGGCTGGATCTGCTACTACTGCTATTTCTGCTGCACCTTCAGGCAAGGAGTTTGACCAACTTAGGAAATAACTTTTAGCAAAGGAGAGTGCAATACCAAGCCCACAAAACTTTTCCTTTTTCAAACAACTTTCTCACTGTGCAATTTCTCCTAAATTTTTAGGAAAAACCATTTCCCTCCAATTTTCTTCCATTTACTCTAGTCTGGAGTAACATAACTATCTTGCCATTTTTCCCATGCTATATTTCCAAGCTTTTTGACAATTGTGATATTTTCCCTTTACTCTACTTTTTTTTCTTTTTTAGTATGAACGAATGTTGCCTTTTGGTAGACACGTAGAAAAATATGGCACATTCACCAGCAGTTCAAATTACTGAAGATTTAAATTTGGAAAAGCTAAATATGTAAGATGAATAATAACTTCGCTTTAGAAATGTTCAAGACTCATCACATACACTATTCTGAACTTCTCCTGAGACAGAGCAATATGATTAACTTTGGATTATCCTTCATATGGGAAGTTGAAGTTGACAGGGATACACTTAAGGCCACCTGTGGAGTTCATGACAGAGATGAGATTTGCAACTCTTTCTCTAAATCACCGTGCCACAACAGCCCCTTTGTGGCCCATAAGGATAGATTACATAGATTAGAGGCATGAAAGAGTCAAAGTAGTAAAAAAGAAAAGAGGATGTGGTTTTACCTAGAAGCAAGATAAAGTATAAAATTTTGATGACATATTTTTGCAGCTACTCTTTCTTTGTTCTGTAGGCCATATGAAAAACACAGCCTTTGGAAGGATGTCATTTTTGACTTTTAGCTACAGTGATGATGAGATATTTCAGAGGTGAACCAAGCACAATTTTCTATCACATATTGCCAGGTTTGTAAGCAGTATTTGCCTTGTCATTTTATGATAAATAAAACAGACTCTAGGCAAGTAGAATTATCAACTGAAAGTTGCCTCATTCTTCGTTCAGTTTGTTAATAAGAGGAGGCAAACAAAGCCTTTAAACAGAAACCTAACTCTTCTACATGATGCAGTTCAGGCATAATATTATCTCCCTAAAACAGGGGTAGGCAATCTAGGCTCTTTTATGACTCATGGACTTCAACTCCCAGAATTCCTGAGTCAGCTATGCTGAGTCAGCTATGTACAACCATGGGTTGTACATTATATCAATGACCATAATAAGATGTAGGCACAGTCCTTCTCTCTCAGGTGTTCGTTAGATTAAAGGGAATGGTTTTGTGAATTTACCTTTAAACCCAACGGGTTTGTAACAATCAATCCAAAAGTTCTTGTTATTAAGCTAAAGAGTTATCTTATAGCAGAGGTCCACTGCATTATCTCTAACCACTGAGCTCTAACCTCAGATCAATACATGGTGTCCCATAAACCTTATGTATTAAAAAAAGAAGAAGATAAAGCTGCAACTTTTTTTTTCATTTTCAACTATTTTTTTCAACAAAACAAATAGATGGGGAGGTGGTACACAGCAATTTCTCTTTCACAATTAAAGGAAAATCTGGCGACACTAGAATCTACTTTTTGAAAAGAGAGTGGAGGTGGCTGAGAAGGAAGAGATTATTTCTTTTTCCAGAACTGTTACCCAGGGTACTTTTCATAACCCCAAGATTAGAGCCAACTTTCAACTAGTTTATATGTAGTGACTTTATTTTATTTTATTTATTTTATGCGCTTAGATTTTATGTAGGGCAGGTGTATAAATCTCAGTCTGAGATTTGCTACTGGTTCATCCTGGAGTCCTGCAGTATAACCCAAAGGCCAATTTATCTTCTTCTGGAACTGACATTTACAAGTGTTGGCCTGGAGTGACATCGATGCTACATGGTCATGACCTTACTGATTGCCTTAACTCCAGGAAGGAATACTATTAACCGAAAAAGATAAAGGACATTTTGAGCTCTCTGTGAAATCAACCCTTGGAAAGGAATAAGAGTCTTACCTTGTAGATATAAAAGTATCTAACTTGCTACAGATAAGTCTTACATTCATGCTTCAAAAGACTCCTGGGAATGTACCATATGAGTCTGTGGCCCTGACAGCAATCCTTTAGTCTAAAAGAATAAAGCAAAAGAATACAAAGTATCTTGACCTCATTCATCACAAAGGTGGTCTAATATTGTAAAAAAAAATGATGCTCCTGAAGCTTCAAATGCTGCTTCAAAATTTTTGTGCAGAAGCCTCTGAATATTGCTCCTTCTGTTCAGCTGTAGCTCTGCTGAAGACCAAAGGTATTTTAGGCCCCCAGGGGGAGGTCCTTCTCTGTGGGCGCCCCGGATTTATGGAATCGGTTGCCAGTTGAGCTCCGGATAGCGCCCGACCTTCGCTCCTTCCGACGCGATCTGAAGACTTATTTGTTCGAACAAGCCGGCCTGGCCTGATGGGGGATGGGTTGGGATTTTATTGTTGTTTTAAATGTATTTAACTTATTATTGTAGCTTGGGCATTTCGTTTTAATTCTTTTTTTAACTTTTGTATTTTTGTACTTTTATATGTTTGCCCTGTTTACCGCCCTGAGTCCTTCGGGAGAAGGGCGGTATACAAATAAAATTAATAATAAAAATTAATAATTATACAGCTGACTGAATCACGATGATCAATTATACACACAAGTCATGCAGTTCAAAGTGAATATACTATAATCCTGTAAGTGAGTATTGTTGTTGTTAGTTGCGAAGTCATGTCCGACCCATCGTGACCCTATGGACAATGTTCCTCCAGGCCTTCCTGTCCTCTACCATCTTCTGGAGTCCGTTTAAGCTCATGCCTACTGCTTCAGTGACTCCATCCAGCCACCTCATTCTCTGTTGTCCCCTTCTTCTATTGCCCTCAATCTTTCCCAGCATTAGGCTCTTCTCCAGTGAGTCCTTCCTTCTCATTAAGTGGCCAAAGTATTTGAGTTTCACCTTCAGGATCTGGCCTTCTAAAGAGCAGTCAGGGTTGATCTCCTCTAGGACTGACCGGTTTGATCGCCTTGCAGTCCAAGGAACTCGCAGGAGTCTTCTCCAGCACCACAGTTCAAAGGCCTCAATTCTTTGGCGCTCAGCCTTTCTTATGGTCCAGCTTTCACTGCCATACATTGCAACTGGGAAGACCATAGCCTTGACTATACGCACTTTTGTTGACAGGGTGATGTCTCTGCTTTTTAGTGTGCTGTCTAGATTTGCCATGGCTTTCCTCCCAAGGAGCAAGCGTCTTTTAATTTAAGTGAGTATACTATAATCCTATAAGTGAATATGCTATAATCCTCATTTTCTTTTAGAAAAGACTGATATTGCACAACCCTCCTTGTCTCCTCCCAAAGCTCAGTCAAAATGCTTATGTGTAGTGTCTTCAGAGTTATTTTCTGTGCTTTTCTATGACTGTCTCCATCTGGTGGAACACCTTCCTCTGGTGATATTGTAGGCTCTCACCTCTTTGGCTTCCTTAGATGGCCATCAGAATCTGGCTCCTTACTCAGGGATGAGGATAGAGTGGTGGGAGCTTGTGGATGGTTGCTGGGGCCTTCTGGGAAGGCGATTGAGGCACTAGGTTTTTAATTTCAGTTTTATGGGTTTAGTAGTAATCTTGTTTTTGCAGGCCACCCAAAGTTGTGTTCTAAGGTGGGCAGTCATATACTTCTTAATGTAGAGGTAATTTTTATTGAAAACACAGAATATAGAGCAAATAAGCAACTATGTAAACACTTAAATAGAAGCTCACTGAAGTTAAATACATTGACTTCGAGCAGGTTTTTAGAAAAGGCAAAAACCTTGTGTTGATCGGGAGGCTGTATAAATTCAGCAGAAGGACAAACCCAGAGGTCTCATGTTCTGTCGCAACAGGTGAAAGCTGAGAACAAACCCTGTTTGTAACAACCTCAGCCAATACAAATAATATTGTTTTAGGCAAACTGAGCATCTGACAATTTATTAATTGGACATGTGTTAACCAATAGCCAATGAGATTTGTCCATAGCGTGTATAGATGCCTACAAACACACTGCATAGCACTTGAAAACATGAGATTATTTAATCTGTGAGCACTGAGAACGCTTATTATACATGTTAATCTATCTAAATAAATAGAATTATCCCCTATATTTAAATATCCAGTGTTGTTTATGCATGCACAAATTCAAATGTTTTACATTCTAAGGCAATGATTCCAACCTTTTTATTTCATGTGAATAATCATCACTGAAGTTTTTGTGGGACTATTAAAGCAGAGCTTCTGGGCAGAATCTTTGGCACAACTCTCACTTATGATTAAATATGTTTGAAACATCATTTAAAATGGCCCATATCACATGATAAATTTGTTTCTTGTTGGATGATTTCACAAGATGTTGCTATTCCTATTTGAAGTCTTGGGAGATTTTGTAATTCCTGTGCAGCTTGATGCTATTGCAAAATTGTAACCATTTTTAACGAGAGGAATTGGTAATAAATGAATGGGCTATCACGGCCACTAGTTTGGGAAATATTGTTCTACAGCAAATGGTGTCATTCTATGCATATCCCACTTCCCAAATAAGTTTGAATTTGAGCATACATGTTATCCGTAAAGTCGAAAATAACCTTGTGCAGTGAGTCAGCCATACGTTGTATATATGGATGGAATCCTTAATTGTTTTTGTTTCATTATTTGGATGCTTTTCAGTAGGAAAGCAGAACGGAAAGATTTTAAAGAAATGAATAATTACATTTGAAAGAAAACATGACTTGCTCTTAATCCCTAGTGTGTTTGTGGCTGAGTGAGTTTTTTTTTAATTGATTTCCAAGTTCTGCGTATTGCTTCTGAGTGGTTCTGAAGGTAGCAGCTTGAACCAACTCTTGTGACAGCTGAGCAGAACAATTCTATGGTAACCCTGAAAAACTCCAGCATTTCCAGAGGCTTACCAGAAATAAATCAGCACTGGTGATGTAAGAAAAGACCATCATGTGGTGCCCTTTCTGATTTTTCCCCTTCAAAAAAGAGGCTTTCCATTGCTTGTGCCCAACTCAGTCTTCTACCACATCAGAAATGGGTGAGGAATCCAGATGCTTATTCCACTTCAGCATCTGGATTTCAAATGACAGATCAAGTCAGTTGCAGAAGTGGGAAATTTCATCTTCCCCAAGTGCTTGTGAGTCACTGAACTACAGTACCGTATTAGGGTATCTGGATGTATAAGTGTTAACAAATCTATATGACAACTGCATATCCGTAGCTTGTCCATTTACATATATTGCATGCATGGCATAATGCTATCTTGACTCTTTTGACTTCCCCTGTAGATGCCCCTGAATTTTTTGCTACTTAATGTTGGCAATTTCTATCGTAACACTATTAGAGACACCTCATGTAACCAAATATATTATCATAGACTTGAATTAGATTTTTGATCCTAGCTAATTAGGAGTGTGTGTGTGTGTGTGTGTGTGTGTGTGTTAGATGGGTTCTCCCCTTGATTAGTTTCCATCCATCGCTTCTTGTCTTGCCTTCAGGTGCTTTGGGGAATTGAACCCCTCTTCCTTGTGATAGCCCCTCAGATATTAGAACACTGCTATCATGTCACCCCTAGTCTTTCTTTTCATTAAACTAGACATACAAAATTCCAACAACTGTTCTTTATATGTTTTAGCCTCCAGTCCCCTAATCACTTTTGTTGCTCTTCTCTGCACTCTTTCTCGAGTCTCAAAATCTTTTATGAGCAGGGATTAACACCAAGGTTAACATTAGATCAACAATCAAGAAATAAAAAAATATTCCAGTAAAGATACTATCAACTCCGACAAACCTGCTAACAGTAAACAACAGCCCAATCAAGGAACTACCATGACCATCTCCCCCAACACTGACAGGAGAAGCCACTAGTATATAAAATGAGAGGAATTCTAACACCATTCTAACACAGATGATGTTATTTAATGAAATATTTGCAAGAAAGCAACCAAGCTCAGAGAGCATCACAGTAAGAAAATACGTAGTCCATTTTTCCAAAAGAAAAGTCCTGTAATCCACTATGAAAAAAAAGACAACCAAAAAACCAAAGCTTTAACAATAATTTAGTTGAGTCACTTCAAGATATGCAGAAATCCAAGCAATTTGACTGATTTACATCAGATGGTGAAATACACCATATATGCTCATAGTAAACTGAAAAATTAGAATGCCAAAATGCTCTCCAAAGTTTGGCTTATCTACTGGTGGGCTTATCTACAAGCATATGTGGTAATTCATTTTAAAAGTATCTCTATTTCCTGTATATATACACCATAAAAGCCCATGTGCAGATAAGCACAACTTGAAATTTTAACCAAAATTTCATGAAAAATGCAGGTCGGCTTATCCACAGATGGGCTTATCAAGGAGTATATGTGAACTTTCTTGTAAACTGCCCAGAGTCAGTTAGGTGATATGAATGTGTAGAAATGAGTGGCCATATATTATACAGTCAATGAAGCAATCTGAATATTACACATTAAACAGGTAATGGCAATGAATGTGATCATTAGATGGCACTCCCTGATCCTCCATACACAGAGAGAATAAAGAGAATATACTGTATCTATTCTCACATAATATATAACAAAAGTACAAGATGATAGCCTTTTAACATTTTGCATAATTATTTTGAAGTTTAATCTTTTGTCATTTTTTTAAAAAAAATTTGTTGTTTGTTTTGGTAGCAGCAAAATCATCAAAATCAAATGATGGACCTACTACTTGCTGTGAGTGAAGTGATGCGAGAAATCTATTTGTACACCTATGACAGTTTAATTAAACATGTTTTGCACCATCGGTCTAACCCATAGAAATATGTGCACATATTGAATTTCTTTCAAACAACTCTCTTCTTTCATAACTTTACTCTCTATGCTTATGAATACTATGACACAGCAGTCTCCAACCTTTCCGGCTTGGCGGATAGGTGGGGCGATGGAGATAGGATGGTTCTGTATGAGTGGCAGGCACACATGCAAGCACACACAGCTCCATTCGTACAAACAGTGGGTGCACGTCACTTGCGCAAGTGGAGCTATGTGTGCACACTCGCCCATTCCTTGAGCATCTTGGGTATTGGGGATCCCTGCATCTTCAAATACATAATTCAGATGTTGCACTTTCAATTATGCAAAAGTCAAGTGCTTGATGTACATGTGTCAATCAGCTTTTAGGAATCACCTCCCTAGGCTCTGTTTCTATGAGAAATGAAGTCAGATCTTGACTAAACCAATACACTGATATCACTGGTGGTGGCCTCCCAGTTCCAGAATTGCCTTTTCCCAAGTTGTAGCCCTGGTACAAAAATGTCATTTTTGCAAGAGTTGAAAATGACAAGTGTGGCATATATGTTTGATGCTATTTTAAAAATGTATTATTTAATTGAAGCTGAATTGAAAGTTGCAAAAATTAAAATAAATCTAAGAATTTAGAAAATTTCATGAAGAGAGTAAAATGCTGACTTTTTTTCCTATTATTTGAAGATCAGTGAATTAGCATAGGAGTATTTCACTCAGCCGTTGCAATTTGTCTTTCTTCATAGCAATACAAGAAAGGGACGTGGTGGCTCAGTGGGTTAGGACGCTAAGCTTGTCGATCAGAAAGGTCGGCAGTTTGGCGGGTCGAATCCCGAGTGCTGCATAACAGAGTGAGTGCCTGTTACTCGTCCCAGCTTCTGCCAACCTAGCAGTTTGAAAGCATGTAAAAATGCAAGTAGAAAAATAGGGACCACTACGGTGGGAAGGTAACAGCGTTCTGTGTGTCTTTGGAATCTAGTCATGCCGGCCACATGACCATGGAGACATCCTCGGACAAGCGCTGGCTCTTCGGCTTTGAAATGGAGATGAGCACCGGCCCCTAGAGTTGGAAACGACTAGCACGCATGTGCGGGGGAACCTTTACCTTTACCTTTATAGCAATACAAACTATGTTATTCTTTTTTTCTTTTGCTATGGTGTCCTTTTTAAAAGACACATTTATATATACAATACGGTAATAATCTGATTATATTCCATATAACAAGGCTGCCCTAAAGGATAACAATATTCAGATATTTATTGAAAGAAGAACTTGGTTGATATGCTCAGTAAAAATTCTTCAAACTTAAACTGCAAGATGAAGAATATTTATTGTTATTGCTATTATTCTAAATAATAGCAATGGAATTCAGTATGTTGTTTAACTTCATAATCACAATGTACAGAAAACAGAAAATTTCAAACATATTGCCCCAAAAATTGTTGAACAGGGAAATATTTCTAATGATTATATCAGTATTGTGTTCTTAAGTAGAGAGAATCATTCATATTGATATATACATGTGATTTAATGTCTTGTAGTTAAGTTGTTGGACTAAGACAGGAAAGATCATGTCTCTAGTCCATCCTCAACTATGGAATCTTTCTCTTTCCTTTTTTTTTCACACCAGCCTACCTCACAGAATTGTTGAGGAGAAAAATAGGAACAGGAGTTCTATTTATATTACCTGATCTCCTGAAAGGAAGACAGAATATAAACTTAATAAGCAAACAAACTGTTAAATAGCCGGTTCTTTGGTGCAGGAATGAAGACGCAGAACAGAGTACAGGATAACTCATTGTTTATTTCGTGCTGGAACTGTACTGGGGAATGCCTGCAACAAGCCGCAATATATAATCTAGCTCCTAGGCGGCAGCCAATAGGTTTGAATCAACCATTGCTGCCTAGAGATAGCCAATTGCAGCACAGGAGACTTAAAGTCTGGGTTGCTGGAGAGCCATTAGCTGCTCCAGCAACCCACGTGGTGTTAAACAAGAGCCCAGTACATAACACCCCTCCCCTCTTAGATCAGACTATGACAACACCAATTAGTCTCAACAATTGTCAAGACTCATTATTCAAACATACTAAAGTAAAGTGATAATAATAAAAAATAAAAATAATAAAAAACAATGTAGGTTACAATGAGATTAAACAATGTCTCAATGATCAGGCTTCTATTTGCAGTAATAGACAGTTACAACAAAGCACTAGTTTCTGTAGTCTAGTGGCAACAGGTTTTATAACGATACAGTATATAGCTCTTTATTTTACAATGTAATCTGCAAGATATGAAGGAGGCTTGTGTGCCCTAGAGGAACGTCTCGGAGTTCCCATCACTTTGTGGTCTACCAGCTTACCCAGTGGGCTGGGTAGACTTGTGTCCCTTTGTGCTCCTGAGTCAAGAGGATTTGATGCACTCTGGCTGGCCTCACCAGGTTGGCCCACCCCAGAGTCAGACTGTTCGGCAGAGTAGGCACAGTGGTTGCTGAAGTTCTGTTGGCTTGCTACTTCAGGGGATCCATGTTGCACTCCAGAGCTCCCCAGTTCTCCCTCTGGTTCCACCTCAGTGAAGAAGGAAAACTCCTGGTAGTCCATGTGAGGGCTGCCTTGGCCGCAAGTTAGAGGACCTTGGGAGGGACTTATGATGCAGTCCTGGCCTAGCGGCCATTCTGGAAACCGTTTCCTGAGCTGATCAATGTGTTGTCTGACAACTTGCCCTCCCTCCACCCCCACTTCATAAGATAGGGGTCCGGATGCCTTGGTGATTTGACCAGGAACCCACAGATTCCCATGACCATAGTTCTTGGTCCAAACCCAATTGCCCATTTGCAGCCCCCTCGGGGGCTTTGGTCAAGAGGCTTCTGCTGCCACTCTATCTAGATGCAACCTGTCCAGTTTAGTGATCAAACACCTCTCCCAATGTAGTACTGCAGGACTTTTGCCTGTAGCAGTGCAGGGCGTAGAATGCTGGCAGAGTAGAAAATCTGCCAATCTGTGATGCCAGTCACCTGTTACAATGCGCTTGAGTGCTTCCTTCATTGTCCTCACCATGCGTTCAGCTTGACCATTAGAAGATGGATGAAAAGGTGCAGACATTGCATGTCTGATGAGATTAGCTCTAAGAAAGGCCTGAAATTCAGCAGCTGTGAATTGGGCCCCATTGTCTGAAACTAAGACATCTGGCAACCCATGTGTGGTAAAGAGTTTTCTCAGCACCTGGATGGTCCTAGCAGTAGTCATGTTAGGAATTGGAATTAATTCCAGCCATTTTGAGTGGCTATTCACTACTATCAGGAAGAGCTGCCCCTGAAAAGGCCCAGCGTAGTCTATGTGAACCCTAGACCAGGGAGTATGCATTTCCTCTCACCTGTGAACTGGAGCCTGTGGCATTTCAGGCCTAGATTGCTGGCATGTATAACAAACATGGATTTGACCCTCAGTGGCCTTATCTAGGCCAGCCCACCAGAGGTAGCTTCTAGCTAAAGCTTTCATTCTGACAATGCCTGGATGACCTTCATGTAATGATTGTAAAACCCTGTCTCTTAGGGAAGTGGGAATTATGACTCTGTTCCCCCATAATATGCACCCTTTATGTGCAGATAACTCATGCCTCCTGACAAAATAGCTTTGAAATTCTGAGCCTGGATTTTTTTCCAACCAGCCCATGTATACCCATGACAACACTCTACTAAGTATTTTATCTGTGGCAGTTTCAGCAGCAATGTCCCCTGCATGGAGGGGAAACTCAGATAGGTCCTGTATGGACAATATTGTAGTAGCAGGAGCTGGATCTGGATCCATTAGTGGCAGTGGTAGTCTGCTGAGGCCATCAGCATGGCCCATTTCCTTGCCCGGTTTGTGAATTAATTTAAAATTGTATGTGGATAGGAAAATAGACCATCTCAACATTCTTGGAGATAGTATATGTGAGGGGTTTGTTTGTCCGTTGTGAAAAGTCCCAACAGAGGTTTGTGGTCAGTGTAGACCATGAAATCCCTGCCATATAAATAGTCATGGATTTTTTTTATTTCAGCAACGATGGCTAGGGCCTCTTTGTCAATCTGAGCATAGTTGCGCTCAGCAGAAGACAATGTCCTTGAGTAGAATGCTATTGGAACCTGTTTCCCATTTTTTTCTATGTTACTTAAAACTGCCCCCACCCCATAGGGAGATGCATCACATGCAACACATACAGGTTTAGACTCTTTGTAGTGAGTTACAGTGGACTTTTCTGACAAGAGTGCTTTTAATTCCTGGAAACTTTTTTCATGTAAGTTAGTCCATTTCCATGGAGCTTTCTTATCCAACAGCCTGTGGAGGGGCTCTGCTATTGCAGCCTTATGAGGTAGAAATGTGTGATAGAAGTTTAGGAGACCAAGAACACTTGTAGCTCTCCTTTTGATTTGGGCCTAGGAGCCATTTTAATGGCCTTCACTTTAGAATCAGCAGGGTGAATGCCGTTAGCATCAATTCGGAAACCCAGGAATTCTGTTGAAGAAACCCCAATAATACACTTGTTCTTTTTTAATTTGAGGCCTGCTTCACGAAGCCTCTGCAAAACAGCCTTGAGCCTACAGGCCAACACTTCTGGGGATTCCCCTGCAATAAGAACATCATCAAAATAAGGGCAGACACCCTGAATACCCTTGAGTGTACGCTCCATGATTCCCTGAAAAATACCCGGTGTAACACTGACTCCAATTCCATCTTACACGGAACTCCTTGTAGCTCTACCATGAGCTTAAGTTTGGATTTGAGGGGGCATCGAGCCCCGGTGCGGCATACACTTCTACGGCTTCTGAAGAATCCCACACTAACTGGACCCTGGGCCCCAGTACCTCTCCTAGTCAGTTCTTCCGACTGGTGTTTGGGTGGCCGGTCTCTGTCGGGCTCTGCAAACCACCGCGATGTGGCCTGTCCTTCTGCAAGCTCTACACGTGGCTGAACGAAATCTGCACTTGGTGTGGAAATGGTTGCCGCTGCACCCCTTACATCTCGGTAAGAGAGCTGCCTTGTAATTGTCCTCTCACGGCTGGCTGTTGCAGTGTGGTGTGTTGGGTTGCTTTTGGAGTCGGTTGATTTCAGGTTCTTTGGTTTGCTTGGCATTCTCACGGTGGACTGTTTTTTCTAACTTTGTCGATTTGGCAGTCTGTATGGTTTGAATGGCACCCCGGCAGCTTCGTTGGCCATCACCTCATCCTGTGCTTCAGAAAATGTTAAATTTGGCCTAGCAAAGAGTCTCTGCTGAAGCGTTCTGTCCCGTAGGCTGCAGACGAGCCGGTCTTGTAGACGCTCTTCTAAATTTGAAAACTTGCATAGTCGTGCAGCCTGCCTTCTTACTGGTTCTTGCATTTTCCGGATCCTGCTTCAGGCTCAGGGAATGAGTCCACCGAGCATGAGGTCGCTAGTGTAGCTTGCTAGCCGATGTTGAGAGGGGGGGGGAAATGCCTCTTCACTCCAGCGTGTGCTGCCTTTCCCTCGAATACTTTAGCTCTTTAGTCGGTGAAGCAGGATCCCAACTTCGTCGCCACTATTAAATAGCGGGTTCTTTGGTGCAGGAATGAAGACGCAGAACAGAGTACAGGATAACTCATTGTTTATTTCGTGCTGGGGAATGCCTGCAACAAGCCGCAATATATAGTCTAGCCCCTAGGTGGCAGCCAATAGGTTTGAATCAACCATTGCCGCCTGGAGATAGCCAATTGCAGCACAGGAGACTTAAAAGTCTGGGTTGCTGGAGAGCTGTTAGCTGCTCCAGCAACCCACATGGTGTTAAACAAGAGCCCAGTACATAACACCAACGATTCTAAAATATAGGCCTGCATGTCTTTATACCTTAAAAGGGGATGATATTTCCAACAAGGCTTCATCTCTCTCTGTTTATTAAAGAGAAATGGGAACTGATTCATAGCCTCTGTGACCATCCTTCAGTGTTACTGTGCTCAATAATCAGAAAATTATACAAAATGTTATTAAAAAAAGAAGAAAACATCCCGAGCATTCAAATGGGCACCAGGTGTTGCATGTTTGTTGCTGCCGTACAAAATATACCTACCATAAGGGTAAAAGAACATCACGTTTGTGTGATGGAGGGTCATCATAATAACTATTTGTTGTTCCTGTTTCTTGATGTAGGCAGGATTAAGATATATCTATTATAAACATCCCTATAGATACTAAAGTCTTTTCTTCTATGTTCCAATCATGATGTCTAGATATTTTAATGAAAACCGTGGTTTTTAAAATGTTCTGTGTATTAAATATCAACCTGTTTTGCTTGCTGTATTGATATATACTGTAGAACCTACTGTCCTTTTAAACTCAGTTGGATTTGTGAAAGAGCAGAAGAGTACAGGTAGTTCTTATTTACTGGTGGTAATGGGGACTGTGAACATTGTTGCTAAGCAATGCAGTTGTGAAGTATCACATGACTTATGAGGGCAGTTCAGGCAGTCCCAGTTGCTGTTGTTAGGTGAATCCCACGCAGTCACAGCATCCCACAGTCATGTGATCACCCTTTGCAAACTCCTGCTGGCTTCTCCATTGACTTTGCTTTCAGAAGCCCAGAGTGAAAGTTGCAAAGGGTGATCACATGACTGCGGTATACGGTGACATCGTAATTACAAGACAGTTGCCAAGCACCCAAATTGCAATCACATCACTGTTAGGACATTGTGACAGCTATAGCTAAGAGAACCTGTCATAAGTCTCCCCTCATTCAGAGCCATCATAACTTTGAGCGGGTGTTAGTTGTTGTTGAACAAGAACTATTGGGATATTGTGATTTGCACAGGTCAGTCTCTTACTCAGAATGACACTGAACCATCTCATCAAAGATCAGTGGAACTGTTTAATTCTAATGGCTAGCTCGACATTGGTACATTGCTGTCAGTTGGTATAGAAGAGTTGGGGAAGGGTGCCTCGGGGGAATACTGGATCAACTGGACCCAACAGTACAACTTATTCCCCAAGCATGGCTCAGAATAGGAAAAAAACCAACATGCAGCCTTGGAAATGTGAAGGGATTTTGCCGTTCGATGAGGCAAAATATAGGAAGGAGAGGAAACCGCAAGACATGGTCAAAAAAGTCCAGACTGCAGCTATGGTAGTGCAATTGCCGTTGTTTTTACATATGTCCCTTTCCCTGGTGGGAAGTGATAAGGAAAGGAACAAAGCCACAGGTTGAACCTTAGATCTTTAGACCTGGATGGGACATGCCAAACAGGTTTTATGATTTTGGTACTCATTTTACCGTGAATTCCTGTATCTCCTCCTCCTCCTCCAAATTTAATATTGCACTAGAGATCTTAACATTTGGGAAACCACACAGGACAGATTGAAAGAAGAAAAAAAGATATTCCTCCTTTCACTCCGTATGATAAAGAGAACTCTGAAATGTTACAGTACAGAAATAAATAAAGTAGTAAATTTAGTTCATTTTCAGCCCAGTTAATTCTTTTTTAAACTGCCATGCAATTTTAAATGTTTATAAAATGTTAAACTTTAAAGTATATGAAAGGACTAAAAAAATCTGTTGTCTAAACATGATCTGACTATCAGTATGTTATTGTAAATAACTCTTTCATATCAGCTAATTAACAAGTTATATGCAGCAGGTAACTAATCATTCTTTCCCCATTTTATCACTATAGAAAAAAAATCATAAAACTAGCAGATGAAACATTTTTGCACATAAAAAAAATCTCTAAAGGGGCTTTTGGCAGAAGCTAATTATGGACTTTATTTGGTAAGCCAACCACTTACCAAATAAATTCTAATTTTGACAACTAATTAGAAACTGTAAGGTACTGGTCTCAGGATGTGAGAAATAAGTTATTGCTCGGAAATGCCTTGTTTTTCTCTCCATTCTTGCAACACATTTTGCATCTAATTGGACTGTAATCTGAAGTTTTCCCCTCAATGGTTTTTCTTTTATTACATCCACTGATATCACTAACTTAGTAATTGAGTAATGTGCAGAAGGAGCATCTGTCTTCTTGGAACTGGAAAAAAGTTTCAGTCGGTTGGGCTCAATCCTAGCTGTTTTTCCCCCCACTAGTAGAGGCTGGACCAATAACATATCCCGAGGGACTGTGGTCAAAGAATATAATATCAATGTACCCAAAAAGGGAAAGAAAGCAACATCTTCCAATTATAGTCCAATTCGGTGATGGGATTCAAATATGTGAACAACCGGTTCTCTGTGTGGATGCCGCTTCCAGAAGTCCATTCTGGGCCTTGGCAACAAAAAATTAGCTACTGGTTCTGCCGAAGTGGTGCGAATTGGCTGAATCCCACCACTGGTTCAATTAGTCTACTGAGTGTAATGAACAAAGATCCCGGACCAGAGGCAAACAAGTGAGTTTTCAAGCAGAATTCTATACATGAGAAAGAATGGAGAAATCTTGTATGTAAGCTTTATTGACATAAAATTAACTTGTTGCATGAAGCTATGGAAAAAAGTTGAAGTGTCTTCCATTTCTAAATGCTTTCTGTTGCTTACGGTATCTAAAGCAGTGGTTCCCAACCTTTTCTATACCCCACACCCCTAGAATGCTTCTGATATATTCTTCCACCCCTTACAAAAGTTCAAAATAATGGCAATGGATTATGCATATACATTATAATTTTGGAAACCCAAGTTTTCGCACCCCTCCTGGAATATCATCTCGCATCCCTGATTGGGAACCCCTGATCTAAAGGCTAGATGATAACACTTAAGGAACAATACAGGAAGCAGCCAGCCAGCCCATAAAGAATTTTGGCCCCCTTATTGTTTAAGTTTTTTTATATTAACTTTCTGTATGTAAACTCTTACATATAGACCACAGGTGTCAAACTCGCCATGTCATGTGACGTGTTGCGACTCTTTTTGCATTGCCGGCAATGAGGTGGGCGTGGCTTCGGTCTGCTGAAACTGGCCCGCGGGCCGGCTGTTTGACACCCCTGATATAGACAGACATATCACATTACAGGTAGTCCTTGACTTACGGCTGCAATTGAGCCCAAAATTTTTGTTGCTAAGCAAGAGGGTTGTTAAGTGAATTTTGCCCCATTTTATGATCTTTCTTGCCAAAGTGAAGTGAGTCATGGCAGTTGTTAAGTTAATTAACACAGTTCTGAAGTGAATCTGGCTTCTCCACTGACTTTGCTTGTTAGAAGGTTGTAAAAAGGGGACCACGTGAGCCTGGAACACTGAAGCCATCATCAATATGAGTCAGCTGCCAAGGGTCTGAATTTTAATCACCTGATCATGGGGATGCTGCGAGGGTTGTAAGTATGAAAAACAGTCATAAGTCACTTTTTCAAAGATGTTTAGTGACTTTGAAGGTCACTAAATGAACTGTTGTAAGTTGAGGACTCCCTGTATTCCCGTTCAGGATAGGCACTTTATCCCTATCCATATCCATTATTCAGACTTTCATTCCCTGATAAGTGCTAAATGTATCCTTGCTGTTTGGTATGTACTGTAAGCAATGTTGGTATACAGTGTGTGCAGGGCTTTTTTTTCTCATAGAACGCTCAGAACGGAGTTCCGGCACCTTTTTTGGATGGAACCTTGTAGGGTAGGCAAGGCAGGTTGTATGACATGTGTGAGTTCCGGCACCTTTTTCTTTTACAAAAAAAGCACTGAGTACAGGTTTCTCTCAAAACCACAGGAATGAAATAAGTCCCTGTACCTACCGTAAGGAAGAACTTTTGACTATTAAAAAGAAAGAGTTGCAGTTTTAGTCAAAAGATCGGTGAAACGAGTAAGACAAATGCAGGGGATACCAGATGGGCAAGTTAAATTCTATGAATATTTACGACTCGTCTTCCAAACTGAAAATCATTTATTTACATACTTATTTACATATATGCATATGTATGCTTCCTATTCTAGTGACTCTACACTAGTTTGTGAAAGGAGCACATTAAACACCTTGTTAAGAAAGAAAATTGTTGCTACTATTTTTAAGATTCTTTCAGATTAGCTGCAATTAAAAGTTTTGAGGTGATGGTTGTATCTCAGTTGTCAGATGGAGCCCAAATATTCACTCACAAGGTTCCAGGTTATTTTGACCAGTTTTATTTATAAATGAGTACTCCTCACTTAATGTCCAGTCATTCAGGGACTGTTCAAAATTACACAGCCACTGAACGAGGTGAATTTACAAAGGGTCCTCACAGTCGTGGCCACTGCAGAGTCCTTGTAATCAAGTAATTGCTTAGCAACCAGCTTACAATTCTGATACCGCAGAATAGCCGTGGTCATGGGATCACAATTTGTGACATTCATTTCAGCTTCTGACAAGGAAAATCCATAGGGAAGTCAGAAGGTGGTCATAAACTGCCAAAAATGCTGCTATAAATTGATGTGGACACATAACATTGAGCCTTACGGTTGCATCACTTAGCAATGGACTTCCTGATCCCAATTACTGTTGGTAAGTGAGGACTACCTACATTACTTTCATACTCAAGTGATTTTATTTCTTTAAGCATAGTCAAGTTTTGTAATATATAGGACTGCGGCAATTTGATTGACGTGCCTACTTAATCAGCTAATTATTAATTTCATTATGTAATGTGTTTTAGAGATTGCTCATTAACCATAATGGTCTATTTATGCACTCATAACGATTACAGACCATTAGAAACAGTTTAGTCTGAACTTATCATTCTATCCACTATGCATACCAAATGCAGGCTTATGCTTGGGGACTGGGTTTAGTTTCAAATGAGGTGTGAGCCTAGATATAAATATTTAAGTCTTGGTTTAATTTGATATTTATTCCAGTTGGGTTAAGCCTGGTACTTTGATGGCTGATTAAGACTCTAGATGGAAAAGGGCCTATATTCAACAGTTTAGACTTACCATATGGGTTTTGTCCCATATACTCTGGATTATGACAATGGTAAAAGGACCCTATTTAATATGTAATTCTGTTTTTCAAAAGGCTACAAGCTCAACTGTCCAAGAAAAAATGGAAGAGGGTTATCTCAATCATTTATCTGCCTAAAGCATGGGACTGTTTAAAGCTTTATCATCAAGCCTACTAATGGTCAGATATTAAAACATCCTTTTAATCTGTCTGCCTGTTGAGAAGATACTGAAGAATTAGAGATAGACATTATATTTCAATATTGCCCCCTTTTACAGGGAAGTTGTCATTATTATTATTTCCATTTTTTTTATTTTGATAAACATGCCAGGAAGAGATGAATTCATATTTTTCTTTTTTGCCTGATAAATTATTTCTGTTCATTAAGTAGGATCATAGTTCAGTGCCCTCCACTGATGATGGCATGGACATTTGGTAGTTAGATTTCTAACATTATGATACTCTTTCTAACTTTTTCTACTGGGATGGCCACAGCTCAACTTCCTTAAAATTAGACTAACTTCACTCTTCTATTTTATAAGGATTTTGCAATAAGAGTTTCTCTTTTTTAAAAAAAACCCACAAAGTTGGGTTGCTAATTTTATTTACTATCCAGTTATGAAGCATATTTATAATTTGCCTCAAATAGTGTGTCTTCATGTTACTAGAAAAAATGATGACATGAAAACAATGACTAGTTCTGGCTAACTTAATAAGTTTATTTTGGGATCTGCATCCTCTTGAATTCAGGCCATTGTTGTGTTGGCATAGCTAATCTGATTCTTTATAACCTAGCACTAATACGATAGTATTACATTACGTCTGCAGCAAAATCCTTTCTCTTTACTTTAAATTAATCTGTCTGCAAGGTGGAAGGTACCATGATGAACACCTGCAGTGACATCTGGTAGATCTAAGAAACTGATTTAAATTAATTCCTATATTTAAATTTCATAGCTCACAATAAGCAATAATGCAATCATTTCAGTTAAGAATTTGGGGAGTTTCATAATCTCCTCAAGCATATATATCTATGCTATTTTGTAATCCAGTACAAAAGTAAATACACTATGACTTTTGGAATATTTTTTCTAAGCCTTAAAGATAAAATCAGTTCTTAAATGACTGTCATATAATACTAAAGCACTTCAATTTCCTATCCAAATGCTCATTTTCCTTTGAGACAAGTGCAAATTTGGAAATATTTTTTCATATATCCTGTAACATTTATTTTGCACCCTTCAAGCTATTCAACTGTTTAACTGTCTGGTTGATCACCCTGCATAAAAATTACATTTATATATAAAATAAAGATGACAGTTCCAAATGTTTATCTTAGAACTTATATAAAAAGTCAGTATATAGACCAGTGAAGAAAGCTATCTTCTGAAACAGAAAAAGATTTAGAGCACATAATATTATAAAAAAATAGCTTTGTACCATACCTTTTTTGCTCTTTTTGCTTGTTTTATTTTACGGATGTTATTGTGCTGCCCTTCTTTCTATGCTCCTGTCACTTATTGATGTTGCTACAGTTATAAGTAGATATTCATTCAACAGCTTGTCAGGCAGGAACTTCAGCAATTCTCTCTTTTTATCTTCACACAGTACCTTTAACCCAAAGGGAGGGGAAAAAATAAAAGAATAATTTATTTGTAAGTTCAGACCCATCGAAGGGGGAAGGATCATCTTATACCTACAGGAGAATTTTTAATCTGATGACTCTGAGTTCTTTCTCAATGAAGCATTAAATGCTGAATGGCTGCAACGGCCCATGGTATACAAGCTGCCATTCATGAGAAGGACGCGGATGGCACACAAGCCACTTGAGTGAACAATGAGAACAACTGAATACTGTTTTATTATGCCAAGATGATTGCAAATGAATAATGCATACATGGAGATAACGGCTACCCAACACCAATCTGAACAATATGAAAACAGGCTGTCCCAAGAACATTCACGCCTGCAATTACAATTAAATTACCGTACACCCTTTGGATCACGATGGGGAAAAAAGAATAAACACCAAAGTAAAAATGAAAACAGTTAAGTCGTTGGAAAGCTACAAAACTGCTCACTTGGAGGAAAACAAAGTATGATGGAGGCACAAATCTTTTACGTTAGACAATTGTAAAGGAGAAGCTGTTTCAAGACAGGATCTTTACCTGTCCCTGCTCTGACAAGCTTACATGAAAGAATTCTCTACCTTCTGTAGTGTTTGAAAGACAGATCCTTAACCTATTTATGGATAATGTTATATCTAAATACAGTTGTCAAAATCTGAAACAAATATGCCAAGTGTCTACAAGACTGCAACCACATACAGGGGTTGACTGATTTCCCCTTCCAAAATACATATAATACACCTTGAGACCCTTCTCATTAATAGTAATGAAGGGGCTGGTTTCATATATCATGGACTTTAAATCTAGACGCTCAGACAAAAGCAAGACATGTTTTATTTCTGCTGGATTCGTTCTTGCAATTTGGGAAAAAAACTCCATGTCATTCCTTGTTCTCTTCTGCCTTGTCAGAAGGTGTGCGTGTTTGATTCTCCTCCTTTGCACAGTGAGTAGTAGATAACTAGTAGATTCCCTCCCTTCAAAATGCCCTTCTTTATAGGAAGAGAGAAGTTACATTAGCAATCATGTAAAAAGTACTGTCGGGTTTTCATAAAACACCACCATTCCTCTTCAGAAAAAAGAATGATTTACTGTAAGATTGCAATCCTTAATATTCTGAGCAAAATGCCTGATTGAAGTTTCCCCTTGTCAAGTTGGCAGATTTGGGAGGATGCAATTGTTTCCCGGCGAGGTAGATTCTGTTTGTTAGTTTTCAGTTCACATCACTGCTTCTCTTTTGAAATGTATGTTATTAGCACAGTTGGAGCCTGTTTCTTATATGTCATGAACCCAGTTTTGACATATCTTCCTAACAACTATTTTGGGATGCTGTATGGCTAGAACAATTGTCAGCCTTGAGGGGGAGAAGAAGTAAGGGAAATTCAGGCAGAAGCACAACACATTAAGAATTTATTAAAAGGATCTCACTGATAAAAGTTGTGCCCACCATTTTGCTAGAAGCCCAGAGCTAAACAGGAAAAAAAGAAAAACAAAAAAGATTTCACCGTTATATTTTTGTAAATGTGCAACAGGATCTGCTATTTCAGCACTTTATTAAACAACTTGTTTCTTTCTACATAATCACACAGCATAATGCCTTCACTTTTAGGCTGCTTCAAGGGTTTTTGCCAGAAAGCATCTCTGAAATATCCTTACATATTTTAAAAAACATGTGAAATCTTGATTTGCTGAAAAAAAGTCACCCTGTACAATAAATTGCCTCAAAACACTCTTTTCTTCTATTCACTCTTGCCCCCAAAACTTACTTTTGCTATCGTATCTGGGATGGGGAAAAAAAATCAGCCAATAACTTCAGAGACATACAGAAAATTCTAACTCATTCATTCTATGTAATGATCATCAGGATTTTTCAGCCTAAAGTGGCTAGGTGTATTCTACAGCAGGGGTCCCCAACCCCCAGTTTGTGGACCGGTGCTGGGCTGTGGCATGCCAGCAACCGGTCTGCACAAACAAGCAAAGCCCCATCTGTGGGATGCAGGCAGCCCACAAAACCACACTCTCTCCTGTCCATGGAAAAACCTTTCTCCACAAAACCGGTCCCTTGTGCTCAAAAGGTTGGGGACCTCTGTTCTACAGTAACCCAGAAGAACTGAGAAAGCTACAAATCAAATATAAAAGAACTGAAATAAACAAGGGAAGTAAGTACACAAAATGAATTCCCTTCTCACCAGTTCACATTTTCTGCTCATGTCCTCAGAGTTAGTTCTTTCTTGATAACTTTTACCCTTCTTCTCCCTCTTGCTCGCTTTCTTTCCTATTAGGATTCATACAGTATGTTTCCTTAGCCAATATGTCAACACATGCCTGAATTCACTTGTAGAAAAGCAGCTTTTCCTTTTGTTTGGGTCTTGTATGGTGAGCGTCCTTCCACATCAATAAGCAGTGGCTTCTCCCGCACAGTGGGAACTTTCCAGTAATTGCCAGAACAAATTAAATTGAAGCTTATCTGTCCTTTCCCCCTTTCACTTAGAAAATGAGGGGAACTGAAGAACAAGACCAATTTTAAGTGGTGACAATACAGTACAGAAATAGATTAGATACAATTAGTGCAAAGTCATGTTACGGGCATGTTCTGCTGTTTTTCAAGGGAGCATTTTGGAAGGGTCTCCTCAAGCTGAAAAAAAAATGCCAAACTATTTCTTTAGGTAGCCCCAAATCCATCCATTCAAAAGTAAACAAAACAGTCAAACAGAATTTACTCTTATATTGTAAATATGACTTCCGGCAAGGCATTTATTTGGCAAGTCCACTGTTTTTCCATCAGGAATATAATAGCATGAAGACTATAAAGAGACAGTCATTCATGCTGACAATAGAAATGGAGACCTATCAATGACAAATGAAATAGGTAGTTGGTGTGACAGACAAAAGGAAAACTATGGCATTCCCACAAACAAGTCACTAGTAAAGTTTATTATGAGTTCTTCATTTCTTTGTTCCCATTCTTTTTCATTTCCAAGGAAAGTCAGTACTTCTGCAAAAAGTTATCCCACTACTTTCTCCTGGTGTGTTTTCCTATTGCTATTTGGATTGATTTTTTCCCCCCATTAATGATAGCACTTTCTGAATTTCAGATTTCTGACAGTCAGTTGGTGCCACAAACTATGACAAAATCCTGTATGTTCTTTCCACTGAGGAACATTGCATATTAGGCCATTAAATTGCCATACTCTTCGAGCAAACTACACATTTACAAAAATTTCACTGGTTATTAATCGAGAGAAGACTTGATAACAGAAACATACCCGTGTCAATGGTTTCCTTATGTACAAAAGAAGTGGACAAAAGACATTATGGTTTTGAACAAAACAAAATTGAGTTTGAAATAGAATTACGTACTAATGATGAACATGTATAAACTTTTGTTGAGATATGAGACACAAGAAGAAAAAGTAAAATAATGTGTAATAAATGGGCTAAATGTCATTCCACAATAGATGACTAGTTGGAAAAACCAATGCAACTAAGCAGAGATTACCCTGATTACTAAATTGATTACTTTAATGAAAGAAAAGAATACATCCAACTTTGTTTCTACTTGGAAACCGCTTCTTTTTTGTGTTTGAAATGGAATTAGATAAGTCTGCTATTATAGCAATGGCTAGTACATATTATGTAACAAAAAGTTGAGACTCTAATGTTATTTTCTTCTTCTATAATGCTAAAAAAATGGGAAGTCAATGGTTTGCCCTAAACATTAGGGAAAACTTCCTTTACCATAAATTTCTTTCTCTTCTCTTTTCCCATTTTCATTTTTTTATATTTTATATCTTTAGAACATTAATAAAATTATTAGAATGGAAAAATAAAAGTCATCATACTACCAGTGGAGAAAAGATTGGTGAAGGTGATGGAATTTGCAGAAATGGCTAAATGAACTTCTTTGCTTAGAGAGAAAACAGTATTTATATTTATAGCTCATTGGAAGCTCCTCAAAGACTGGGAAAGATGCTCTTACTACATGATTTGAAATTTTGATGATTAGGGAAAAAAATGGATAATAGAAAAGAGTGAGCTTTCTTTGGTAACCATAGAATAAGAGAATTTTCTAATTATTTGCTGCAAAGGAAAACAAAAGCATCTTTTTCTTCTTTCTTTCTACACTTTTTTCTCTTTTTTCCTGCAATTTCTTTTTATTAGCTTGTATTAGTTTTTTTGTGTAAAACTTTTAATAAAAAACATTTAATAATTTCTTCAATAATATCAAAGGAATGGTAGAGCAGAATTATTAAAGGATGCTAAAGGAGGGACAAAATGAAATACGAATGACAAAAATTAAAATAATGGTGAAGAAACCGTCGCAAACACGGTACAGTTATCTCATGTTGAGTTACTCTGCGCTGAATTGTCCTGTGAGTTGGCTGTGTTGATTGAGGAAAGTTGGCTGGGTCAGTCTGCCAGAACATGCATGGACTGTAGCCGGGGGGTAGGGCGAGCGAGTGGAGGAGTAAGCTGAGTTGAAGAATGCAGAGGAAGGAGGGAAGAGGGAGGAAGAGCAGATAGTAAGACAGCTCATATGAGAGAGAGAGAGAGAGAGAGAGAGAGAGAGAGAGAGAGAGAGAGAGAGAGAGAGAGAGAGAGAGAGAGAGAGATATGCTGACAGGGTTCCATGCTGGACTCTCCTTGCTGGTAACATCTGCCTTTCTGCAAGTGCAGTTGCCCTGGCACCAATGGTGCAACACCACCCACAAAGGCAGTGTGTGTGTGTCCGTGTGTGCAGGGCAGGGGAGTCAATGCATATATTCAGGCCTTTACAAACAAATACAGTGAGCTTGAATGAGCAGGGGTTCCCTGAGGCCTGGAAATATTTCAAGAGTTCTTCCAGACTTAAAAAGTTGGGGAATGCTTCCCTAGATACTACAAGTTTACAGAAATGGCGAGATGGGTATGTTTGGATAAAATTGCTTATTCCAATAATGGTTTTATAAATTTTATATGAGCTTATCCTACATTCACATATTTATATAACCTTAGCTGCAGATACATCTAAAAATTAAGCTTGGAAAAAGTTTTGAAAAGGACAGTTGGCATATCCTACTGAAACAGTTTCTCTAATATTTGCTGCTTTTAAAGGAAAATTCAATTGCCTTTTATAAAGGCAGATTAGTGGTTCATAATTGTTCAGTATTGTCAATACTGGCCTTCTCTAACCTGATGTTCTTCACGTATGCTCAATATATAGTATTCTAGTATGCATTATGACATAAAACAACTCTAATAACTTTTGAAAGCTAGAGGAATTCAGGGAGTATAGATCCAGAAATGAATATTATTGATAATTATCTACAGTTCCACATTCAGAAGACGTGTTCCCAATGTTGGGGGGAAAAATAGAAAATAATTGTTTTCAGCCTGATACAGGTCTGGAATACCTGACAGAGTTTCTCTTATATCTTTTCCTTTTAAAAACACACACATTTTTTTGCTTATATTCTTCTTTCTTGGATTTATACATAATATATACATATACATACGCACACGCACACCCATCCACCCACCCACCCACATATATATAAGTTGTTATGCCATATGACTAGGCATATAGCATATTTATATTGCTGTGATCCTAAATGATATCTATTACTTTGATACACTAAGAAAAAGCTCTGTAATTTTTACGGGTAAGAACTTCCCCAAAAGATGATGTATCAGAGAAATGTGCTTACATATAATATTGTAATAAAAACATTTGGTGAATGCAGTTGCATCCATAAATAAGTTGTGAAAAAGACAAACTCGCCTCTAACCTTCTCTGTTAAAGCGGTTTATTATAGCCTTAGAAAGAAAACAATCTAAAAGAATTTCAAGGAAGAGGGCTAATATTACAGTAACAATGGTTATTTACATACTTTTTGGATGTTTGGAAAGTATGACATCATATGTTTATATTAAATGATGATTATGAGAAAGGTATTAAAATTCTTATATATACCGGTAATACTTGTGTTACATTCTTATAATGCTGGCCTTTAAGTTTTTAAAAAAGTCTTAAAAACTACTAACATTCATTAGATACTAAGCCAAAATTAATTAGTCAAGAAGCTCTAATTATAATATTATGAATCTTTCTTAGAAACTTTTCCCCAAAAATAATAGAATAGATATGCTGCACAATTTAATCGTATACTTTTTGGAATGCATATTTTATTGTATATAATATACAATATAAGGTCAGGATAAGAAAACAGTGCGGATAGATCCTTTTGACACTGATAAGATGAAGAAGAATGGTGAAAAATGCAAAACCCATAAATGTCAGTGAATCACAAGCATAAGGGTTGGTTGTTTTTTTTTTTTTTTTTTGCACAGCTCAATTCCAGGATCCCATGCACAGGATAACCCTACAGGTTTGAAGAAAACCCGCTATATGCAGTTCATTTGTAAACTTGGAGGTGGCTCTGCAGTCCTATTTTGGAAATGCAATGGATATGTGTGAAGTCCATTGTTGTAATAACTGCAAGTGTTATTCTGTGACATCACTCACAGTTTAAGAATCTAAACATTTTGTAGACAACATTTTCTAAACATGAAATCTGATTGAAATATTGAACTTGATTGAAATATATTCAAATTACAGCCTGGAATCCATATTAAAGGTAAAGGTAAAGGTTCCCCCACACATGCGTGCTAGTCGTTTCCGACTCTAGGGGCCGGTGCTCATCTCCGTTTCAAAGCCGAAGAGCCAGCGCTTGTCCGAGGACGTCTCCGTGGTCATGTGGCCGGCATGACTAGACGCCAAAGGCACACGGAACGCTGTTACCTTCCCACCGTAGTGGTCCCTATTTTTCTACTTGCATTTTTACGTGCTTTCGAACTGCTAGGTTGGCAGAAGCTGGGACGAGTAACAGGCACTCACTCTGCTACACGGCACTCGGGATTCGACCCGCCAAACTGCCAACCTTCTGATCGACAAGCTCAGCGTCCTAACCCACTGAGCCACCGCATCCCTGGAATCCATATTACAGTATCTTAATTCATTCCTATCCATGCTATAGATAATTAGCCATAGATAATTCCAAGACCATGCACAAGAGGAGAAGATAACATCCATATCTCCCATTCTACACACCGAAATTTGTTCAATATCACTCATGAAAGGAGTAGGCTGGATTTGCAGATATATGCAGTTCTTTCCTCTAGTATATTGGTTGTTAAACTATTTGTCCCAATTATTCCTTTTTCCAGTCACAAATAGTGCCATTACTCAAACCCATCTGCAAAAAAGACTCTTGTATTTTACACATCTCAACAGTCCCAGCTTGGATTCTTGACTCACAAACAAGCAATTACAAATTGTTTCTTTATCCCCTATGATGTGCCCCAAACACCCGTTGGGGGTAATTACTTCCAGTTTAAGAACTACCACTCTTTTATCATATTGCCATTGTTCTTCCTGATTCTTATTCAAACAAATACTGCAATACAAAATTTCTATGTCTACATAGATGATGGCCATGGAACAGAGCAACAACTGAAATGCATGCCTTGTTGCTTATGGGGTTTTTCCCCCTGATCCTTCAGTTTACTCTGTTAACACACTGAGCAAAGCTAGCAGGTAAGACAGACAAACAGTTGAACCACCTAACAAGCAAATATTATTGCAGAAGAAAACATATTTAAGATTAGGGCTCTCCACACGAACTCTTTGCTTTCATCTGATGTCTATCTGGATTTTTGCTGCTCAGATCTGGTAGCCCTAATGATGACAATAATACCTATTACTATCATAAATACCTATGGGAAGGAAGGTTAATGAGAATGTTAGTGGAAGGTTTCTGTTTTTTTCCAATTTACTGCTTGATGTTGGCATCTTACTGGACATAATGATATAGCTAGCTTTGGTTATCTAAGTATTTTCCCCTTTTGTCTCCTTCAGGCACTCTTTCAATCTCCATTGAAAGCTAACCCAATATAAACCTGGCCTAGGTAATTATAAACATGAAATACAATCTACACAATGAACTATTCTGAATGTTTGAAATACACTTATCATTCTAATTTATCAGGAATATGTCATAGATTAAGGTAATAGTTACACAAAGTTTACATTTATCCAACATATCTTTTATAAAATAATGAAGAGCGCAGGTTACATTCTTAACAACCTCCTGTTCATCAGTGACGACACAGAGTGTAGAGATTTGAAGTTTTCTTATTCATAAAGGAAGGGTTAGAGTTATAATAAGAATCTCATGTACTGTGAGATGCCAGTTCATTTAAATGGGATTCAATGTTTGGTTGTAATAACAATTATGGAAGAAACTGTTCTCAGAGAAGAAGGTGTCAGCTGAAGTGTTTTATGTACAAATTCAGAAGACTGAAAACTGTACGTTTCAGCTAGTAGATAATTTCTATATCGTAGCTCTTAATAGGCTTGAGAGACAGTAAGTAGTCGTGCTAAATTAAAGTACTGCATTAAAGTAAAGCTGAGAGCTTGTTTGAAAAGAAAAACTGTTTGTAAGCCACAAAACCTGTAGGAAGTATTAAGGAAGAAAAATAAGCAAATAAACAAGGTAAAATTTTAAGGAAGAAAGAAACTCAGAAGTGATGTCATCTACATTGTGAAAATAGGAAGTAGGAAAAGATGGATTACTGCCCAAAAGATTTGACCAGTATCCTAAGGAGACTGGATAGAAGAACTTCTGAGGTACAAATGGGATGAAGTTTTTCTGATTTTATGCTTGCTATACCTGACTATAGCAATAATGATGCCCCAAACCGATCAACTTAAATGTTTCTGACTATATAGTATATCAAGAATGGAAGTGAGGTTAGAAAAAAGCCATATAGTCTTGAGGGAGGATTTGATATAAAAAATTAATAGAGAGTTAAGAGGGGGAATTAGATTTAATTTGTCTCCTACATTGTTTTAAACAACTAATAAATAAAATAATGTTACTGATCTCTAATTTTGACATTTTTATTCTCAATAACTTTTGTTCTCTTTTGGTGAGGAAGAAAAGAGTGGCAGTAAGTATTAAGTTTGAAAAATGAGCCGTGATGGTGCAGTGGTTAGAATGCAATATTGCAGGCAAAATGGCAGCAGTTTGATTCTGACCAGCTCAAGGTAGACTCAGCCTTCCATCCTTCTGAGGTTGGTAAATGAAGACCCAGATAGTTGGGGGCAATATGCTGACTCTGTAAACCTCTTGGGAGGGGTGTAAAACATTGTGAAGCAATATATAAGTCTAAGTGCTATTGCTATTCCCTGGATGAACAACTTAGCAGTACCTTTAGCCCCATTCATGCATTCAATACGTGAGCATTTTTTGCTTGTTCCCTTATCAACATTCTCACGGCTTCTGCAAAGCTCCAAAACTCAGCACACATGTCTGCAAAAGTCAAGCAGACTTTTTTATTTGTACTTTACCAAAATATTAAACGAGGTTTATGAAAGAAATAGTAATGGACTTTTACAGACTGTCTCTTACGAGTTTGCAAGTCGGTATCAAGCAGTGTAATCATCCAGAAGATTTCCACTGGATGTCCAGTCTTGATGTGATAGTGGTAGAAAGAACTCCCACAGAAAAGTTATATAAAATAAATTGAAACTTCTGTTAGTTGTTATACATTTATGTTTCCTTTGTTTATTCTACTGCTCTAAGATGCCAGGAAACCAGTTGCCATAGATTGTTTTTAGTAGAAGAAAACATTTTCAAGTGATTAGATTAACTATATAAGTTATGTTTCCACTTCTAAAGATGAACTAGGTCTTTGAAAGAGATTCTACAACCTCAGCATTTTGTCATCTTTTTTTGCTATAGACTATGATATATAGAATAAGTGAATAGCCTTTCTGATAACCTGACAGCCTTGTTAACATGTAGCAAAAATCATAATAATCTTTATCATGGAATTTAGGCTGTTCTGAATTATTTATACCAGGCAGCGAGGAGGAAAGTTAAAAAAAAATGAAATAGCACTATTATAGCTACACTTCTTTTAAAGAAAATAATCTGAAAAAAGAAACAGTGCCCATTGGTTTTATCCAATGCTCTTTTTACATTCACACACTGTAAAACATAACTATGCTCTTGTTAGCTGCGAAGTCATGTCCAACCCATCGCAACCCTATGGACAACGTTCCTCCAGGCCTTCCTGTCCTCTACCATCTTCTGGAGTCCATTTAAGCTCACGCCTACTGCTTCAGTGACTCCATCCAGCCACCTCATTCTCTGTCGTCCCCTTCTTCTATTGCCCTCAACCTTTCCCAGCATTAGGCTCTTCTCCAGTGAGTCCTTCCTTCTCATTAGGTGGCCAAAGTATTTGAGTTTCAACTTCAGGATCTGAACTATGCTCTTAAAATGTATTAACCTTATGCATTAGTATGTTTCATGTTCTTTTTGTTTAACCGTGAATCCACCATTTTAATTGTGTAGCTTGCATTAATTTATTATTGAATATTTTATAATATATAGTCCACTAGGAATTTTTCCCAGAGAGAAGTATATATGCTCATAAATTGCCTACAATGCTTTTAATTATTTTTTAAATATAAATGCTGGTATAACATGTTAACAAGTACTTCAAAGATGGACATTTCCTCTATTGAATAGGAAAAAAGCAATATTAATTATAACTGTATATTATTCATTTTTTCCTAAGCTAGCTTCCCTGTTTATTTTGTTTTAACCAGAGAAATGCAAATAAACATGGTTATAACAGACCAATAAATAATATTTTTGAATTAACAATATAATTTCATTACAGATTTCTGTTAGAATACTTAAAATGCGTTAAGTTAAGTTAAGTAATCAACAAACAGCAAAAGAACTTCTGAGAAACAGAATAAGTTTAGTCATGCATTAATCAAGCAAATAAATAGACAATATGAACACAGCTATTCTGTTTTGATTGTTGCTTCTATGAACTAACTGCATTTACTTATCTTAAACTCAGGCCTTTTATGAAAATTTGGTTCTGTCTAGAACTTCACATTATCATTTAGATATGATATGATTGGACCTATTATAATCAATTGAACATGCAAGCATTCCTACCTGTGAAAAATACTGAATCAGGAAGCAGTCTAAAATAAATTTATTCATCCAATTATATGATTTATATTCCTTGCAGACAGCTGGTCACTTGCATTCTTTTACAGAGTTGTTGAGGCCACTTGGAAGTTTATCTGTGTCCTCAACGTCATCTGAGTGGTGCAGATGGGTGTGGAGCCTTCTTGGAACGGCTGAAAGGCTGTGTTGTAGACTGGAGATAGATGATGTTGTATCCCTCCCCCTCTCTTGAGAGAGGGCTGTTCAATTTTAACACAGATGGCCTCTTTGCCCCCTCTTTCAAACCAGCGTTTCTCTATGTCCAGACTTTGCTGTCTTTAGAAGAGTGGCCTTTCTCTTTTAGATATAAATAAATAAAATATAACATATAAACAAATAGAAGACAAAGGCCACTCTTTAGAAGACAGCATTTTGGACAGAGAGGACCACTGGTTTGAAAGAGGGATCAAAGAGGCCATCTACGTCAAAACTGAACAGCATTCTCTCAATAGAGGGGCAGGGATACAGCATCCTCTATCCCCAGTCTACAACACAGCCTTTCAACAGTTCCAAGAAGACTCCATACCCATTTGCACCACTCACACGACCTTGAGGACACAGATAAACCTTCAAGTCAATGACTCTCTAAAAGAATGCAGATGAACAGCTGTCTGCAAAGAATATAAATCCTTCCATTCCCCACCCTCCAGTCTGAGCTGAAGAAGCTTCTTGGATGAGAAGCGAAACGTCTTCAAAGAAAAACAAGAAAGTCCAATTGCCTCTTGAAAAAGCACCTTTGGGACAACCATAGCCTGGATGACTCAGCATCTCTATAGACTCTCCTCCTCCTCCTCCTCCTCCTCCTCCTCCTCCTCCTCCTCCTCCTCCTTTCTGTCACAAAAATAATATTTTTATTACTAATTTTGGAGAACCATTTTGCATAGGGTTGTGATACAAAGTTTAAAATGTATGCTTATCTGGACCAATTTTTGCACTTTTCAGTACTTAGGTTAAAGTATCCTCAACAGATACCACATATTTGTCCACATACCCTTCATTATCTGTTTTTATAATACTAATTTTTATATGATTTTGATATTTGTTGTTTTATTTGCTTCTTGTACACCTTCCAGAGTTGTTTTTGGTGGACAGCTATACACAAAAGATAGATAGATAGATAGATAGATAGATAGATAGATAGATAGATAGATAGATAGATAGATAGATAATTAAATTTTGTTCTTTGTATTTGGATCTTTTGAACATCCATAACTTTAAGAAGAAATAAATAAAAATAAACAAATAATATATTAGAATCATTTCAGTATAATACGATAAATCTATAAAATATTTCCCCCCCTTTCAGATTAAGAATAATAGTAATATTACAGAAAAGCCACTTTGATCTAACAATTAACAGGATGCACTAGGAGTGGAGAAACATGACTTAGGCATTAAAGGCACCGGGATGGCTTTGGGCCAGGCACTTTCTCTTATCCTAGGAAAAAGGCAAATTAGTGCTGAAAAAGTTACCTAGAAAACTGCATGGATTCAAAATTATAATTAATATTATTCAAAGCACTTATTTTGCAATTTAATTGTCATTCATTCTTTCTCTATGTGCAAATTACCTCAGCAAATGTCTTACACAGTGGTCATTCACAATTCAGTCTTCATTCATTCAAACCCTTTCATTTTTTGACATTGTACCTTCTTGCTTTACTATACGTACTTTTAAAATAACCACCACTACTGCATTCAACTTTTATGTTTCCCTTAGCATACTCTTTTCCATATAACAAGTGGGCAGGAGTACATTCTTATAAATATAGCCATTTCCCCCTTTTTTCCCCCAAAAAAATCACAGTAATTTCTTTTGACTGACGATCCAGTAGTTTTCCTCCAATCTTTCCATCAACATTCGAAGAAATTTCTTTGTCCATTTCTCAGACTTTAATAAACTTTCTACCAAATACACAAATTCGTATTCTTTGTTCTGGTTTTTCATCAGTTACGTATCTTATAGTCATTCATTCCTTTTTCCTTATCAGATAAAACTATCTTGCTCTTATTAGCATTAATTGTCAGATCTATACTCATTATGGCATCATACAATCTAACATTTGTTTCAAATCATTCAGATTCACAATCAACAACATACTATTTGCCTACAATGGTATATACATATTCATGTCCCCAAGAAGCACAACCATCCCTTAAAGCATTCATTACACACAAATATATTAGACAACCTATTACATTCAGCAACTAATCTTCAATTTCACACTTGCATAAAACATTTTGCAATTTAGGGCTGTTTACTTGCTCACTTTCTCTAACTCAACAAGCCTACAGTAGATTTTCTTTCTCACACTGGTACATTTCTCAATGACCTGCTGAGCAGTAAAATTCTGTTGCATCCACCCTCTGCCTGCGCTTTCCAGATAGTTCCTTATTGTCACCAGTGACACTCTTTCAATCAGAATACTTTCCCAGGCAAATTTAAGAAACACTGCCATAGTATTTGCATACACTGTTACTACCTTTCTCTTTTTATAGGGGAACAGTAACCAGATTTTTGCAATCACCATGCATAGGTTTGGCCTCCATACAATGAAATGAGGTGTACTGCCACTCCATAAGGTAAGGCAAGGCAAGGCAAAGTAAGGTAAGGTAGGATAGGGTAGGGTAAGGTAGAATAGGGTAGGTAGGGTAAGGTGAGGTGAGACGAGATGAGACGAGATGAGACAAGACAAGGCAAGACAAGATAAAATAAGACTTTATTGACATTTTTTACTGTGGGCACACGGTAAAAATGAAATTCTGTTGCCTGCTCTCAAAAGTGTACTCATACATAACACACATATAAGCATGCTATATGAAACATACGTATATACCTACACCCTTACATATAAATACATACAAATAATAAATAATAATAAATAAATAATAAATATTAATCACTGTCCATCTTGAATACAGAGTGGAAAGAGGAAGCTTGAGAGTTAATACTGCATGGAATAAACTATGACTGAATCTGGATATTCTGCTTTGGATACCTCTGCTTCGGATAAGTGAACCACAGCCATATTTTACTTTTGTAGTTATTTCTCCAGTTATACTAGGGCAGTGCAATGATTTGAGTAGTGATATGATCTCAGTAAAATATACTAGAGCTAAGGAAGACCTTACTGAGTGCCCTGGGCTATTTCAAAACACCTTATTTCACTCTGTCAGCATCTGCTAGCCTTAATCATTTTCTTCGGATCATGCAGTTATTTTGCTACTTTTTAAAGCCTGCTCTGAAGCACTTTATCAACTTTGGATCTGAAGTGCTAAATATCCCTAGTTATGCCATCTATATCTTCAGCCTCAGGATTTTCCCACATTTTCAGAGCATTTATAACTTCCTTTTCATCTGTTTTTTTTAGGACAAGTAGTGATAAGCATATTTTATGCCTATTAAATATTTACCATTAGTTCAATTCTTTGCCACATCACTATTTCCTAACACAAATTTCCATATAATTCCTTCCAACATTTCTTCAATTCAGTTTTGTGCCGTCTTTTTTTCACTTTTATTTTTTAAAATCAATCACTCTATGTTACCTATAACTTAATTATCTCCACTTCCTTCCAAGCAGATTCCACATCTTTATTTTTATTATTAATCAAATTTATATGGCCATCCATCTCATAGAAAATTATAACACTCTTCTTAAATTATCCAACTGCACTTAAAATAAAAAAATTTAAATGGACCGCAGAGTTCTTTACTCTATTGTCCAGAGATATCTTTAAATACTCACCATTTGTGTTATGCTGTGAAACAAAATTTGTATAATCAGTAAGAACTTCAGTTCTGGGACAAGATAAACAGAAATATTTGGATACCATAAACAAGTCTTGCTGATTATACATTTACATTAAAGAATTATATGCCATGTCTGACATGCTGCTGAATCATAGTAAGGAAAACTGTCAGGGCAAGACACAGGGAGAAAATGAATGTTTGAACTGGCTTTCATCTTATTTCTCCATGCTTACAGCTAGCAGCAGTTTCACCCTTTTTGCATGATTATTTTCTGCTTATTAGACTCCTGGCTTTTTTACAGCAGATATTGCATTCATAGTGATTCAAAAAGTCTCAGTTATTTACATTTTTTTATAGTTTTATTCACTCTAGCATTCCATGCTCCATAAGCAACAGTTCCATCTGTAGACTTTCTCTCTCACTTCAAGAAAATGCTCTAAAAGCATTCTAGAATGCTTTTAGAATGACTTCAGAGAAAGACAATGAATAAATAAATAAATAAGATCTTTACCGCAGAACGGAAGAGTGATATATTTGTATTCAATGGATAGCTAGTATAAAAAGATGTGTTGCTGAAAACTACACAAATATGCAAAACTACTTTTGTATCAGGAGAATCTAGCTTTTAAAGAACTCTCTCAACTACTTGGTCAGTTTTAAAGCATTCCCTATGAATAGCACTGAACTAATATTTTCTAAAAGTTGCACTGATTATTTCAGGGTACATACAACTCACTTCTTCTTTCTTATGCACACACAGATACACACTCAGAGCAAAAATGAAATGACAGTGGTCAGTACTAGACTCTACCAATCTCAGTTTAGCAATTTTGAAGGTAACCTACTTTACTTAGAACTTTGGGTGTCATTGCAAGTCCGGTTTCATAGCATAGTCATACTAGACAAAGTAAGTACAAGGATTTTTGTGCTCATTTTTTTGGCACTATAATCCAGTCACAGCAAGTTAAGCCCTGGTGGAATCAACCCTCCAACACTGTATTGTGGATCTGGAATGGTATAAAACAGTGGTTCTCAAGCTGTGGTCTGTGGGCCCTGGGGGGGCACCATGTCGTCACAGGAGGTCCACGGAGGCTTGAAGACATGTTAGGATTTAAATCTTGAGTTAAGTCTTGGAGGTCCGTGGCCATGGTCTGTGGCCACAAAAGGTACTTAAAGGGGGTCTGTGGTGAAGAAATAAAATAAAATAATAATATGATTGCAGCCCAACCTGCCATGTTGTAAGTGGGAAAAAGTCAGGTTACTACCTTAAAAATAATGGCAGGGCACATAGGAATAGCTGGGATGTCAATCAACTCTTGGACGGCTCGCAGGGCTTGAGAATGTGTGTTTTATTGTGAAAGTGGCTGCATAAAGCTAAGTGGCAGAGAATCCTTCCTGGCGGTGGCAAGGTTTGGTGGCAGTGGATTGATAATTTTTCAAAAAAATCTGGAGGATTGCATAAAGTTGCTTGGTGAATCACATGTGAATCACAAGTAATGCTGGTAGGACTATAATATTCTGGATGACCACTAGATGGCAGCAAAGTGGCACAACTTTGTGCCAAATATGGGAATCCTAATTTCATTTATGTTGCATAAAGGTATACAGAGAACAAAGGAAGAATTAAAAATAAATACAAAGAGAAATATATAAACAAATAAAAAAGATGCAAAAAGGCTCTAATCCAAATGCTTTTCTATGTGTCTAAATCTGAGTGACATTGTCTTTTTCATCATATCTTGACTGCTAGTTGAAAGGAAGCATTCTGCTCTACCTTTCCAACATAATAACCATTACACTTCTTACATTGTACTTTGTAGATGATTCCTGTTATTTCTCCTCTTTGGTTACTGGTTGTTTAGCTTAGTTTAAAGTTTTCTGGAGAAACTTTGTGGGTTTGGGCACTATAATGATCCAATATGTAGCATCTCAGACATGATGAAAATTCCTTAATCTCTCCACACCTAGACAAATCTGGCCATAGTTTCAATTAGGAAATGACATTTCAGACTGAATCAAATGCCAAAATACTAGAGAATACCCAGAATCTTGGCCTTATGATAAGTCAGTCATCAACAGACATAAAGAGATAAACCCCATCTATGTATCATTTGAGAGATATCACCAAAATTAAAGGAAGCAAACCAATAGCCTTAGAACACACTACCTTTTTCTCTCTCTGTAGAGAGAGAAAGTAATACAGTACTCATTTTACAACCATTTATTTTATAAATTCATAGGGATTTTAACCTGTTTATATTTATATTTGTGTAATAATAAATAGCCCTGAAATAGTTACATCTAGACTACCATGGATACATTAGAGCACAAAGTATGCTTCCTCCAATTCATTGAACAATCTCATAATTTACTCCTGTACAATTAGCAATAAATTTTAATATAGAATTTTTTTAAACTTTTCCTGTTACACTATATATATAGAAAAAAATACACACAGAGAGAGAAAAATAAAAAATAGCACCTTCCTGCTATACACAAAAGCAGCCTGGCTTTTTACAGGCTTTAATTCAAAGCTGAAAAAGGATGATTTAACAGTTGCATTAATTTTAAGGCATGGATTCCTTAAGGCAGCATCTTCTTTCAGGCTCTACCAGAAGCCTGGGGAAAAAAAAAGTAATCTACTTTAACAAAGAGCAGAGAAGGACTGCATTCATGCAGCGATTTTTCCCCAAATCATTTTCAAAATATGCACAGCCTATTACCTATATTATAGCTCAGGATGTGGGGAGATGTTTAGTAGATTATATTATAGTATAAAGTGAAAAGTACATATGGCATGTTCTGTTTTTCAAAGTAATACATGTGTTACGATTAAGGTGGTGGACAAAAGTGCTTTGTAGATTTTGCAGTCAAAGACAGATAGTCCTCAACTTACAACAGTTCATTTAGTGACTGTTTGAGGCTACAATGGGACTAAAAAAAAGTTATTTATGACCATTTTCATTATTTATGACCATTGCAGCATCTCCATGATCTAGTGATTTACATTCAGATGCTTGACAACTGGTTCATATTAACCCCTGGGTGATCTGTATATGCATCCTGAAGATTCTTCAGCTTGAGAGATGTATTGTTAGTAGGTAGCTCATCATGACCAATAGCGTTGTACTGACATTGCAAAAGAATCTTGTTTTCTTGAGGCTTTGCAAACCTCTGCAATATACAATGTCTTTTTTAAATTTTGATTTATAGCACAAGGAATTCATTACCCACAGGGTTAAAGTGGAAGGCTGCTTTTTAATACCAATACCTTTGTTACTTTCTAATGGGGCTTTTACTGAATATGGCCAATACGTTCTAGCTCTTTCTAGTAGGATTTCATGAAGACGTTACATGAAATTAATTATAACTTTCAAATTCAGTCAATCCAAAGGAAGAGAGTATAATCGGTCTTCATTGAACTCTATACATCAGGGATGGCAAGCTTGTACCCTGCAACATTTGCTGAATTAACTCACATTATTGGTGGCCAACTGAGGCTGCTGGAAAGTGTCGTTCATTATTTTCTGGATAGACAAATGGATGATCATTGACAAGAACTGTGCAGAATTGCTTAACAAGAATTAAATTTCAACTATCACTGAAATCAATACTAATGCTTATTTTCTAATAGGAATATTCAGACACTTGCTAGCACTGTTAGAAGAAGCTGTTGCATGTTCTCATGTTAAAAAGAAAAGGATACAAACAGAAAAATACCTATTATTTTCTGTAAATTTGCCTATTAACAAACAGCAGGTGGCAGTCGTGGCCAGGAGGGCCTTTGTGCAACTGCGGGTTGTGTGCCAGTTACATTCTTTCCTGGACCAACAATCGCTACTCACAGTCACTCATGTCCTAGTCCCCTCCCATCTTGACTATTACAACGCACTCTACATGGGGCTGCCCTTGAAAAGCATCCGGAAGCTCCAGTTGATGCAAAATGCAGTGGGCTGGATGACCTTTTGCAGACCTCGGTGTGTACATGTATCACCTCTCCAATGAGAGCTGCAGTGGTTGCTGATGTGCTTCTGGGTGTAATTCAAGCTGATGGTTGTCACCTTTAAAGCCCTTCATGGCTGGGACCAGGTTATCTGAGGGACCATCTTTTGCCAGTCACATCTACCTGACCCACTAGAGCAAGGAAGCAAGGAATGTTGTAGGTCCCATCCCTAAGGAGATACATCAGAAGGGCCTTCTCCATGGTGGCTTCCTCCTTCTGGAACATCATCCCTCTGGAAATTAGACTGGCTCCTTTTTCTCTAACACTCTTTTGGAAGGGCCTGAAGACGTGGTTCTGCCAGCAGGCCTGGGGAAAACAGAGTGGGAAGGAGTCCATTAAATGGCTGGTATGAATGTGTGTGTTAGCCAGGGTGGGTGGTGAGTTATTATTTTATTTATTTTATTTTTTATTATTTTCATTTCTTTTATATTGAGTTTTTATGTCCTGTAAGCTGCCGTGAATTGCCATGTGCGAGTAGGCAGCAATATAAATTTTCTAAACAATAAGCAAGCAAACAAGCAAGCGAGCGAACAAACAAACAAACAAACAAACAAACAAACAAACAAACAAACAAACAAATATTCTACCTATTCTTTACTGCAAAGGCTTCAGGACTTTGGACTCAAAATGTTTAAGTGTATCTGGAACATCTCCAAATTCTGAAAAAGTTTAAACTGAAATTCATCAATTCATCACTTAATTTTCATATAAGATATACCGTATTTTTCTGTCTATAAGACGCACCCTTGTATAAGACGCTCAGGCATGCGAGTTTCTCCACACCAATCAGCTGTTCAGCAGAGCGCCAAACAGCTGAGCTGGCAAATCTGGAAGTTCAGCCGGCCGACGATCTTGCTCCTTCCCCCCTCCTGTTAGTGGCAAGCCCACAGGGGCATGGCAGTGGCATGTAAAGAACCCACACAGGCATGCTCTGGGCTGCGGAGGTTATTTTTCTGTGTATAAGACACTGCACTTGTATAAGACGCACCTGATTTATGAACAGGGTGTTTGCAGGAAAAATATATACAGAAAAATACAGTACATCCAAATCGTTATGGGCAACTTTATTAGCAGAGTGATTTACAAATATTCAGGGGGTTTCAGAAACAATGTAGGCAATTATTTTAGGTAATCCCAAATCAACAGGATTACCATTTCTAATCCCCCTAAATCACTCAGAACATTAGGTAATCCTTCAAGTTTCACAACAGCTTTAGTAATTTAATGAAATGTCACCCTTACAAAACATATACAGTATCTATCATAGTAACTGAGTTAACCTATGATTACAGGCAGTCCTCAATTTACAACTTCAATTGAGCCAAAAATTTCTGTTGTTAAGTGAGATATTTGTTAAGTGAGTTTTCCCCATATTACGACATTTCTTGCCAAAGTTGTTAAGTGAATCACTGCAGTTGTTAAGTTAGTAACCCAGTTGTTAAGTGAATCTGGCTTCCCCATTGATTTTACTTGTCAGAAGGTCGCAAATGGTGATCACATGATCTTGGGACACAGCAACGGTCATAAATATGAACCAGCTCCCAAGCAGCTGAATTTTGATCACATGACCATGGGGATGCTGCAAAGGTCGTAACTGTGAAAAATTGTCATATGTCACTTTATTCAGTGCTGTTGTAACTTTGAATGGTCACTAAATGAACTTTTGTAAAGTTGAAGATTACCTATATCCTACACATCTATGGCTAGATATTAACTAAGGGTGTTGTTGTTGTTGTTGTTGTTAGCTGCGAAGTCATGTCCAACCCATCATGACCCCATGGACAACGTTCCTCCAGGCCTTCCTGTCCTCTACCATCTTCTGGAGTCCATTTAAGCTCATGCCTACTGCTTCAGTGACTCCATCCAGCCACCTCATTCTCTGTCATCCCATTCTTCTATTGCCCTCAATCTTTCCCAGCATTAGGCTCTTCTCCAGTGAGTCCTTCCTTCTCATTAAGTGGCCAAAGTATTTGAGTTTTATCTTCAGGATCTGGCCTTCTAAAGAGCAGTCAGGGTTGATCTCCTCTAGGACTGACTGGTTTGAATGCCTTGCAGTCCAAGAGACTCGCAGGAGTCTTCTCCAGCACCATAGTTCAAAGGCCTCAATTCTTTGGCGTTCAGCCTTTCTTATGGTCAAGGATGTTGTACAGCTCTGTAAAACCCTGAAATTAAAGCTTTCAGAAGGAGCTTAGGGTAAAAATGAAAATTACTAGGATAATCATTTTAAGGTAGTTAACAATCTTCAGACTGAATCTGGCAACCAAGCTAAAAAAATTGAGTGAACAGTAACATAGGTGATAAATCATCCTGTCTTCCTACCCACCATTGTGTGCCAACACCAAGCTAAGAATTGATGAAAGGATATCTTAATGGAGAAATGATTTCTTAAAATATCACTGTGACTCTGCCTCTTTGCTCACCACATCTTGCTTGTTGCTGAGCTTAACTGCAAAAACCTATTTCATATTTGTCACATATTTTAAACATAATAAGATTCTTCAGCCTGAATAGGGCTTGCCTTTTCAGCTGCAACATGTTCATTCAAATGATACATTATAAACAATAATCTCATAGAACAGTGCAAGAGATTTACCACCATTTCTATTTACAACTCCGGCAAGCCTGATATTCCTGTGTAGTTTCTTGTTTTGACCTTTTAACGGTGACAGGCATATTGAATAATTACCTAAAAGAAGAAGTCTTTTTAATATAATTTTATAGGCATCCTACAGTGAAGCAATATTTCACAGAATCTTCAGTTTCATTACTATATAGAAAAGTCATCAATGACTCTATAGACTTGGACTTAAAACTAACAAAAAGTCATACATAATTTTAAGTAGAACCAAAATATTCCTTGCAAATTTGGGCTCTTATTCTAAGAAAAAAAGTTTAATTTAACATTAAGGGTGCTAAAAAATTTGCAGCATAATAATCATAAATTGTCTGTTTACAAAGATGCTAGAAAGGTCATCTTAAATGAGTGACAAGGATACCAGTTACAAAACTCTTAATTGCCACAGTTTTATCCTATAAGCAGAAAGAAAGTGAACAGTAATGTAATGAAATCACATACCACAGCTGACGTACTAAAATGTTTCTCCTGATGCAAAATCATTGGTTTATACAAACTTTGCCCAATTGGTAGACTTACTGTGAATATATCATATTTATCAAAATTCTCACAGTGAATATATCATATTTGCCAAAAAGAAGAAACAATTCTGAATTTAAGAAAATTTACTATGCTTATTGCTGACTGGAAATACCTTGTGGACTTTTTGTGGAAAACAGAAAAAATAAACTTATGATTTATGGTTTTGATTATTAGACAAGATAAATAATAAAAAGAAGAGAGAGATGTTGCAACTTTAAAGACGGAGGTGAATTTATAATTCTACTTCTACTGTAAAGTAGATCAGCCGCCATTACTTTGTATCTTTTGTCTTTCTCTTCTCTTTTGTTTCTTTTCTAGCACGTTTAGCTTTCTCTTTGGTTTTTTATTTTCTTTCTTTTAGTTTCTTTTGGTTTTAAGTATTTTAGTTTTAGTTGTGAGTATGTGTGTGTATATATATGTGTGTGTGTGTGTGTGTGTGTGTGTGTGTGTGTATTGTAGATATTCTAGCAGGTATATACACAACAGTCAGAAGTTACATTAAAAATGGGTGGAGGCAAGAAAATAATGAATTGATAGCTGTTGCTTAAAACAATTAATAATAATTGCTTTTAAAATAAAAGACCATTAAATCACTGGCTCATCTGCATATATCTACCATTCTCTCTCACACCCTATCAGGCACAAAGTAAGAGGACCCCACGTTAAGTTCCAGTTAACAATCAGCACTAAATTAGCATGAGTTAAGAATTAATACTTGTGAGTATGATAATAAAATCATATCATATTTGTTTTTAACTTTTGTATCTTGGTTTTTTAATCACCCTGTAAACCGCCCTGAGTCCTTCGGGAAAGGGCGGTATATAAATGTAATAAAATAAATAAAT
This sequence comes from Vipera ursinii, assembly GCF_947247035.1. Lineage (NCBI taxonomy): Eukaryota > Metazoa > Chordata > Lepidosauria > Squamata > Viperidae > Vipera > Vipera ursinii. Next base: position 139,698,165 of record NC_139516.1, on the reverse strand, counting down.
AAATAAATATCATCAGCATAAAGCAAGCTGTTACAGTAAGTATTTAGGATCATCGGCTTGTGTACCATGGTATCCTTCATTAACCCTGGCAAGTCATTGATATATAAATTAAATAATAATGGGGCCAGGATACACCCTTGCCTTATCCCTTTATTTGTGTGAATCCTGTTAGTCAGGGCCCCATTAACCCCATACCGCACCCTCAAACAGGTACTTGTGTAAAGGGCTTTAATCAAAGCCAGGAGTCTGGGTTCTATTTTAAGGGAGCTTGCTTCTGGTCCATTGGGCAGCACTGTTTCTACTCTTTTGAAGATATCTAGTTTTGCCCATCTGGAAGTCAAAATTTTGTGTCTTTTATAAGAAAATATGTAATCTATACACCTATACATTCCTAAAATAGACAACATCCTTCATTAGAAAATTTATCTTTTTTCAAATGCTACTGTTTCAAAAATAGAATTTTTATTGAAAGTTATTTGTCCAATCAGTTGTGAAAATAATGGCATATAATTGCTTCTACATTCTGTCTAGCTAATAAGAAAGTGTGCTTTAGAAAATATATATTATCTGCTGAGAGTAGGCAAAATCAGAATAGACACGTGCTATCAGGACATGGTGTTATGACATATTTTTCTTTTTCCTAGAATATGACAGTGCAATTAAGTTTTCAATACACCTGGGAACTAGTTTAATAGATAACTCAAAACAAAAATAATCATTCTGAATTTTTTTCTCTTCACAACATCCTCCCCAGGTCAGTCTAAGAATATTCTGCATTATCTATTTATTATGTACATGGGTTTAAATATTTTTCTATGCTACTTTTAAATAGCAATCACAAGCACAATTATTATGATTGCATGTACTTAACATTATACCTTTGGACATAATAGTACTTAGTTCTATGTAAGCCAGAATAGACAGGAGTGCGTTGCAAGAGTTTCTTACATACATACATTGAGTAAGCAAGCTTATTTTACTTTTTTTTAAAAATCTGTTTTCTCCCAGATGTATTTTAATTATGTAGGTTTTCATTATGATTTCAGATCTTTGGGGAGGGGGGGGTTGTCCTTTTTTTTGAAGAAGTGATGGTTAAGTTCATTAACTTTTATCTCTTTTATCTCTTCTTTCAATTTATCTGATTTATGCCAACTGGTTGCACTTCAGACAGAGCTTATGTTTCTTACTTAAATAATGCATCTTCCCACAAACTATTCCATTCCAGCCAATTTAATTTAATTTAATTTAATTTAATTTAATTTAATTTAATTATTTAATTTATTGAATTTATATACCGCCCTTTCCCGAAGGACTCAGGGCGGTTTACAGGGTATAATTTTTAAAACATTAATACAAAAATTAAGACCAATTTTAAAAAAGATTAAACTAAGTCCCTGCAACATGTAAAACCCCAGTTAAAACCCCAATTAAAACTCAGCCTGAGCCGGAAAGCTCGAAGAGCCAGGTCTTCAGGTCTCGGCGGAATGATCGAAGGTTGGGGGCAGTCCTAAGCTCCGCAGGCAGCTGGTTCCAGAGGGCAGGCGCCCCCACAGAGAAGGCCCTCCCCCTGGGTGTCATCCGCCGGCATACTTTGACCGGCGGCACCCTGAGAAGACCCTCCCTGTGGGAGTGCACAGGACGAAGGGAGCTTGATGCCGGCAGCAGGTGTTCCCTCAAATATCCAAATATTTGTTTTCTAGGCTCCTCTTAGTTTGCTTCTTGTTTCCCTATGCCATTTATTCTTTTACCTTCTGCTTCCTGAATAGTAGAAACAAATTAAGAACTGTAAGATGAAGCTAAGAAAAATTTTGAAGTACCTGCCCTGCCCGTTTTATCAATGCCTCCCGTAGAATACTATTTGGAGATTTCCCAGTAAGATGGCTGGTGGTATGGACAAAATGGCTTTGCCCCAAACAGGAGTAACATACTGGGTTAAAACTGTGAAGTTGTTAGAAGCACTGATGTAATGGGACTACTAGAAATTCATTTCATGAATTCTTTAGCATTATTGTCTTTTTGGATTAAGGTTAAGCCTGGGTGAATATAAACCCTGTTAATCCACAAGAGAAATACCAAATCAATGTCTTCTTCATTTTCCTGTATTTTCAGCATGATAGACAGAATAAAGAATAGGAGAGAAAAAAGGCATTTATTTATAAAATTCATCATAAAATCATGAAAAGAAATTCACACGAAGCAGGTTATATTAATTTTTTCCCTTAACAGACAAAAGAAAGAAAAAAAAAAGCCAAAAACATTGTTACTGGTGAGCCTATAGCATAGTGATTTTAGCCTGGATCTTTAGAGAATTGATGCTGTAGAATTCAAATGAAATGCTATTCTTTGAAAGCAAAGAAACTTCAATTGCTGTTCAAACAATTTTAGAAGAACTGATCAAATTTATAAACACTTGCAGTATCTGTTTCCTATATATTAGGAGAAAGAGAAAAAAAGAAGATAATGATAATCTGATGTAATTTTTCTCTGCTATAAATTCATGAACAGCTTTTCTCAAGCTTCTTTCTTGGCTTGGGCTGTCCATATCATAAGGTATTTTTTTTGCCCTGACAACAAAGCTAATACTATTGTTTGATATCATCCCAATTCAAATATAATACAACTGTGAAAAATAAACTGACAGTTTTCACAGTGTTTTCATGGCTTCCAATAGTTTGCTGGATACAATTAAAAGTGCTGGGTTTTTTTTCACTTTTAAAAGATCTCTCTTAAATCTTCCCCTCAAGCCAGAATCAATCTGTCCTGTGCACTAAGAATCCAAACCAACAGTGCATTGCATAGAAACCAATGAAGGCCTGGCTATGCTGAGCTTCCAAAAATACCAGCCGTCATGTGGAGAAGCCTATAGGGAAAATTTTCATCAGGCTTCATTCAGTACAAACCTCAGATGAATACAGAATAATACAAATGGTACTTAATTTTGCCCTTTCTATTAGGTTAATAGGTGGAGATCCCTTTGCTAAAACTCCAAATGCATTTCACAACAAGAACATCAACAAAATATGCCTGTGCAATTCAATCCTGGTTGTATTTGAATTGAAGATTCAAGGAGAGCATGATTGGATTTCATACGCGATTCAAAGGCAAAATGACTGGTTTCGAGCTAGTTCAGAATTGGATTAAAAAAATAGTGATCCACAGATTATAATGGCCAAGTTACAGAAAGGCTAAGCCTACTTCAGCTTTTAGGGCAAAATGAGACATAGACAGTGATGATTCCTTGGAGGACACAAATGGTGTCACAATTCTTCAAAAGCTTCCAACACTGTATATTTCTGGAATACTTCACTACATCTCTTTTGAGGCAAGAGCCAGCAAACATTAAGGACAATAAGATTGATAGAGTTTTAAAATTAAAATTGTTTGGGTACCATGATATAAAAAAGACTCTAGAAAGAGTGCAGAGAAGGGCAACAAAGATGATTAGGGGACTGGAGGCTAAAACATATAAGGAACCGTTCCTGGAATTGGGTATGTCTAGTTTAATGAAGAGAAGGACTAGGGGTGACATGATAGCAGTGTTCCAATATCTCAAGGGCTACCACAAAGAAGAGGAGTCAAGCTACTCTCCAAAGCACCTGAAAGCAGGACAAGAAGCAAAGGATGGCAACTAATCAAGGAGAGAAGCAACCTGGAACTAAGGAGAAATTCCTGAAAGTGAGAACAATGAACCAGTGGAACGACTTGCTTTCAGAAGTTAAAGAAGAGATTGGCCAACCATTCGTCTGAAATGAGTATAGGGTTTCCTGCTTGGGCAGGGGTTTCGACTAAAGGGGGGTTGGACTAAAAGACCACCGAGATCCCTTCCAACTCTGTTATTCTGTTATCCAGAATGAGCCTATGTTGTGATTTTACACTTGCTTTTCTTGACAAGACATTGAAGAACAAACTTGTGTGACTGTCTGCTTTTCAGCTTCTGGTAACTAGTTTTTTGGAAATGCTATGAGGATTGGCATAACTTGTTGACAAGCGTATCAGAGGGGCCCATGCCAATTTTCCTGGCACCCACAGGCTTCCTCCTCTGTGATTGGAGGGAGCACATTTACATCATACCTCTATGGCATGGTGATGAGCATTTATTCAGATTCTATTCCCCAAAAGGTAGATTAACTAACATGCACTCCTTTAAAGCCGGGTTTATGACAATTCGCCACAACCAACATGCCACTCCTTTAAAGCCAGGTTTATAACAATTTGCCACAGCCAATTTGCCATAGCCAACTCACCACAGCCAATTCACCATGGCCAACTCACCACAGCCAACTTGCTGCGGGACAACTTTCTGCAGGACAAGAGTTACACTAATATCAAAGAAATGGTGGAATAGAATCATTAAAGAAAGGATGCAAAAAAGGGGACAGAATGAAATGTGAATGGTAAAAATTAAAACATGTTTTATTTATTTTACATAATTAAATTGAATGGTTAAATTGTCCTGCAGAAAGTTGTCCTATGGCAAGTTGGCCGTGACAAGTTGTCCTGCAGTGAGTTGGCTGTGGTGAGTTGGCCGTGGTGACTTGGCCATGCCATGTTGGCTGTGATGGGTTGGCCACACTGAGTTGTCCCGTTCTGTCTTGGAAAGCCTGCCTCATCATCAGGACTAATTTGTGTCAGAATGGTGGCTTGCAGGCAATACTCTATGCCAGTGTAGTGAAATTAGTAAAAGAAAGCTTGCCCAATCACATACAAAGCCAGTGATATGAGTAAACCACAGAGAAAGAAAATGGCACAGGAAAGATGTTGTTTTTTCCCCATCTTCTAGTCTAAAAAACAGAAAACATCTAGACAAGGTCTATTGCTATGGCAACTATTCACTCTATGCTGAAAAACAACACTGCCACAATCACACAGAAGAATCTTTCTTCCAAAAAGAAAGTTTAACCCAAGGCTGCATAACTAGAATGAATAATCTTGAGCTTATATTGAGAGAACAGAATTGAACTCTCAGAATTAGCATTTTAGCATGTTTCACAGACACAAGAAAGAGCATAGCTGAAGACTTCTAAGTGCCACATTAAAGTATTTAAGGACTGAGAAACAGAATGCCACTTAAATCAATGTTACCGTGCCATTCTGAAGCCCACCATACCACTCCTCACTCAGTATTCCTAATATATGGAATTGGAACTGAATATTGTCTTTAACATCTACAGAAGTGAGTTCTGGTTTGCCGACGCGGCCACTATGGACGTTTGGAGGACGGCTCTCATTTTCCACGTCCAGTTTTGCATCGCTGGGGGACCCTAAAAGGGCCAAAAAGTCACCCCGGAGAGATGACTAGCAGGAGGGGCTTTCGCAGAAATGTGGGAGAGTGGCAACTCTCCCATTAGTGCCTGCATTCCCTTTAAACCAGTGGACGAAAGTCCGGCCATAGCAATATGGCCTGTCACTAGGCTGCGGACAGCTGAAGTCACACTTACCATCAGGCAACATTAAAGCAGCGTGGAAGAAACTGGGTGAGATCTACCTCTCTTAAATTCCAACTTTTTTCCCACCTAAGTAAGCTGCTAAAGTACTTTTCCCCCCTGTGGAGAGAGAAGGGGGATTTTAGCCCTCCCTCCAGAAACAGTGGTGATTGAATATACAGGGGAGATTTTTAAAAAAAGTTGAAAAAAATAATTGGATCCCAACTAGAACTTTCTTTTTTAAAACTTGTGGATTAAAAGTTTTTGATTATCTACTTTTTACTTCCTATTTTTATTTGAAAGTTTGGCTTTTCCTTCCTAAAACAGAAGAAATACAGTAATTGGAAGGAATTTCCTAAACAGTTGGGGGACATCTTTTGGCCAAACCTGAAAGTGTAGTATGTTATTTTTAAAGAAAAGAGACCTGGCTGACAGTTTAGAAAACAAGATAAGAGTAACTTTGAATACCAGCTGTGAGAGTCTTAGCTGATTCTTATTCACTGAGGGGGAAAAAAGATCTATAAAAGTTTTCAGCTTAACTCATTACTATGGAAGACCAGGAACAGACTTTTACTATGGAAGAAATGCAAAAACAATTTTCTGCTATGATGAAAATAACTTGCCAAACTTACCAATTCCTTCTTACAGCCGGTGATGAAATAAGAGCTTTTGGAAAAAAAACTAGAAAGCATCTTGGATAAGCAAACCCAGACTTTGACTACAACTAATAAACTATCTGTCCAGAATACAACAGAAAAAAATGAACAAATATTTTGACAGAAGATTTAACCACCCAACAAGTTCAGATAAGAGAAAATTCGGAAAAAATCTGACAAAATGGATGGAGGGAAAAACCTGCTACATAAACCAGAAGGAATTCGAAGATCAAAATGAGAAACAGATGGAAGAAAAGATAAATAATCCATGACAACTACGTCAAGAGGAGAAAATAATGAGAAGATTTGGTAGTTCTGCCAGACCTCTCAACCCTCCAAAAATGGAGATTGGATGGTCACCTCAATATGATGCAACAATACAAGAATTCTTTGATGATCCTGAAGCAAGGACATGGAAAATGACATGGCAAAGGAAAAAGGCCAGAATAAGACTGAAGAAGAATGGAGTGTGGACATATCTAAGAGGCCTAAAATACAGTATATCTAAGTAGATAGGACCCGTATCTTGAAAAGAGATATTGTTATGATGTGAAGATAAAGAAAAATGTTGGCTAACTAAAACCCAGATGTATGAATATTAATAGTTAAATTGAAATATTGAGTTGTTTATAAAGGTTAAATGAAGGTGATTAAGACATGTATACATATTAAGAGTGATGTAACATATATCTTTGGATGTAGTGATAAGAATAAAATTATAAGCCTAAATATGAGAGAGTGGACATAAAGAAGAAGAGAGTGAAGGTACTAAATGCTGAAATTGGAGAAATCTTGGTTATTGAATCTACAATATGTGGAAATTATAATAAAAATAAGAATATTATATTGTACTACTAATCAATTGATATGGAAATGAGATAGATAAGATGTGTATCTGGAACACTAGGTGTTGGGGAGAATTGTAACAAAGGGAAGTGGGGTCATTCAGAAATTTGGAAATGACAAATATTAAATGTTTAACTTAAATATTAATGCAAAATTAAAGCTGGGAAAATTTATAAGGTTATTGATGGTCTAAAGATGGAATGTCAAAATAAATAAAATATATAAAATTATTGATAAATGTAAAAAAACTACTAAATAGCTGATGGATAAAATAAGAAGTATGTTAATTTAGACAAGAGACAATATGTATTAAAGGGAAAAAGAGAGGAAATATTGGCTGTAATAGTTGGAGATTTGTAATAATATACATTTGTATGAAATGGAACTATTGTAATCCAGACAACACGTTGCTTTTCAAAGATATAATTGTAATATTGGAAAATTAATAAAGTTTTTTTTAAAAAAAAGCATCTACAGAAGTGGCAGATAAGAATCCTACTTGTGAAGCACTTCAAAAGTCTACTAAGTGGTTTGATAGCATATGATTCCACTTGCAGTTTCATACCATTTACACAGCACCCTTCATGGGGTGATCTGATTGGAGCATCATCTAATTTTAGCACCCCTTAAAGCTTTGCCCAGTACTATTAGAAAGGACATTGAACTGGGGAACAGAATTTGCTAGCTTCAAATCAGATGCTTGCTTCAAATCACTGTTTCTGTACAATGGATTAGCTGCTGCAGTCTCCAAGTGTCCATTAATTAAAATATTGAGAGGTATATTTCATTTTTTGAAATCTATTTGCTTTCTGGATCTTATTTATTTGAAAAGCATAAAAAGCTTATTTTCTGTGAGAAGAATTACCCAACTTGTTTCATAATGCTTTTGATGGCCATGTGACTCTGTTGAAGGATAAGCTATTGAAACAAGACATATATTAACACATGACTGTCATTTTCTAAAAATAAAATAAGGCTGTCTTATTCACAGTGCTTCGCATACTAGACCAGCACTATGGTCCACATACATCCTCAAGGAAACTAATGCTAGGATACATCCCAGTTATTGTAAAGTAGATCAAAATGTGTCCATGTGAGATTAAATGTCAGATGCAGGCCTAGCATCATCATCTGATGGAACAAAGCAGCCATTTTAGGATGCAGCTTAATGATATTATAAAAAGACAGCAAATCATTTGATTTATTATTATTACATTTTTACTATCAAAGAGAAGAGGTAATTATGAAATTATTTTCCTTGAGTGTTAACACAATGATGATATGCTTTTGGACTTGATAATCAATGGACACGTTTTTGTACTTGTTGCTTCACTTCAAGCACTTACATTCTTTTCTTCAAACACTTATATATGATGAATCATTTTTGGATTTGTTTTTTGCTTGCTTGGTTTAGACATGGTGTTAAGTACATTTGTGATTCATACATAGAGAACTTACTTGCAGTTAAATGTCCACGATGACATAGAACCAGGAAAGTGGTTTTTAATAAACCATTTCTCAGAAAGGGAAATGTTTTGGACAAAAAATATCCAAAATTGTTAGACCCTTGAGAAGAGGGACATACCATCATATTCTTCACAGCATATTTATTGCATAGATCTAATCACACATCACATCATGGGACATGATGTAGCTTTAACTTACAGCAGGGACATAGATTTAACATATAGGTGAATCAATTACAATCCCAAGGATCCTTTCCATTTTGTCAGGAGTCATAGAAAAAAAAACACTTTCTAGGTAACAGGACAAGAGCATGTCTTAATTGGCTTAATAGGATCTGCACAACCAGGGTCTAACTCAGAACAGATCTGATCAACTAACTGTCATATGCCTAGAGTATTCCTAACATAAACAGGGTAGCTGACCAGCTATCCATGATGCAATATGGGTGGAAAAATAACTCAGTTTTTCTGTTTTTATTGCCATGATATAATCCTTAATATGGACTCTCATATATACTGGTTGGCTTTGTCCTACATGTTTCTCCAATGGTGCAACAGACTTCTCCTCTGTTGTTCCATCTCCTGAAGCTACTCAAAAAACCAGGGAATCTGGGTTTGCAAAACAGGGAGAGGCTGCATAGGAGCTTTCCTATCTAAGAACCTTATCACATTTTCATCCCAAATGGAGACTAAGACCATGCATGAACTACCCACCTGGGAAAAAAATTCAAGCTCCCTTTCAAGTCTACCTTAGTCTATAAATCACCTGTTTAACTAGGTCCTACCTCCTATATCAGACATGTCAAACACAAGGCCCGGGGGCCGGATCCAGCCCGCGAAGTGGTTTCATGTGGCCCGCGAAGCCATCCTGGAAACAGTGAAGGAACGGCCCCCACTGCCTTGGCCCTGGCCCAGAGACCCTCCTTCTGCCAGAGACCCTCAGATCTGTTCCACTCCTGCCCAGTCCCCCATAGCCACCCTTGATGTGAACGATGTAGAGCTGGCCACGCCCACCCAGTAGGCCATACGCACTCTAGCCACGCCCACCCAGTAGGCCACACCCACCCTGGCCATACCCACCCGGCCCCTTGAGGGCAACTGCAATGCTGATGCGGCCCTCAATGAAATTGAGTTTGACACCCTTGTCCTATATGGTAGGAGACAGCGACGCAGTAGCAACAAACTAAAAAGCTACCAGTGATCTGACTATGACAAAGAACCAATGATAATATCCTTCACATTCAAATTACTTTCCTATTACCCTCAAATTAAAAATCATTCTAGAGTCCCCAATTGTTGTGATTCAGTGTCAGCCTGTGCTCCCAGCAGCTGAGTCCAATGAATCAGAGGAGGAGGAGGAGGGGTTTGGAGAGCCTTTGGTGTCGGAGGGAGGTTCTGATGCACTGCAGGACTCTCAGCCTGGCCCCTCCAGTCATGTTCCTCATGAGGCCCAGCTGTGTGAGCATGAGGTGTCAGACTTAGATGAGCCACAGCTGAATCTGTTCAGAGATGCTAGAAGCAGAAGGCAATCCAGCAGAGCAGAGAAAATCAATGAGGCAACTCAGTGAGAGGAGGAGAAGGCAGTGAGAAGCCACGCCTTGGGACTGATAATAAAAGGGGAAGGTGTGGGCAGGGCTGGTTGCTGAAGGCAACCGTTTGAAGACATTCTGAGAGAGTCCTGGTCTGTTCTTGTTACTTCTGTTTAACTCTTGTTTGATATTTTGATTCATTTATTCTATTGCTTTTTTGTTTGAACTGTAAATAAATTTGGGTTGGGTTTTTCCAGCCTATTGACTGTAAAAAGGAAAAAGAGGTTGTCCCTGATACACAAACAGGGCCAGTCATAAGCTGGAACAGAACACCAATAACTTGGGTCAGGTTCATGATTCCTATGGTAAGATTGAGCTGTCCCAGGCTTTATACCATGTAGAAAATTGACTTTCTATTCTAAGCAAAAATAGAATAATTACTGAAGAAATACATAATTACATACAGATGATGTTAATGTGTGAACGCCATTTCATAAAATGAGTATATGAGAAAATTTTATGGAAACTCAATAATAAATGATATTTCTGAAGAATACTTAAGTAATCACCAGTAAAGTAATAATGTTCACGAACTGTCCAGTAGAATGGGAAACAAATAAAGTGTAATGAATTTCTTTCCAACAGTTTACGGTAAATCTCTGACTAGCTAGACATGGTTCATAAGCGAAGAAATACATTTCTCAGAATACAGCAATTTGGGGAGCATAGTATGTGATTGCTACAATATGAAAAAGGACAAACATATTTTATCAAACCTGGATGCAAATTTCAAAAAAGGAACCACCAGACCATTGTCCATTGTGAGGTATAAATGTGATTTTTAATTTATTGTTTCACGGACCACTAATTTTTTATTATAATTGTTTATTTAATGTCAAAACTCTTTACCTTCCATTGGGTGAATACAGGATTTATTGAGCCAGTACATTACTATACCTATATCTACAGTATACCTCTTTTGAGACCAATAATCATTTATTCTAACTTTCTTCTAATTACTTAAATCACGTAGGCAAATGCAGGATCCCAAAGGGCCTTAGAGAAAAGGTTTGGAAGTTATATTTTTCTAATTCACCACATGCATACTACATAACATAATAAATAGTAGTATAATGTATTCTGACAGAGTTATCACTGCATAGAATTTAACATGCAATAAATTATTAGTGTAAGTACTTAATACCACACTGCGCTTATCAAATAAGTGAGAAAGCATTAGGTGATCCATTGTGTGCGTTCACTCACTCACTCACACACACACACACAAATAAACACTTGCTTGTTAATTCAAGATAATAATGCATTCATAAACATGCTTGTTTTATAATGAAATTTGCTTTATAAAGAAACAGAACGGATAGTTTCACCTCTATTCTCATATTTTTTAACTTCTGTAATAGGGTACCACCCTACTTAACATGTGTATGTATCTGCAGAACATTTAGAAAGTAACATGAAAACATTTTGCTAGTAGAAGATGAATAATTCTGTCATTCTGGACCAAGATGGAATATATGGCAGCCTTTGTATTTACAAAATATATCCTGCTTTTTATTATTATGTTCTATCCACTTTTTTAATTAATGGTATATAAAAATAACTCTTTGAAGTGCCTTCCTTAAACATCACATGTAAGAATACAAATTTAATGCTATTTTCTCCCCCCCACACTACAAAAGCTTAGGGTAAAATTTCAAAAATTATCATATTTTATTCAAAATAGATTATGGCAAATGTACTATAGGGCTAAAACAAAGCCTTAGACTTAGAGCAACAATTATATGATCATTCTTGGCAGTTTCTATGGCAGCCTAAAGGATTTTTAATAGCACCCATACAAGAAATATGCTTTTCACTTTTACATTAGTAGCATCAAACACCCCAAAGAATCTCACTTATATATTCAATGAGATGCTGCCAAAGCTGCAGAAATCGAATGGATTTCATCTTTTGTGAGAAAATGATAATGTATCTGATTTTTGGAAGAATGTGTTTAACTACATAACTAAAAATTCAATTCTCTCGCTTGCTACATGTCTTTGATGGAGTAACAAATTGAAAAATAAAAAATTCATTAAGTTTTATTTATAGCAACCAAATTAGTCAATGGAAATACGTGGATAATATTTCAATGGATTGATGGTAAGAGAAGATCTGGTTTATAACTACATTTGAAAAAAAATGTCCAAAAAACTCCATTCTATATACTTTTTATTTGAAGCTCTCTGAGCTCATGGTGATCAGTACCAAACTGCAGATCCCATTTTGTGCGAACTTTTCACCTTGTGTTAGCTTTTCAAGGTAGACCAGACAAGAAGTATAACCAAAAGCTCCAGTACTATATTTATTAAGTAGAACCTTGTGAGATTGAAAGTATTTCTTCCCTTTTCTCTTTTTAGTCTCTAGTAACTGCCTGTTATCAGACACTGTCTAGGTCAGGGGTCGGCAACCTAAAAAAGAAAAAGAGCCACTGGGAACCGGTTCCATCACAAATTAAAAAAAGAGGGAGCCGCGTGCGTGTGTCCATGCACGCGCATGCGCAAAAAGGTTTTTTGCGCATGCGCGGACGCACGCGGCTGCCATTTTTTAAAAAATGAGATGGAACCGGTTCCTGGTTGCCCGATGGCGACGGCCCGTCTGCAAAGCTGCCGCTTTCGGCAGCTTTGCAGACGGGCCGTGGCAGCTTCCGCAAAGAGCGGCGCCCCTGCCCATTCCGAGAGGTGCGCGCGCACCTCTCCGAACGACCGGAGGTGCGCGCGTACCTCCGCGCGAATGGGCAGCGGTGCCGCTCTTTCAGGAAGCCCGCCGCGGCCCGTCTGTGAAGCTGCCGAAAGCGGCAGCTTAGCAAACGGGCTGCGGCAGCTTCCGCAAAGAGCGGCGCCCCTGCCCATTCCGAGAGGTGCGCGCGCACCTCTCCGAACGACCGGAGTTGCACGCGCACCTCCGTGCGAAGGGGCAGCGGCGCCGCTCTTTCAGGAAGCTGCCGAAAGCGAAGGGGCAGCGGCGCCGCTCTTTCAGGAAGCTGCCGAAAGCGGCAGCTTCCTGAAAGAGCGGCCCGCTGCCCGTTCGCGCGGAGGTACGCGCGCACCTCCCCAAAGGTTTGGGGAGGTGCGCGCGCACCTCCGGTCGTTCGGAGAGGTGCGCACGCACCTCTCGGAATGGGCAGGGGCGCCGCTCTTTGTGGAAGCTGCCGCGGGCCCGTCTGCTAAGCTGCCGCTTTCGGCAGCTTCACAGACGGGCCGCGGCGGGCTTCCTGAAAGAGCGGCACCGCTGCCCGTTCGCGCGGAGGTACGCGCGCACCTCCCCAAAGGTTTGGGGAGGTGCACGCGCACCTCCGGTCGTTCGGAGAGGTGCGCACGCACCTCTCGGAATGGGCAGGGGCGCCGCTCTTTGCGGAAGCTGCCGCGGCCCGTCTGCTAAGCTGCCGCTTTCGGCAGCTTCACAGACGGGCCACGGCGGGCTTCCTGAAAGAGCGGCACCGCTGCCCATTCGCGCGGAGGTACGCGCGCACCTCTCCAAAGGTTTGGGGAGGTGCGCGCGCACCTCCGCCCATTCGGGGAGGTGCGCGTGCACCTCTCCAAATGGGCGGTGCCACTCTCCATTTGGAGAGGTGCGCGCGCACCACTGCCCGTTGGAAGAGGTGCGCGCGCACCGGGCGGCTGGGAGCCGCAAGAGACGGCTCAAAGAGCCGCATGCGGCTCCGGAGCCGCAGGTTGCCGACCTGTGGTCTAGGTGGTGGATCTTCCTTCTGTCTCTGGGGTCATTTCAACATATCACCACACTCTGTGTTCCAGCAAGGCATCCTCAAAACAGTGATCCAGAAGTAGGGATTGTCTTTCTGTATTTATAGTCTGGTGGAGTTTGAATTTTGTAGGATTTTTTGGTGATTGGATATTTCTGAGGAGACATCTATTGATTGGTGGCTGAGAATGATATTAGCTCTATTGGTTTGTCTAGGGCAGTACCCAATTTAAAGAGATCCTTCTGGAGTTCTTCACAATCACTTTTAGTTTTCATCACATGAATGGTTTACTATCAGCTCCAAATTTGACCAGCCCGCAACCTACTCCTAAGACACCAATGTTTTTGAATAAGTTTAAAAAGAACTGGTTTCACTACTGATTTTTGAAGGATTACATTTTTACTTTCCTCCACTGAAAACTGACCAGTTATTCTTTGCTTTCTACTTTTTTAAACAGTTAATTCATGAAATAACAGGTTCTCTTATCCCATGAGCCTTTGATGAAGAACACTATCAAAGGCTTTTTGAAAATCTAGATATATAGTGTTAAAAATTCACCTCCATTCATATACCTGTTTGCATTCCTGAATAAATTCTAGACTTTTCCAGAGACACAATTTAAAATGTACCAGTACAAAATCTATGCTGATTTTCCCCCCAGCAAGGCTGTTTCCCACTTAAGTTACTATTATAACAATTTTACACTCAAACCAGATTGTGTAAGATCCAGCTGGCAGTTCCCAATTGATATGTATGCTAAATATAATCTCATAATCTCTGTTTCCTATTGGTTTCACTTCTCAGATCAGATCATGCCCATCTACTTACATTAAATCTAAGGAAGCCTCCCTCCTTTTGATTCCAAGGTTAACGGTTGTAAACTTCATTCACCTAGAAATTTAATTTAATTTACTCTGGGTCAAGTACAAATGTACCCATCTGATGTTTCCCTTGCCTCTTATATCTTCTTTTGTATGGCCTGCTTATTAACTGTCTCAAAGTTATCCTCAGAATTTTGATCAGAGAAATGATACCTTATCCCTGAAATGTACTTTCAGTTTGAGGGTAGATATTATCACTCGTGGTAAGAACTGTAGAAAAATCTGGTCTTCCAATGTTTTCTAGCATGATAGATGTTATACCCACAGCATCTCCTTCAGTGTTCCTACCATGCCCTCTCTATAAATGACCATAGTCCACTGATTCTCTCCATTCCATAAGGGGACTGTTATACCCAATATATTTCTGTTTTCGCTTGCAACCAAGATCTCTAATGACCTATCTTGAATGGAAAACTTCTAGTATTAGCATAAAGAACATTATGTCCTTTTTGAACAGTTGTTTGTATGAATATTTTCTTTAAAAGCCTTTGAATCCCTTTCATTCAATTTCTGGACTGTCATGTCCACACACTAATTCAATCTCTAAGTCAGCTTAGTCCTTAGTACTTTTTTCCTGAGACTTCTAAACCCATCAAGTGCTGCCCGAATCTATTGGGCTTTCTCTCAAAGATCACTTTGAAAACTACTGTGCTATCTTTTTAATGTTATACATCAGCAACCTAAAACCATTTCATTCAAATAAAGTCTGTCTGTCTTGTAAAATTCAGTTTCTCTCAGTCTCTCAATATCTAACAGATCAAAATATCTCCGCCTGACACCACTGTCTCATTGAAGGTCTGTTTGTCTAACTAGCTCTGCTCATTTCTAATTTATAGGGTTCAAATATACTCCAAATTGATTCAATTCCATAATTTGGGATTAAGAACACATACACAATCATGTTTAAAATTGTAACAGATAGCATTTCTTAGAACAGTATCTGGCAGTTCTGGAATTAAAACCCTGAATTTGCTTCCAGGACTGTCCATCTAAATTTTTCAATGTCATTCCTGTTGACATGGATTACAATTGCTTTCTCTGTACCAGCAGTATCTGACAGCTTATCTGGATGGTGCATGAGGTTTGCAACCTTTGCTCCAGGCAGGCAGGTTCCTACAAAATCTCCATGTGAATCATCAAGAAAATCTATCATGACAACAGGTCATAAAAATATCCTAACTGGGAATATTTTGATGATGTTCTTGCATGTTGCTTGGTAAAAAATTCACAACTGAATTGTATTTAATGACATCTAAGAGAATCAAGTGCATGGCAGAGTTTTAAAGAAAGGAAATCACAATTTGCCTATCTGCATACCAGTTTTATAAATTCTCCTACTAAATTCTATGCAAAATAACTGACAGAAGTGAATCATCTTGAATAATGTTTTGAAATAACAAGGTAGATTTAAAAAAGGACAGTCAGTGTTAGATCACTGTTTCCCATTTGGTTAAAAATCACACCATGTAAAGTAAAACAATATATTGCTCTTGTCAATAAAACTTTACATTAAAATAGTTATCTCCAGTATGAATTGATTGCTTTTGATCTGAATAAGTGAGAGTTTCATATAATGATCTATGGTCTGACACTATCCCAGTTACTATTGTTATTAAAGAGGCTGTGTCCTTGTATTGCTGCTTTTAATTATACATCAGTGATACTGTTTCAGAGTTGAGTACTTCTTTTCAGACAAAATATATGAAAATATGTTCTTTACATTTTGCACCTAGGATTATTTTGCATGGAATTTTACTCCATATAAATTTTGTTATGTGAAGTCAGTAGTGCTTAATTATAAAAAAAAAATCTAAAAATGAGGAGGTTTTTTTGGCCGGATTGCTCTAAATATAAATAGAAAATTATTTAGAATTTCACTGAGCAAAAGTCCACACATTTGTTATTTAAGCTCCCTGCCCTCCCATCTGGAGTTGGCCTTGCTTATTAGAAGACTTTAAAGATAAAAACTAATTATCCAATAATCAGCCAATAAATAGGAGCACAAAATGGAATTATCAAATTCAGCCAATACTTCACTTAATTAAAATACAGTTGGCTCCATATCTTTCATATGTCATTAAGATCAGGAGATACGCATGTCTTTTTAATATATTGTTGAGAACGATTGTTGAGGACACATTAATTTTTTCTTTTATCTATTCTGAAACGCGTATATGTTCAGTCAAAACAAGTTGCTCTATTAGAGTGTTTCATTTCTGTTTAAGATGCAGATAGCAAGTTGTCTCAGCTGTGTTTTTTGGAGCAGAGAAAAAAATAGGACTATGAATAATGCAAAATGGTTCCAGGCTCTGATCCAGCAGATTCCATTTTTAATTTTTGATTAGAGTATTAAATAATTTTACAGCAAAATAAATATGTTAACCCAGAGTGTGTGGAATGGCAATTCAACTGAATATTTTTATGGTTTCCAATAATAAGACTGTTTCATAATAGAGTATGCTGAGTTGGTTACCTAGATTTGCTCAGACATACCTTAGCATTGAGATAGCTGTAGCTTATCTTGGAAACTAAGTAGAATCAGATCAGGTTAGCACTTTGATGGAGGCAAATTCAGCTGGGAATTCAATCAAAAATTTTAAGGTTGTTGACTGGACTGAGAAAATAATAATAATAATAATAATAATAATAATAATAATAATAATAATAATAATAATAATAATAATAATAATCCAAGAAAACAATGACATACCTCTTTTAGAACACTGAGAGAAAAATACATGAAGAACATCCAGGAGATGAGCTGAGCTAAAGTGCATATTTTTCTTTACTCAGGCATAATAAAAGCAAATTTGGAAATGATATTCATTTGTAAGTTTCTTCTCCTTTTTTGGTCAGCGATATAATAGATGCCTTCAGCTGTACTTGATTGCTGTTACAGCAAAAGTCCCTGCAATTTTCATTGTATGTAAAAATGTTCTATAGGATACTCAATATCTTTTAGCTGTTCAGCCTATATAATGTATAGCAGTCTACATAAAGTAATTCTGAAATGAAAAGATAAGTTGTTTCCTGCTTTTTAATAATAACAGGATCATTCTTATGACTCATGAAAAAATGCATTTATGTTCAAAACTTTGACTGAAAACACATAACATACTTTGGACCCTTTGAGCAAGATACAGTCCACCTAACCTCAGATGATGATGATGATGAGGTTACCCATCAGTTGTGTCCGACTCTTGGCAGTTGAATTGGCCAAGTCTCACACTCTGGCTGGTATCAACTTGATGGTGTCCAGCCACCATGTTCGTTAGTTGGCCTGGTTTCCTTTTACTGCAAATTCTTCCAAGCATAATTGCTTTCTCCAGTGAATTCCCCCACATCACATGGCCAAAATAAGTAAAACGTAGTTTTGTGATTTTCAGTGATTTTGTGAACTTCAGATAGCAAAAGCAAATTGGTTAGGCATGTCATATAAAGAAGACATCAAAAAGTGTATAAATAATCAAGAGGGAACAACTGTTAGCTTGAATCTTGATGGAATAGTCAGAGTGATTAAATAAGATTTATTTATTTATTTAAAACATTTAATAGCTGTCTTAAACAACTCTGGGTGCCTCCCAATCATATCTTTTGTATGTCAACTGAGAATATAAGTGTTTTCCTTTCAGAAATTATTGATATCTCCAGAAATTTACCTACAGGTAGTCCTCTACTTATGACTATTAGTTTAACAATGGTTTAATGTTAAGACGGCCTTGAAAAAAATGCGTTATGAACTGTCCTTGAAGTTACCATTGTCATATCAGCCCTGTAATCAACTGATTAGAATTCAGACAGTTGGCAACTGGTTCATGTTTACAATGTCTTGTGATCATGTTTCTGATCTGCAACCTTCCCAACTCGTTTCCAACAAGCAGTGTCAGTTGGGGAAGCTATGTGAATTGTTTAACTGTGGTAAAAATGGTTGTAAAATCAGATTGGATCCCTTAAGAAGTGCATCATTTAGTGACCAAAAACTTTGGTCCCAATTGTGGTTGTAAGTCGAGAACTACCTGTACTGGTGAATATTCACAGGAAGTAGGAGTAAAAGCTATAACAAACTGTGAAAATAATGTAGTATTGTTACTAGTGGGTGTATTGAAATAAAAAAAATAGAAGAAAGCCTCAAAGTATTTATAATAGTTATTAGAGGCACTTTCTAGCAAAATATTTACCCATTCCAGATATAAAGGAGAATGTTGTTGAAACTGCAGAATATTTTCACACAAAGCATTTAGCAGTAGCTTGTAAAGGAAAGTAAGAAGAACTAAATTTACTCTTTTGCAGAACATGCAATGGAATCCATCAGTGAAAGGCTTTTGACAATAATGTACATCAAGAATTTAACAACAATTGTGAAAAAATAAATGAAATGCTGCTGAAGAGAAATGTGATTCTCAGAGTTTCCTGAATTACATTTTCCTTGCTTTGAAGAAGAGTAAAATTTAGGCGCGCAATTTAGGCGTCCCCCTGGACTCATGACTCAGTTTTGAAGATCATATTGGAGTCGTGGCCAGGGGGGCATTTGCCCAGGTTCGCCTGGTGTGCCAGTTGCGCCCCTATCTGAACCGAGATGCCCTACGTATGGTCACTCATGCACTCGTTACCTCTTGGATAGATTACTGCAATGCTCTCTACATGGGGCTGCCCTTGAAGACCACCCGGAGGCTTCAGCTGGTGCAGAATGCGGCCACGCGGGTAGTGATGGGAGCATCCAGATACTCCCATATTACACCCCTCCTGCGTGAGCTGCATTGGCTACCAGTTGTCTTCTGGGCGAGATTTAAGGTGCTGGTACTTACCTTTAAAGCCCTACATGGCTTAGGCCCGGGATATTTGCAGGACCGTCTGCTACCGGGGACGACTTCCCATCGCCCAGTGCGCTCACACAGAGGGCCTCCTCAGGGTGCCGTCGGCCAGACAATGTCGGCTGGCGACCCCCAGGGGGAGGGCCTTCTCTGTGGGAGCATCAGCCCTTTGGAACCAACTCCCCCTTGAGCTTCGGATGGCCCCGGACCTCCGGTCCTTTCGCCGCGACCTCAAAACTTTTTTCTTCCATCAGGCTGACCTGGATTGATGATGGGTTTTTAAATATGTTTTAATTTTAAATTTTTTAACTGTATAGTTAATTTATTTTGGGGCTGTTATTTAATTCTTTTTTAATTTTTGTATTGTTGTTTTTTATTGTTGTTAGCCGCCCTGAGTCCTTCGGGAGATAGGGCGGCATATAAGTGCCAAAAATAAACAAATAAATAAATAAATAAATAAATAAATAAATAAATAAATAAAATGAGATGAAATAAAATAAGGAAAAGATGTAAAATTACAAACATTAAAAATGGGACAATTGAAATACTTGAGATTTGATTCTAGAAAGATTCATTGAAGCAACTATAGTACCTGTCTGAAACTCTTTCAAGCAGCCAATTGTTTACTTGTAAGCAATGGCAGTCACTGATCCCAGGCAAAGATTTAAAGACACACACATAAGGGCTTTATTTGCACTCCCACCTATTCTGAAGTATCTTTTCTAAATTATTTCCAGATCCTGTAAAGTATAATATTTAGTATCAGAATGAATTCAGGATCCAATTTGAGTTGGTCACTGGGACCAGAGATCTAGTCTTCCAAGCTTTTGGACTCGTGCTGGAACCCATCCTCAGGGAATCTGTCTCTCTTCAGAATGTGGACTCAAATTGGATCCTGCAATTATCCTGGGACACCAATATTTGCCTTCATTCATAAGAACAAATGCTTAACAGCTGAAGAAGAGATGCTACTTATAAAAATATGGAATTGTTTCACATATGCATGATTCTTGAATGGTGGACTCTTGGAAAATGCCTCAGGAAGCAAAAAGAAAAATCATATTAGAATTGAGGTAGAATTACTAGAGGTTTCCCCAAGCTATACTGGGCTCTAGTCTGGTTCTGTCAGTTAGAGTCATGGATGCTAAACGCAACAACAAATAAAAGGAAAATAAAATAAAATTAATAACTCAAAGCAACTTTTGAAAAACAAACATGGTATGCCATTTGTGCCATTTGGCCAAATGTTTAAGACTATTTAATTCTGGAGCTGTCTCCATATTTCAGATAATCTATGAGCTGTAAGAGCTGAAGCATAAAGCATATTTGAAATGAATGAAATTGAAATGTGAGCCAATTTTGTTACAAATGTGTTTGCATATTAAGATATTAAAATGAATTTCTGATCGAATATTGAGCTGATAATTACATTGATGCTTTACAAATGGTTGTAGATGGCCAATAAAAAAAAACCACCACAAAATATTTAAACCTGCAAAGAAACTTCCAAAGATGTTTTAACAATACTGCCAAAACAAATGAACAAGAAGAAACTCTATAGCCCATGGTATAAGTAGAAGCAAATTACCAGAAAACACTGACTAACTGAGCTTTAGAGCACAGAAGCCGAATGTAGTTTCCTACATTCGGAATCTACAAAATCCAAAGTTTAGTTGTGTGTTAGGCTCAGGAGAATGGCAGGGCTGTCCTCTTTGTCCTTCAGACTTCCAAAAAGAGATGTGATGCAGGCTAGCATGAGAACTAAGTTCTATTTATATTTAAAGGTTTAAAGGCATCTGCGAAGGTGCGGTAGGCACATGCTTTGCACATAAAATGTTGCAGTTCAATCTTCAGTATTTCCTGAATTGCTGGAACTTGTTTGTGACCTTGGAGAACAGTACATCGATACTGACTAATACACCGATTCAATATAAAGCATTTATACTGAATTCATTTGATCCTTGTATACAAAATAGTAGTCAGGATTTAAAGAATCGTGCATTTTGTTTTCATTAGTGAAATAAACGTATTGCAGCTTGTATGGCCTGAAACCTCAGCTCCTTCTATGCCACACAGATGGAATCCACTTTTTGCAAATCGCCTTGCTGAAATTGGATCTTTGACTACATACAGTATTGTTGCTGCTGCTGCTGCTGCTTTTGCAACAAATGAGGTCTGCATGTGTACTGATTGTGGATGCATGCTATACATACTGTTCTTCTTTCCCCATGAACCTGAGTTCCAACACATCCCAATTTGTTAAATTATAGTTCCTTCACTTTAAAAATAGAACACTACATCGCCTTTCCGGGTTTCTCATTTTAAAAATTGCCATAGTTTTCCTTTCTACAATGTTAGACCTTGAAACACTCTTCTCTTTCATTTCTCATCTAGGCACAAAGCTGAATTCTAGACATATTTAAGACCTTTCATCAGGATATTTATGTGTCTCTTCAGCCTACCTCTGCTCCCCAAAAGCCCTTCTGAATTTTGCTAATGCCTCTAGCTTTCTTCTGTGTCTGCCTAAACTAACAGTTGCAACCAACCTCCAGATCAAAAGCCTTGTCAGAAGAAATAATTTAAAATTAATGTGCTTGTCCACATGTATTACGGCTCCTGACAGAGATTCTTTGCCATCACAGGCTACAGCAGACAATCTTTCAGATGTTTGCTTATCTGAGGGAACACCTGCTGCTGGCATCAACTTCCCATCGTCCTGTGCGCTCCCACAGGGAGGGCCTTCTTAGGGTACCGCCGGTGAAGGATTGCCGGCGGGTGACTCCCAGAGAGAGGGCCTTCTCTGTGGGTGCACCTGCCCTTTGGAACCAACTTCCAATGGAACTTAGGACTGCCTCCGACCTCCGCTCATTCCGCCAGGACCTGAAAACTTGGCTCTTTGAGCTGTCGGGTCTAGACTGAGGGGTTTTAATTGGGTTTTAATGTTTTAACTTTTTAAATTTTGGGCTTTTAATTTAATTAATTGTTTTAATTTTTTTTAAACTTTTGTATGGTATGATTTTAATTGCCCTGGAAACTGCCCTGAGTCCTACGGGAATAGGGCGGTATATAAGTCAAAATAATAATAATAATAATAATTGCCAGGCTCTACTGGCTGATAGAAAGCAGAGATAAAGCCAGCATCTCAATTCAGATGGAGAATGTAATGATGCTCATCCACAAGTCTCCAAGTAAATTTTACAAAGTCTTTAAAAAGTCTTACCTGTCTCATGTTTATCTGTCTGCTTTAGTATTACTTGCGAGTGTTTTCTAATACTCCACTGAGAACTGCCTTGATCAGTTTCAAATTCTTTTGTTCAACGTTCTCAAAAGGAATTTGACCCGACTGAACTAAATATATCAAATTCAGAAGATGCTGTCTGAATTTCTAAGCTTTTTTTTTTGCGTTCCTTTTTACCTCTTGTTTATCATTGAAATCAAATACATATGTTATACTGGGTCAAAATGAAGAGTCTAAAAAGGGGATAAATTGCTAATATAGCAAAGGTGGAAGCATTTAGAAAAGGCTGTTGGAGAAATGTTGCAGCTTGTATCAAGAATCCCCGTTTTGCAATTTGCCCTGCCTGAAATGGATCTTTTGACTTTGATTTGAATGGAAATTTCCATTGGAAGAAGTACTACTATTCTCCAATGGCATTACATTATTAACATAGCTAATTACCAGAGGAATTTTGCCAGGAATAACAAAAATGTAGTGCTTTTAACTCTGCTTCTTGTGATTTCTCAAATATTTATTGCAGTGTTTTGGAATATGTAGTTTGAAGGTACTAACTTGAAAAAGGCTGGCTCGCTCTCATCTCTTACTGTAAACTCCATTTTAGATAAGGATTTTCACTCTCTTCTTGCAGAACAATGCACAACAAATAAACAGATAGTGGATTTTGTTAATTATGTTTAATCTCTTGGGCCATGGTTTGGAAAAGAGGGAACAATGCAACTCCTAGATTACATTATTTTCAATAAGTTAATTTCTTTCCTTAGGAAACTCAGTCACTGCTGGAAAGGATTTATCTATATTTCACATGTAATTATATTATAACAGAGTACTCTGGTAAATTTGTAAGTATTATCTTGATGTGATATATTCCACAGTCTACTAAGATAGACTACTTTTTTCAACTTTATTCTACAAATGGGAACTGGGGCTGAGAGTGACTAGATTAAGAAACTTCTATCTGAATTTATGGGACAACTCTGATTTAAATGAGAAACTTTCTGATTCACAAACTTCACCTATCAGGCCAGATGAAGATTGCATTACTTTTGGCAATTGGGCATCCCTTTAACAATTGAGTTGTCACGGGCAAATCCTTTCAATCCAGAAGCTCCCTTTTGTTAGCTTTGTAGGTGCTTCTAGACATTCATTGCTAATACTACACTTGTGGAGTGTTGATAATATTGAAGCTAGCACAGGACAGTTGGACAACTGCAATCCTGGTGCAGTGTATGCCTCCCAGCATACACAAAGGACAGCACAGCAGGAGGCTGATGGTGCAGATCAGCAGAGGGGTTGGACAGCTCCGGGCGATAACTGCTCACTCAGGATAAGCCTAATGAGTTAAGCTGTTGGCAGCCCCAGGCATGGTCAGCCTGGTGGGAAGCCAGGATCTACACCCATTGTCACCTGCACTGGCAGGAAGCCCAGGTTTGAACTGATTGGATGCCATCCACCTGGGCAGGTACAAATAGACGCCAGGCTTCCCTGTTTCCCCAGTTCGTTCTGTTCAGAATAAACTCATCTTTACCCCAGCTCTGTGTCCGTCTCTATGTGAAGCACGCGACTTTACACCTGGGTTACAAAGAAAACATTTTTTACAAATTCAGAAGTTATGCTTCCCATTCCTACTTCCCCCCCAAAAATCCAATAAGAACTGTATTATGCAGGCTTTTTATCTTGGAATCTCAAAATGCTGAAAAGAAAGAAAAGGGAAGGAAAAGTGCTGTGCCTGAATTCTTAGCTGCTTATGATATCCAAAAGCAAGTCGTGATATAGCTGGTACTTGAAAAGGATATTGGTTAGGGTCTGAGGATCTACTTCAACATTTTATTGAAGGTCGTATTTGTATCAGTTTAAAAATAATCCTTCTCCTTATTAGAGAAACCTGAAGGATCTCTAACAAAATTATCAACAACCTCAATAGCTAAATGGATACCAAGTTGCTCTAAATTTATGACCTATCCAGGGAGTTTTTATTCGATAATGAATTAGACTGCTGAAGGAATCAAGGCTACAGGGTGCTCCATTCACTCTGCACTCACTGTGCAAAGAATTGTCATTGACATCCCTGCACATAACAACTTATGCTCAAGATGAGCCGGTGATGAGTATTTTTCAAGTGTATGTAAAGCACTGTCTCCTCTGCACTGAACAGTCCCAGATGGAAAGAGCATATTAAAGCTGGGGAAAATAGAAGTGAGACTGACAAATTGAAATGCTTGTACTTCTTGTCTGGATAAGAGAGAGATGGATGTCTCTTCCTTCTTCTTTGGAAATGCCAAGTTCTTCGGTTGCCCAGTATGCCACCAATCCCTCACCAATGGTTGCTTGTCATTCTTGAGCCAAACAACCTATCTACCCAGACCTGCTACTTCCTTCCAGACAATGCTCAGATTTCAACCTCTGCAACCACCCTTTCCTTTGGACCAAGGCTCCAAAGCAGTGTTTCTTAACTTTGTCCACTGGAAGATGTGTGGACTTCAACTCCCAGAATTCCTGAGTCACCAAACTGGTTGTGGCAAAGACTGAGAAACACTGCTCCAAAAGTTTGGATAAAGCAAAGAAAGGGATGTTTCTCTCTACAAATTGCCTGCAGTCACAAGAGACTGTTGAACATCCATGAAATGTGCAGTCTTTGCGGGGGAATGCTTTAGGCTGGGTTCACACAGTCAATTCAATCACTTGGGGTTTCATTTAGTTGGAGGTAAAGGAATACAAAAGGAGATGGGGGAACAACAATAAAAACGTCTTTCAAAGATTGGAAGTATTATATGGACTTTTTGCTGAAAGAAAAAAAAGATGGAACTGATGATTTATAGATCTGGAGATTAGAGTATAAGATGACAATTACTTGATAGAAGGTCAGAAGTCAAAATTCTGTTTTTTTTCCCCTTTTCACTTTTTTTCTTTTTCTTATTTCCAATCATTTTTCAGTTTCCTTCTTTTTCTATTCATTTTTATACATTTATTGTAATTGTAAAATTCTAATTATATATACAAATAAGCTGGGATAGCATAGTAGTTAAGGGCGCAAACAAGGCAGTCTCCACTTTAATTTTTTTTACTTGTCAAATAATACAGGAGAGCTTAATTCAAGTCATTTTTGGGGGGTGGAGTCAGTCTCAGATATTTGTGTGCAATATATATATCAGCCTGGTGTGAATTACAGGGATTCTTAAATAATTGTAATAGATTATGTAGCTCACAGTTAAAATGTATTACATAAATATGAAGTACTCTTTAATGAAGGAGACTACCATGTGAATTACTATTCAAAATAAATGTAAGTGGCTGTGATTTGGGGTGATGTATATGTACATGTAAGGGACGCGGTGGCTCAGTGGGTTAGGACGCTGAGCTTGTCAATCAGAAGATCGGCAGTTTGGCGGGTCAAATCCCAAGTGCCACGTAGCAGAGTGAGCGCCTGTTACTCGTCCCAGCTTCTGCCAACCTAGCAGTTTGAAAGCACGTAAAAATGAAGTAGAAAAATAGGGACCACTACGGTGGGAAGGTAACAGCGTTCCGTGCGCCTTTGGCGTCTAGTCATGCCGGCTACATGACCATGGAGACGTCCTCGGACAAGCGCTGGCTCTTCGGCTTTGAAACGGAGATGAGCACCAGCCCCTAGAGTTGGAATGTGCGGGGGAACCTTTACCTTTACCTTATATGTACATGTATATGTATATTTGTACACACACACAGAAATACACTTATTGAGATGTACTTGTTTTGGGTGCCAGGAAAGTTTAGCCATTTGATCATTTTTTTAAAAATCTTTTATTAATGGTAACTTATGCTGCAGGTACCCTTTTGTGGTGCCTGGAAGCTGTTAGATCTCGATGGGGAAGAACAGGTTTCAATGAACCCTGATAGGATGGAGTGGCTGTGAGTAGGGCTCCACTGTATCTATAGGTTTACCATCTTTGGTCTTAGTCTTAACTTAACCACACATCATTCGGTCAGTTGATTCATTTATACTTTTATGGGATATCATCCATCATGTCCTCTTGTGCTTTCCATATTTTTTGTCTCCTATTGCAGATCTCAGAATTTTAATAGAACTACAGTGGGCTCAGTAGTTACCCCACAGCTATAGGTTCTTTTAGCACTCTTTCTCTGAATAAGAAGCCTTGTTTTGAAAAACTATCCAGGGCTTGTACGGCTTGTTAGTAGGGCTTGTTCCGACACTTTACTGCATACTATGCTGAAGCCTTTTTAAAGAGGTTAGTGACTATATCATCATGATGGAGACCTTTCCTATACCCACAGAAGCCAAATATGTCAGTTCAATATGTCCTCCCTTTCTTGAGGCTTGTCCTCCTAGCCTCAACAGCTTTGATCCCACTTGTCTATCACCTGTAGTGGAGCCAAGATGGAGATGGTTAATCCCTACTCGTGCTCCTTGATGTCTCTGAAGCATTTATTTATTTATTTATTTATTTATTTATTTATTTATTTATTTATTTATTTATTTATTTATTTATTTATTTATTTATTGGATTTATATCCTGCCCTATCTCCCAAGGGACTCAGGGTGGCTAACAACAACAAAACTTAAAGGTCTCTGTACAGTAAATTAAAAATAAAATTTGAAATAAAATTAAAATAAATTAAAGAATAGAGTTAGAATTGTAAATATAATTAAAATCCCTGTCAGTCCAGGTCAGCCAGGTGGAAAAGGAGTGTTTTGAGGCTGCGGCGAAAGGACTGGAGATCTTGGGCCATCCGAAGCTCAGGGGGGAGCTGGTTCCACAGGGCTGGCGCTCCCACAGAGAAGGCTCTTCCCCTGGGGGTCTCTAGCCGACATTGTCTAGCCGACAGTACCCTGAGGAGACCTTCTCTGTGTGAGCGTACTGGGCGATGGGAATTTGTTCCCGGCAGCAGATGGTCCTGCAAGTATCCCGGGCCTAAGCCATGTAGGGCTTTAAAGGTAAGAACCAGCACCTTAAATCTTTTGGTACTATCAGTACAATGCAAGAGTTTAGATATTAGGTATTCATTTAAAGCAGAACTTCACTAGATAATCAATCAAAGCTCATCAGTAATATACTAAAATATGCCGGCT
Organism: Vipera ursinii; assembly: GCF_947247035.1. NCBI lineage: Eukaryota > Metazoa > Chordata > Lepidosauria > Squamata > Viperidae > Vipera > Vipera ursinii. The sequence goes on along the minus strand of NC_139516.1, from coordinate 139,670,490 downwards.
AGTTTGTGCTACAGTCTAATGTGCAACCACTGTCCTAAGTATGATTCTCTGAGCCATTGGAAGTAACATTTCTGGCAGACATGCAATTTTCTAGGTCAAGTGCCTGAGTAACAACTGGATATCTGCTACAGGAACTTTCCAGATATTGCATCTCTTAATGACAGCCTTGAGCACTATAAATGAAATTCATCATATTCTTTTTCTTGCATGTACATTATGCGCCTTCCAAACTTATCAGAGATTGTATACAATTTATCGAAACAGGATCAGTGTTATACAAGCAATATTAGCAGCATTAAACCAAAATGCTAACAATATACTCCTAAGTGAATCCTCACTTCAAAATCTACAGCTTTTTATGTTTTTATTTTGATTTTAAATGTTAGTTCTTTTAAAAATATGATATTTTTATCTTTCCTCTTTTTTGTTCTATAGTTAGATCAACTATATTGCAAAATATGTAAAAGTCCTTTTGAATTTTTTTACAGGTTTAATTTAAGATAAAATGTTGTTTATTCTGTACACCATTTAATTTTCAAATTTCTGCTTCAAATTTTTAGAAAATTTAAATCTAAAAACACTCATCCATTGGGCTCATTTTATTCATGTGTGCTCACTCTATTTTTTCCAGCAGAATTAATTGCATGATGAGAATTCCCTTTATATATAATTGTATAATGTAATGATGAACTTTTATTTTTTAAAGAATTAATAAATAAAAGGAAATTTGGAATAGGCAATCCCTATACATTTCCCATTTATACTTATTGTATCAGAAAGGGGTTGTAATTATACATTCAGAAGGCACAACTGTGATCCAAGGTTTGAAACAGTTACAACTGGAGCATATTAAAGCTTAACTATTTTGAAGCAGGCCATTTATTGCTCAATTTACTGATTGCTTCTAGCAGAGTTCTCTATTTCTTATATTCTTTCTGTACAGAATAAATAACCGGAGGGGACCAAAGAACCCTCCACCGGTGAAATTGGATTAGGAGGTTTGTTCCAATTGATTAGTTTTTAATATGGATTTTGTTTCATTGACTATGCATTAAATGCACCTGAGAAAAATCATCTGCTGGCGGTAGTGGTGATTACTTGGTATGCTGGACAATCTTTTCTTATGATGGAGAAATATATTTAGGGAGCAAAAATACATCTAGGACCCAGAGCACCTCTGCATATGATTTAGAAATGTTACTGAAACTATGCAAATCTGCGTTTGCACAGTATCTTTACTTTTTTATGGGCTGACAGCCAGAAAACCCAATATGCACCAAATATGTACAACAGATAAAAGTCTATGGAGACTCTTAGTCATCCAGGTCATGGTTGTGCTAAAGGTGCTTTTTCAAAAAGCAACTGGACTTTGTTTTCTTTGAAGACATTTTGCTTCTCATCCAAGAAGCTTCTTCAGTTCTGACTTCAGTTCTGTAGAACAGGTATGTATAGAAACATGTATGCCTAAAATCAACCAATCTGTCTGTCTGTCTATTTAGCTATCCATCCATCCATCCATCCATCCATCCATCCAACCATCCATCTTATAGTTGGTCACCCAGTCAGCCATACGTTTAATATTGGACTTGGCATTTTTATCTACCTAGTCTTTCCCAAGGACCTGGGATAGACAAATGTTTGATGGGGTTAAAGATATCATCACAGGATATAAGCTGTTCCAAGTAAAACTGCCTTTTGAAATTGACCAATGGTGATTTTGTCAATACCAATGGAGTTTAGTGGTGCTCTAGATGTTAGTCTACATGGTACTCTATTTGTGTTCTTTTGCCACAGGTATCCTACCTCTATTTTTTGTTATTATTATTATTACTATAAATTTAAATTTATTGGCTGCCCAATTCTAGTGTATATATTTTATAATATGTATTTATATTAAATGATATGTATTTTAATATGATAAATAGTATTTATATTAAATAATGTTTATTTACAAAATAAACATCCAGTGGATAATAGTGATTAGTCCAATGTGGGATGAATGGGAAAGAAAGAGGCAGAGAACGGAATATGGGAGTGTGTTCAGAGAGAAGAAGGAACAAATAAACTCAATATTCTCTGCCTGGATATGGGATTATGGTATAAATGAATGTCATCTGAGATTCCCTTCACAGAGAGCAACAAAAGAGCATGTAACTCAGGGACTTCATAGAACCTAACAAAGCAGATAGGAAACTACATAAAAAGCTGATTCTTGCTTCCTTAATTTGCAGAAAAGATCACGCATTAAAATGCAGCAGAGAAACATTAATTGAATGCCTAGAAGGCATTTTTAACCCACAATTTTTTTTTAAAAAACCCTCAATTATTTCAATTAAACATAAACATCATAAAAAACATATAATACACCATCACAGGCAAGATATCCTTTTTAATAAGGAAAACTATGTTAATTAACTGAATTTTATTTGTTAGATTGGTCTTCACTGATGTCAGTTAAGAATGAATGCATATGCTTGTCAGCCATGCCTTATTCACCTCCCAAGTAGAATACTGCAATGTAGTTTATCCTGGTCTTCCCTGGAAGAGGATGTTAAAGCTATAACTGGTGCAGTGTGCAGCTGCATGGGCAGTTGTGTGTGTTCCTTGGTGAGTGCACATTTAACTCTGCTCCATAAGCTGCACTAGTTACCAATATGCTCCCAGGGTCACCTCAAGGTACTGGTGATGATTTCTAAAGCCCTTTGTGGAATTGGATTGTGGAATTGGAGCCCTGGTTATTTGAGAGATCGCTTTTTTTTCTTCATTATTTCCAGCAGAAGATGCATTCTGTTAGAGATCGTCATCTGTTGGGGCCCAGGAGGAAAGCTTTTTCTGTCATGGCACTTGTTATTTGGAACATCATCCCACCAGAGATTAGATTTTTCCTGACCTTACTGGCTTTTCATAAGGCCTTAAAGGTCACATTGACACGATTCTGCTAATTAATTTGGCCTCTGGATGTGTGGTAGAGCCAGTGGTGGGATTCAGCCGGTTTGCACCACTTCAGCAGAACCGGTAGATAATTTTTTGTTGCACAGGTCCAGAAAGGACCTCCGGAAGCAGCATCCATGCAGAGAACCGGTTGTTCACATATTTGAATCCCACCACTGGGTAGAGCCCATGCACTGGTTAGGTTGATTGTTCCTATTTGTTTTTTTTTTACATTGGCTCCTGATTGTGTCTGCATGGCTTTAAAGTGTTTTCAATGTGATTTTTAAAAAAAACATTTTAAAAATTATTTTATTTAACTTTTGTATTAGCATCCAAATTGGTTAGAAGCAGTGATACAGATTCTCATCTGAGATAGAATTTGATGACTACATGTTATTGTTATTATTTGGGAGGGTTGTCACAAAGATTTAATGAAATTGCCACGTTCATTTTACTAGACTGCTCTGGCTGTCGGAAAATATTTTTTTTGACACAAAATCATATTTCATCTGTAATGAGGACTTCGAAGAAGAATAGACCAATATATGATCGGTGGATTGTATATCATATTAGATGGACTGCTGCTTGCTGGACAAATCTTTCTAGAATAAGAGCAATACACACAATACACACAATGCTAGTGCTATCTGACATCCCTGAACATATGCCTGGATACACAGATTTCTGTCACCCGGGCCTATAGATTTCAATGGTTCCTGTGGAGTTAAATCCAATCTACTCCTGCTTAAATCATGAGCTGTGGAGGAGTTGACAGGTAAAAGCGTGAAACCTTCTTAGTTCTCAAGAGCTGAGCACAGTGCAACCATTAATAATGCTGGTACAGACAGAAATCATAAAAACAACAAATTACAGAAAGCAAAAAGAAAAGGCAGGCGAAGGCAGAAAGAGAGAAAGAAAAATCACTGCTAAGCCTGAAAAAAATTATTGCAGGTGCCCGACACTTTTTTCTTTTATTACTGTACGTTGCAACACTTTTTCTTATTGATGCATATTTTATCACAACATTCTTGCTATATATGATCTGAGGATTCAGAGCTCGTTCTTGGAGATAGCAGCAATGATAATAATGAACACTTTCTTTCTTGTTCCTCTCGAGATAGACCCAGCGCCAATTGAAATCAAATTCACCTTACAAGAAACATTAATTTGTTCCCACAATCAAAACCAATAGCTGCAAAGTTTATCCAGTTGTTCTATTCATCTCACCTCTCTTTATGACTTGTAAAAGATATGCTACTGCAGCTACTGGGTATATATTTCGGATGGTTCCCCCTGAATGCACAAGAAAAATATAAATTGCATTTACGTGCATACACACCAACGTTTAGAGTTATCCATTGCCATTTATATTTTGTGGAATTCCAAGCAAAATCATCTTGCTGGCTGGTATAGAAAGAATGAAGAGCTACGTTTCTCCACACCAACAAAACAGTGTATTACTACACTAGACAGAGGACAAGAAAGAGAAGAACTTGCAAGTTTTATTTGCCAGATAGAAAGAGTGCTCCATTCTTTCTTTACCTTCCTTGAATTTGATCATCTGCAATCCCATGTCTTTATTAGTAGATCAGTGTCAATAAACACGCCAAGCCTCAATGCTAGTTTTCTAGCATCACTCTTCGCCCCAAAACAACTATAAATATTTTATTTACACAGCAGCCAAATTCTCACCAGAACAGAAATGTCTTCACAACCTTCTGGGGCATTAGCAGATGGGTTGGCCCTCACACTTCATAGGACAGTTCTACAGTTGGGGAAAAGCTGCAGAAAGAGGCATCCCTTGGATCCCCATCACCTTCATTTCAAAAGGGTGTGTGTGTGAAGATAGTTAGCCTCCTCTCAAAGAAAGAATGAACAGGGTGGACAGATTTAATTGAGAGAAGTGGTCTTATATGCAAAATATATCTGTGCCAATCAGCAGCTGAAATGCTGATTCTGGGACCAACTACAGTTTCTTATTGATCTTCAAAGGCAGCTACATGCAGAATGCGTTGCAGCAGTCTAATTGCGTGCTGCCAAGAGCAAGAGTTGCTATCCCTAGGAAAGCCTGCAACTAGCATAGCAAGCTGAAGCAGGACAAAGGCTCCCTTGGCCATAGTGGTTACCTGATACTCAAAGCAAGGGGCCAAGTCTACAGAATTCTCAAGTCATGGACCTGATTCTTTTTTTTAATATATATTAACCCACCCACTTCCCCCCCCACTTCCCAGAGCTAAATACAGGATTATAGTTACAATAATCATATTCTAAATAAAAATTATGCATAATATACAATTAACCAAATTCATAATGTGCTTTAACTCCCCTTTAACATAACTACAAACAAAGTACCAATAACAATATCCCACTAAAATCTTCTCATAAGCTAAATGGAACTTTTTAGTCCCATATTTGTTCTGAATATAATTTATCCATCTCCTCCAAACTGAAATATATCTTTCCTGTGAATGATCTTTCAAATAAGCAGAAATCTTAGACATTTCTGCAAGATTCGAAACTTTAAACACCCATTCTTCTATAGTGGGCAAACTATCCTTCTTCCAATATTGTCCTACCAGTAACCGTGCTGCTGTTATCATGTTCAACATCAAGTTAGTTTCTTTAGCATCACAATCTACAACAATACCCAATAAAAACAATTGCGGAGAAAACTTTATCTTTCTCTTAAAAATCTTTTGAATGTTCCACCAAATTTTGATCCAAAAAGCTTTTATATTTCTACAAGTCCACCACATGTGAAAATAGGTAGCTTCTAAACTACCACATCTCCAACATTTAGACTGTAAATTAGGATACATGTTGGACAACTTCTTGGGATCCAGATGCCATCTATAAAACATTTTATAAAAAATTTCTCTTAAATTTTGAGCCTGAGTAAATTTAACATTTCTAACCCAAATTATCTCCCAGGTGTCCAACAAAATTGGTTCCTGAATATGTTGTGACCACTTTATCATACAGTCTTTAACCAGTTCCGTTTATGGACCTGATTCTTCATAGTGACTATGACTGTTTAGAGCAGGGGTCTTCAGACTTGGCCCTTTTATGATGTGTGGACTTCAACTCCCAGAATTCTTCAGCCAGGCACGCTGGCTGAGGAATTCTGGGAGTTGAAGTCCACACGTCATAAAAGGGCCAAGTTTGAAGACCCTTGAGCGAAACTTGGAACAACTGGAATAGAGACAGTTGTACTTTTTTTTCTTGCTGGGATTCAATTTAAGCTTGCTTCCCCACCCCCAATGTGGTTAGCCTAGGTGACAATATATAACTGAATGTGATCACCTTAGTTTTGATTGATTGAGCTGCTTCACGTAGATGGTAATAATAGAGGGGAGAGTCTTGAGTCCTGTGGTAATCCATATTGTACCAGCCCTTTTCTCTATCTCTCTTTGTCCATGTTCACTGAGTAAATATGTACACTCAGGATAAGCAGAATCACTATAACACAGGTCTTCCACTCTTACCACATAGCCAGTTCTAAAGGCACCATGGTTAATAATACTGAATCTCACCAAGAGACTTCCTTTGATGTCAGCCACACTTTTTACTTTCTGAAAGGGGCAACAAGCTCCTCCCAAATCCAGCCAAAGATCCCCCCAAACACCTGAAGGAGCCAGATTGTTGATGAATCTAGCCCACAGGTAGCAAAGCTGCTAAGAAGCCTTTCTCAAGTACCGGTCACGAAAAATCCTACTCTTATGTCAGAGTAGGCAGTATCCACCTAGTTTTTAAAATTAACCTTCATTACAGGACAAGCTGCCTATCTATATTTATCTACATTAACTATATTCATGTAAAAAATCTCACATGCAGCTATTAATAACACACTGTTGTCTTGCCAATTTCATTAAGTTCTTAGTTTATAGATTCATCTAATTCTTAGATTATATATTGCCTTATTTTTTTAATGTTCCTGTAGCAAGTTAATTTGAATACTCTTAATGTCCAAGTCAACAGAGCATAAAGTTTGCATTTTTCTGGCATTATGTGGGTAATACTGAATGTTGCTTTTCTATCCATGCTGCCCAACATGTGCTGCAACAGCTTGAGACATTACTTGATGCATTACAAAATACATTAAGAACTTGGGAAACAACGGATAAAATTAGAAAAGACAACAAAGGTCAGGTTATCAGAGACTTGGTATTAAATCTGGTCAGGAAATCTTGCAATGCATGTTAAATTTCAGGTTGCAGTTAAGACAGAATATATACCTATATATTCTGCGTATAGTGCGTATAGTGCATATAGTCAAGGCTATGGTCTTCCCCGTTGCAATGTATGGCAGTGAAAGCTGGACCATAAGAAAGGCTGAGCGCCAAAGAATTGAAGCCTTTGAACTATGGTGCTGGAGAAGACTCCTGCGAGTCCCTTGGACTGCAAGGCGATCAAACCGGTCAGTCCTAGAGGAGATCAACCCTGACTGCTCTTTAGAAGGCCAGATCCTGAAGTTGAAACTCAAATACTTTGGCCACCTAATGAGAAGGAAGGACTCCCTGGAGAAGAGCCTAATGCTGGGAAAGATTGAGGGCAAGAGAAGAAGGGGACGACAGAGAATGAGGTGGCTGGGTGGAGTCACTGAAGCAGTAGGCGTGAGCTTAAATGGACTCCAGAAGATGGTAGAGGACAGGAAGGCCTGGAGGAACGTTGTCCATAGGGTCGCGATGGGTCAGATACGACTTCGCAGCTAACAACAACAATATACCTACCAGGCTGGACTGCAAAAGCAAGCACCATCTGGGGTTGCGGAGGCTGTAATATTAGTTAGATAGAAAGCTATGGAAAGTGAGAAAACAGTGACCAAAAAGAAACACCACAAAATGTTTTTTTTCTCTTCTTGTTATTCTTGGAAACAAAAAGATTTACTTCTCATATCTAAATACAGAAGACCTGGAACTTGGCCTGAACGGTATAAGATGTCCTACTCTGTTGTGCCAATCATGTCATAAATGTAGCTGCTGAATCTAACAATTGTGGCCGAAAATAACAAGGCATATTGTAAAATGCATTTATTTATTTATTGGGGGACTGGAGGCTAAAACATACAGAAACGGTTGCTGGAATTGGGCATGTGTTGTTTAACGAAGAGAAGGGTGAGGGGTGACATGATAGCAGTGTTCCAATATCTCAGGGGCTGCCACAAAGAAGAGGGAGTCAAGCTATTCTCCAAAGCACCTGAAAGCAGGACAAGAAGCAACGGATGGAAACTAGTCAAGGAGAGAAGCAACCTAGAACTAAGGAGAAACTTCCTGACAGTTAGAACAATTAACCAGTGGAACAACCTGCCTCCAGAAGTGGTGAATGCTCCAACACTGGAAGTTTTTAAGAAGAGACTGGACAGCCACTTGTCTGAAATGGTATAGGGTTTCCTGCCTGAGCAGGGGGTTGGACTAGATGACCTACAAGGTACCTTCCAAATTATTATTATTATTATTATTATTATTATTATTATTATTATTATTATTATTATTATTATTATTATTATTATTATTTATATTATTATTTATATTATTATTTATATTATTATTATTTTACTTAAAGAACATTTAATTTGCCCTCTCTCTTTCATTCCCCCCTTTTCATTTTTCTATGCCTACATTCTGCATTCTAATTTATTTATATTTAAATTGTTTAATTTTTTTTTTAAAAAAAGATTTTTATATGAAATTAACAACAATCATGGACCCTTTCGCAGCCTGAAATTCAACATTTGAATTTGGAGGGAGGAGGGAAATTAATCCAGCCTGCTTTAGAGGAGATGCTCCTTCATGCACTGGTATCTCTGGAGGCCAAAGCAGGTCAGAGTGCAGGGCTGCCTGTTTGCTCTCTGAGGAAATGGCACAAGCTCATGGCCTCAGCTGAACTGCAGGAGCCCAGGGTGCCTGAAGCTGGTGCACCTGGACCCAGCCACAGTAAGCAATCTTTGCTGCTGCAGTTCAGCTGAGTCATCACAACTTTAGCAGGACTCCTTCTAAGTCACAAGCCCAGAGTTCTGGTACTATTTAGTCTTATTTACAGGGGTATCAAACTGCCGGCCTGTGGGCCGGTTTCATCATACTGAAGCCGCGCCCACCCCATTGCCGGCAATGCAAAAAGAGTCGCGATATGTCGCGACACATCACGTGATGTGGCGAGTTTTGACACCCATGTCTTGGAATGTAATATTATCTAGGCTTTATTACATTTTTATTTTATTTTATTATCTAGGCTTTATTACATTTTTATTTTATTTTATTCTGTTAAATATTTCCCAATTGCATTTTAATCTCATTCTGGCTGCACTTGGGAGTGTCTTGTGGGCTGCGTGGACTGTGTGTTTTGGCACCTTTGCTGTTGGGTGATTTAACAAAGGGAGTGTATGTAAGAAGCCGCTGAAATGTTGCACAGCTGAAAAAAAAAATTCTACATAGAGAAGTGTGGAAAAAATGCTTCCCAGATGATGTCAGAGACTGGGAGACAGGTTGTTTCTGCTGAAGTCATCCCTTAAGTCAGAGGCAAGCAGGGGCAGCCGAAACAATTTACTGATTGTTTAACTCTCATCCATTGTTCGTTTAACTCTCATGCTTTGGATCTATCATCCACAGCAGAGCATTTTACATTATCCCCTTTCAGTGAAGTGATTATGGGTGAATATGGCATCCCAGTTTCAACAAGCAGCCGGAAAATCTTGGGAAAGACATCAGACACCATGATGTGCTTTTGCTGCCTGAAGATAAACACAGAAGCAATCCCCATACAAAAGAAAGGGATTTCATACATCCAAATGTTTGTATTTTAAAGATATCAGAAAGGTCTGAAATGTATTTTGTTACCATATTTTCACCTGCATAATTCTATACTTGGTTACTTACTATTTATTCAAATGCAGTGATTCAATATGAACAAAGAGGATCAAGGTTTTTTCAAGGTTTAATTCTATTGATACCTCAGTTTAAGAACAACTTGTTTCACCCTTATGGAAAACAATTTATAATAATTGTATCACTCCTACTGTAAGAACAAAGCTCTGGTTCAGGGCTTTTGGAGTTCTTTAATATGCTTGAAAGATGCCGTATTAACAATTATTCACACCTCTCTAGTCAAACATGCATCACATGGTCCTAATTATGTAAACTAGGTACTTTCATATCTTTTTAGATTTATGACATTGTTTAAAAACCTTTACATTGATAAGCTGCAGGTTTTTTTATGATGCATTATGCCTCATGTCTAGAAAAAGGATGGGACACACTTGCCTTGACTTGACTCTTTGCATAACAGTGATGTGCTTAATAGCAAAGCTAATATGTGACTGTGTAAAGAGAATAATTTAGGATGGTATGGGATCAAATGAGATGAAAGGCCATCCCCTTTTAATTCACACCTGACAGCAAAATATTAAGAGGTCAGCGTAGCACAGACATGTCAAACTCGCGACATCACGTGACGTCGCACAATGTATCGGGACAGTTTTGCCATTGCTGGCAATGGGGTGGGCGTGGCTTCCACATGACACCCCTAGTAGCATATTGCCAGATCCTTGTAACAATATGCTCAGCAGTGTCTAGTTGAGATATGATGACACATTCTGCCTTCTAACCATATTTTACCTGGATTGTGAAATGCAGTTTATATTCACATAAAGTCTGTGTTTGCATTACCCTGTGTTTTGTTCTAATGAGTGAGTGTAGTGTTTTCTATTATCTATGACTGAAAGCAACATTGTACAAAAGCTATATAAATCTACCATCCAGTAATACAATTCATTTTGTGCAGACCGCTATTCAGTACTTTATCCTTGGAAAAAATCCTTTTTCATTGTAGAATGTTTTAAAAATATTAACTGTACAGGGATATGACAACATTAAGCTATTTACAAACTTATTTTAAACAAAGAACAAGGAAGTGGGGTTTTGGGTTTTTTTTTTTTTTGTAATTCCAAAGCTTGTAATAGAACCTTTAGGAAACAGGAGAGCTGGAATGCTGCAAGCAAAGAGAAGAGTAAAAACATTAATACAGCATTCGTGTACTATACAGTTTCAAGATTCTGGAAATTACGTAATTAGTTTTGGGGCGAGGTGTGATGGTCAGCAAAGACTCAATTTGCAGATAGCTTTGAAATGATTGGCAAAAGTTCATTACATTTATTTGTTTCGATAATCAGCATTTCTCCATAAAAGCTTTTTTGAACCTTCTAAAATAAGTACCAGTGCTAAATCCTGTTATTTTTCTTTTTCTCATGCTTGGGGAAACATAATTATTTTCCAGGCAGTAACTTCAAAATGTGCATTTCATAATCACTTGGCAAACTACAGTAGTTATCTGATTAAATACAGTGGGCCATTTGCTAGGCATCTAATTTCTTTTAATGCATGACAAAATGATACAGATGATCATGGAATCCCTGCACTTTTTCTTGAATTACATTGATTTTTAAAAAAATAAATTTTATTAATTTTTTTAAAAAAAGATCATAAAAACTAACACAAACTAATACAGAATAAAGAAAACAAAGATAAAAGGGAGACAAAACTGCGGGGAAAAGATAAAAAGAACAAAGAATAACCTTCCAATTTACAATAAATATAATTATAAAGTTATCAACTACGTTACTCTATAGTTACAAAAATGCTTTTTTACATTATTATTATTTAATCATCAAAACACAAGTGCATTTTTCCTATATTATGCAAAAATGTACAAAGAGCTTCCAGTCAGCTATAAATGTAGATAATGTCTTTTCTCTAATTAAGGAAGTCATTTTTTCTATCTCTGCAAGTTCCATCACCTTCACTAATGATTCCCTGTTGTGAGTAACGTTGAACCTTTCCACTTTTGAGCATATAGTAATTGTACCATAGTCGTCTTACGTAAAGACAAAATTCTATGGTTTTTTCCAGTCGTTTGTCCATTAATCCCAAAATAAAAGCCTCTAATTTCAATTATGCATTAGTCTTTAAAATCTCCTGAATTATTGTATTTATTAGTATAAGAAATATTTTGGCTTTTTACACATCCCCCCTACATGACAAATTGTCCTTCATATTGTTCACATTTCCAACAAAGATTCAAAGTACTTTATACATTGCAGACAATTTCTCTGTTGAGGTTGTTTGAAGCAAAGCATTTATTTTATTTTTTCAGGAGGGAAATTTACATGCTGATCTAACACATTTTTACCAGTACGGTATACTACTGACAAAAGCAAAAACAAAACCAGTTGCTTCCCTTCTAGCAACTAGTGAGTCTCTCAAAAAGAATAAGATTAATTTAAGTATGTTAAATTAAGTGTATTAAGCATATTCAATAAGTATATTAAGTATATATTCAACATTACTTAGTAATTTTATTGAACTTATTTGTACTTGTTATGGATTAGATTCTATTGCAAAATCTTTAATTATATGTATGAAAAATAACTAAGCACCACTTCAGAAAGGAAGAAACGGTGTAATTGTGCTTGGCTTAACTAGTGGCAGTCTCAGATAATCAAGTTCCAAACCACTGAAAAGTATTTTACAGGCATGTTATCTTAAAGAGATAAAATAGTGTACAACTAATTAATATTCATTTCAGTGTAAAGATAATTTAGCAATAACAAGTTTTCTAGATGACAGTTTAAGTAAAATCAGTCATGAATTTCCATTTGATTGCAAATACAATTTTAGCTTTGTTAAGACAAATAAAACAACACTGAGGTAATGCAATGTTTTTCAGTTTCAAAGTTTTCATCTCTTAAATGTCCTAAATGTAGGAGACAACCCTAAAAGCCACAGTATTTGTTAAAGCATTAAAGAATCAGAGTCTTTACATTATTCTCTTCTGGATCAGTATCACTGTTTTATTTCTTAAAATGTGTGTTGAAAGAACTGGCAAGAGGAGAAGAAAAGAAAAAAAATACTTGTACCTTACAAATCAAGGAAGACCATTTCAACATAAACAGCTTCCTTAAACCAAGTCATAACCATGATCCACACACCAAACTATGACCAAACAACAATCTTCCAAACAACACTCCACTCAAAAATGTACTGCCCTGAAGACACCAAGAATTGATAGTTCCAGTGGCTGAATGGGATAACAGATAATATTTAGAAGAAAGCTTGAGCCACAAACTTCAGTAGTAATATAATACCAACATTATAATCTTTACCAGTGCTTTTTTTGTAAAAGAAAAAGGTGCCGGAACTCACATGTTATACAACCCGCCTTGCCTACCCTATAAGGTTCTATCCAAAAAAGGTGCTGGAACTCCGTTCTGAGCATTCTATGACAAAAAAAAAGCCCTGATCTTTACGGTGCTGCACTTAAAGCTTATTGAAACCTAAGTGACTGATCCTTGCGAGAATTTCTAAGTCACCTGGCTGAAATGACAAAATTGAATTTTGGGAGACTCAGCTCAGAAGATGCTATTCAAAAATGTCTATGTATGACTTCTCTTAGCTTTTTAGCAACTAAAAACCAGCTTTCAGCCTTGAGCAAGGAACATTCATGCATCAGTTTGGGCAAAGGGATGTAATTAAAAGGGAAAAATGTAAAACAGATGCCTAATTGCTGTGCTTTTTTAAAAAATTACATATATATGTGTGTGTGTGTGTGTGTGCGCGTGCATGCGCTTTAATACACCATGGATTAAAATAGTTAATATGAATAATCTTGGCTATAAATGCAAGTATTGCCTAAGGTACTTCAGCATTATGATTTGGCTGGATTGAGCACCAGGTCAGAAAAACAGTAACCCTCTTTTGGGCAAATTACGTGGATCAGGTAATTCTGCCCTTTCGGTATGTTGAGTTCTACAACATATTGAATCTAATTAACCATCATCCCAGTCAAATCTCCTTACTGGTTGTTCTGTCAGTACCATACACAATCACATTAACTAAGTCAAAAATAACCATTATGGTGACACTTAACCCTTTTGTATCAAAAAGCACCTTGGTCTCACAATCATCTACCCCAGGATAGTACTTGTAACACTTTACTTTAGTAAGCATAGTTTGGCCACTGAAATCATTCATTTGGGGAAATGAGGCAAATGTGGCAATGAGATCTGTAATGGAAGAATATGCTTTCTCGGATTATTTTGATCATGGAATAGGTAATCAAAATGAGGCAATTGAGTGGATTTTATTTAGTTTATTTTTATTTATTTATTTTAATCCCATTTACATCCCGCCCTTCTCCGAAGACTCAGGGCGGCTTGCAAGCTTAGCAGTAGCCTTCATTCGATGTATATGCCTGCTTATTAGGGCTTTCACACACCCCTCAAGCGGCATTATTACAAAGTCAGCTTATTGCCCCCAACAATCTGGGTCCTCATTTTACCTACCTCGGAAGGATGGAAGGCTGAGTCAACCTTGAGCCTGGTGGGACTCGAACCTGCACTAATTGCAGGCAGCTGGTCTTACTTAAAGAGGCCTTAGCCCACTGCTCTTTTCCACAATATGGTAGAGTAGGTGGAGATTTTTTAAAAGATTTGGTTTATTTTGAGAGCTGAAGAGACTGGCTGGAGTTCACTGATTGGGTAACTCAGTGCTTTTTTTGTAAAAGAAAAAGGTGCTGGAACTCACATAGGTCATACAACCCGCTTTGCCTACCCTACAAGGTTCCATCCAAAAAAGGTGCTGGAACTCCGGTCTGAACCTTCTATGAGAAAAAAAGCCCTGGGGTAGCTGAGTCGGATCCAAAAGCAGCTCCATTCATGCTGTAGCACTATTCTTACAACACAAGTTGACCTTTTGTCTCCTGTTCTTTCTCTTTCTCCTTCCTCTTTTTAAAAAAGTTATCACTCCCAGTTCCATTATGCAGTTCCTGGAACTTTTGCAAAATAAAATCATATCTGGGGTGATATATTTTGTTTAAAACTTTTGATAATCTAATGGAGATTCCCTGCTTATTTAAATAAATGAAGAAAAAATTGAAGCAAAAGGAGGGTTTATCTAAGAGGCACTTCACCTCACAGGGGCAAGTTATTTTACTTCCAGAAAGCGCGGTGGTAGAACCAATCCAACTTATCTTGAAATGCTGTATGGCTTTGCTTCCAGGGGAATTTCAGTGAAACTTCGATCAAATGAAAGTTCCCTCACAAAGATTTGTACTGCCCTAGTTTCTAAGCTTAAAAATACTTCTGACTTTTATCTTTGACTCAAATATCTGCAGTTGCCCTTTTATATTTGAACAACATTGTGAAATGTAATTCTGAGAAGAATTTACAATAGAATTCTGCTAAGTGTTTCATTCAGAGTTGGTGTGAAATAAAAATCAAACTGCTTCTTTTGTAAGAATGGTATACTTGGATATTTATCAGTTATTTGCAAGGCAATCAAAGCCAAATTGATAAAGTTTTAGAATATTTGGTTTTCAGTGAATCACAGCTAAAAGGTATTAGTATATACACTTCCTCTTTTTTCAATAGTACATATAGATGAATATTTATATAGTGTTAACAGCCCTTCCCTTCACTTGTAGCCTTATAGTTAAAATCCCCTCTTTGTTTTTAGATGTTTACCTCTAGAGTTTCACATGGTAAAAAGAGAAGAAAGTGTGCGCATGCATATATAAGAAAAAGAGAAGAATTAAAAAAAACTATAAAAGGCAAAGATGAATAATGAGAGAGTGCATCCAAGCCTTGCCTATACTATTGTCTTTAGTAGGAAAAAGATATAATAATTATTATAAAACACCATTACACCTTATGAGCTATAAACACTTTTATTTTCTATTCCAGAAGTTGTTTCTGGGTTTCGGCATGATACTGTGTGTTAATTTAATCTTTTCGGTTTGCCATGAAATAAAAAAGTGAGTAGGCTGAATATGCCTTTGTGATATTTCCCACAAGCTCTCCAGCTTTTCCTCATTCCTACTCCTTGGATTCCCAGCTTCCATAGGAACCTTGGAATAAAACCTGTGCATCCTCCTAAAAGAGAGAGAGAACAAAGTCTATTTTCATTTCAAAATGTTTTGCAAGACTTGTCTGCATGTGATATAAGAAATGTATGAATGTGATATAAGAAATTATTGATTCTTGCAACAATCTTGCAGGAATATTTTATTAACTTGTCTTATGAAGCAACTCCTTTATGTATGCCCATTTGGCATCACCACTTGATCACAGTGCCACATTTCTGAATTTACACTTACTCTTTCTGGTGCATTCAATATGTTCTTTTGCAAATTTATCAAGGATTTTTTTACTGATATTAAAACTGTTGCCTTATTATGTCTTTCATCACTTAACCTTACTTCTCTGCTCTGGCTACCTGACATAGCCATTATCAGGACCAAATTTCCTTTAGATTCCTTAAATCTACCTTTTTATTTCTCAGTAACATTCTCTTTGTTCTTGTTATTCTGTAGGAGCTCATCTTTTTTTGTTGCCCTTAATCTTGTTTTTGTGACTTCAGCCCCTTTAAGTCCATATGTCTAAAATATGTCAGGACACCGTATGGCTATAAATAAGATAAAACTGATGTAGACACTATACATTAAAAATATGCTGTTCCACACCAACTCAGGGTCAGAGACGGTAATGAAAAACAGCATAATGAAAGAAGAAAATAATTTATTTTTATTTCTGACCACAGAAATCAGAATGTGCACAATACTAGAGAAATGAAACTGGAAACAATCAAGTCACCTTCAAATTCAGAATCTCAATTCATGAGCAGTACATTTATTATAAATAATGCATATAATTTATTGCTTTCTTAGCAGCAGAGCCATCTGAAAAAATCCTGTAAGTAATAGCTCAGAATATCTCAGCTTCCTACTTAATGTATCTGGTGTAAAAAAACTGACAATTCACAATTGACATAATCTGAATGTATTTTGTGTTCAATAAATCATTCACAAGTACAAAGAGAAAACCATGAAGTAATCCTCAAAATCTTTGGGGTTAATAGCCAATACTTTCCACAGATGTTCTGCACAACTGGTAAATTATAAAATACTGGATTTGACCATTCAGCCATCTGCCCAACATATTCTGTTATGACAATCAGATGTCAACACTACTGTGGAATAAAATTATAATGTTATTAATTACCCTTTAATTAGTTGACACATGCAGTATTTTAGCCATAATTGGCAGCGAAGCAATACTTACAAGGATGGAATGTGATTGTGATTTTGCCTGTCATGAATACCAATTATGCCTTTGACAAAGCAATCTCATTATGAAGATGTACTGAATAGTTTCGAGTCCTCTTTTGCCTAAAATAATAATTAAAGCCAGGGATATATGGTACACAAAAATGCAGCTACATATCACCTATGTTCACTATCCATATTTCATTTATGATCCATTCAGATTTTGCCTGAGTTACTGAGGCACATCACTGACATTATATTACTATTACATATCTTCTTTATGCAACAGATTAAATTATTCTTCCAAAACCACATTAGTTTTAACGAACTGGTCTTCAGAACTATTGTTTGCACTGGGCAACAAAGGAGAGGTCCTGGGAAAAAGGATATTTACTGCTTCATTTTTTTAAGGTTGGTTTTTGTTTATCATTTTATATAACAAAATCTATAAAAGACACTTATTTATTCAGAAGGCCAGGGTGCTGGACTATAGTTGGCATAATTATTGTTAAAACCTACGGATATGAAAGAAGTTTAGAATTGTAATCTCTATTAGAACATACTATGAGAGGACACAAAGTTTCCATTTTCCTGTTTCTTCTGCAAACTTAACATTGGCACTAAGGAGCATGAGACCTGGCATATAAAAACATCTATTTTCCCTTTCCCATTATCCAGATTTTGGCTGGAAATGCCTATTACCTTTGGCAACTCAGATCCAAAATAGCAAGATTAACCTGTCTAAAAGACAACAAACAACTCTTCTCTTGGTACAACAAATCTTTGACATGGCAAATTCATAGGAAAAGGCGTACTGTCAGATATCTCTTTACTGTAGCCATGTCTTTGCTGCTGTTTCAACAAATGTGAGGAACCTCATATTTCCACATAAAATAATTAACTTGGTTCTCACCCATATTTCTCCAGGAGCTAGAATTGCTAGTTTGTTTACAAGTAAAAAGTGTTGATTATTATTCTTAAACCTCTATCCAAGTTAAGTCCAGGCTATTTTAAGGAAAACATCTTTTTTTTTAATGAACAGTCATGCTTACTGCAATTATCTGAGGAATGATGCTTATATTAGGTAAGATCACCTTCTGGTGATTTGTGACTGAGATAATTGGCTGTTGCTCCAGCTTTCTGGAATGCAATATCCATGCCCTGAACAACTGAGGAGCTAGAGTCTTTGTCAGCTTTCTAAAAGGTCTTTCAAACATATTTTAGATCTGTTGGTTTAATAGTTGATTTGAACTGTTAATTTACTTCTTTCTTTGGTTTTTCATGCTTTGATTTTAAAATTGTTCTTTTTATTTTAACCAGCTGACACTATGCTTGATGAAAATGTACCAAGTTAAGTAAGAAAATAAATATGCTCTCAAAATTAACTGCATGGCTTTTTCCTTTTTTAAAAAAATTATTAGATTTCTAATCTGCCTTTATTTTGGACAACTCAAGACACTTTTCCTCTCCCTATAGCCCCACGGCTTACAGAATTAGGCAGAGCTTCCAGAAATCTTCAAAATAATAGCTAAATCAACAACTATGCAAATTGCTGCTGAATTCCAACTGGGTATCACCAACAATATTAATATTTAAAAGCTTAATCATCCAGGTGGGACTGAGAAGGGAGAGAATATAGCATCAGAATAGACTATTATTTGTTTCACTGGTTAAAACCAATATGTGGTATTCTTATAAAACAAACCAAGAATAAATAATTTAGAAAGGAGTTATTTAATTCTTGGCCTATTGCAATATATGCAAATGCTTCGTTTTGTAAATAGCTATTATCAATGTTCTGTAAAGTCATATTTACAGTTCATATTTATTTAGAAAATGTATATGTTACCCAGCACCAGTATTAATACTGTAATAAGTAGACTGCTAAGAATAGTCTGCTAAATATAATCTGTATATTGATGGCAGGCCGTTTCAAAACACATGAATTCACCTTCTCAATAATATAATATAGAAGTTCAGGTTATTATTATGTTAGATATTAATATTGGATTTTTATACACTGTAACCATATAATAATACATGAAGCAAGAAGCCTCAGAACAATTCCTGAGATGCTGAAGTTTATCTTCCAGTACAATTTGATAATGCTCAGAGAGATAGGAGAAACTAATGGGAAGTGCTGCTTTCAGTGCTCACCCTCCTGAAAAACTTCAAAGTTGTACAGAAGCATCACAAGGGGAAAAAAGTTGCAACACATCAAGTGACGTGATGGTTTGACATCCCTGATCTAGATCAGAGGTCCCCAACCTTTTGGGCACCAGGGACCAGTTATGTGGAGAGTGGTTTTTCCGCAAACTGGAGGGGACGTGGTTTTGTGTGCTGCCTGCATCCTGTGGATGGGGCGTTGCTTGTTTACACGGCCTGGTTGCTGGCATGCTGCGGCCCGGTACTGGTCCACGGAATGGGGGTTGGGGACCCCTGATCTAGATAATCTGTTTCCTTCGAGTGTCTTAAACCAGCAGCAGTACAGTGCTATCCATTCAATTTAACTGAATATGAAACATAGGTTGCCTGCAAGTAGTTTTCAAAATGACTAGGTACAATTTCTTAAGACCTTTACTTACTACCTCCTTTAAGGTACTGTCCGCTAAAAATAGGTGCTGAAATATCTCAGAAATCATTGCCAGGTTTCAAAAGCAAGAGAGGTTTTGAGACTTTATAAAAATCACTTTGGTCTATTGGTTGTCCCAATGTTGTTGTTGTTATTATTATTATTATTATTATTATTATTATTATTATTATTATTATTATTATTATTATTATTATTTTGCCTTCGAGACAATATTTTAGATCTGTTGGTTTAATAGTTGACTTGAACTGTTAATTTACTTGTTTCTTTGGTTTTTCATGCTTGATTTTGGACTAGTCCCTGAAGTTTCTTGGCAAGATTTTGGAAGAGCTTTGATTTTGCCTACTTCCTGGGACTGTGAGAAAGTAACTGGCTCAAGCTTAGCCTGCTGGCTTGGTGCCTACAGTGAGACAGGAAGTTACACTCTCCTAATTTTTAGCCTGGTTCCTTAACAACTATGCCAAATTGGCTGCTGCAATATGAGGGTATAGTATTTTGAGTAGCTCCTCCAGTGGAGTTTTAGGTAGAGCTGGCATCATTACTGTGCATTGGCAAAATTACTTTAAGACTATTATGTATAGGCATGACTGCATGAAATACAGAAATCATCAAAGAGATCAACATTTTAGTATTGTTAAATCTGTTTTCCAGACTGAGATATACCTTTGTCAATTTCTTAGGTTCTGAATTATGTTCATTTATAGAAACTAAAGAAAAGATTTATTTTTCAGCACATGTTCATGGCTTGCATCCTTAGTAATTAAGACTGCAAGCAAATCCTAGTTAGCTGGGGTGGGGGTATTTATTAATTGATTTGTATGACTACTCATCTTGGCAATGTGACTCTGGGAGACTAACAACATATGCTGTTAAAACAAAACACAATATTAGATTTTTTTAAAAAAAACAACAACAGTCACAGCAAAGAAACTCAAATAAGAAAACTTAAAGCAATAAATGAGCCATCTGAACTTCCCATATTCTAGCATGTCCAGGTTTTCAGCACTTTATAACAAGCCATCAGAGTCAGGGCCAATCTGATCTTGGAATATGATGTTCCAAAGGGCAGGCACTACAGTTGAAGAGACATACTTCCAAAGTTCCAAAAGATGACATTCTTTTTGTTTGATGAAACCTGCAACACCCACCTTCTGTCAGATCTAGTGGGATAGGTAGAAATTATTGGGGAAAGACAGTTCCACAAATAATCCAGATTCTATGCCATAAGCATCTTTATAGGTGACAATCAGCATCTTCAGTTCCACATGAAAGCACATGGACAGCTGGTGTTGTTAATTGAGCACAGGTGTAATGTGTGTGCTAAGGTAAGGTGTGCCTGTCACTGGTTGTGCCCCTGCATTCTGTACCAGCTTCAGCTTTTGGAAGGGGAGCTCCAGGTAGAGTGCGCAGTAGTAATTCAATCTGAAAGTAACTAAGATATGAATGACTATGAGCAGTACCTCCCAGTCAAGGAAGGAGCAAAATTCACCACCACCAGGATCAGTCACATGTTGTTTTCTAAGAAACCTTAGTTAACCAGGAGGGACATGTGATCAAAACACAAATGTTGAAGTTAAAGATTCCAAGCACCCAGTTCACTTCATCAGGACTCACAGAATCAAACCCCTCCCAAATAATCAGGCCAAATAGTGTCTCAGTCATCTCCATGGGCTTTGCCTCAAGGGCGGAGTCCATCTAAGTAAATCCAAGTGACGATCTGACAAATGTGTGGAATATTACTCATATTGGCCTTGAAGAAAGGTCTCCAACTTGACCCTCCCTGCCAGGAGAGCCAGACAAAGCTATCATGTAGCCATTTTATTGTTAAGCAAAGCTGAATATCAGTGAATGCTAGTCCAACTCCCTGCCCAAGCAGGAAACCCTGTATCATTTCAGACAAATGGTTGTCCCATCTCTTCTTAAAAACCTCGTGTTTGAGTAACCACAACCTCTGGAGGCAAGTCCTTCCACTTGATTAATTGTTCTGTCAGAAAATTTCTTCTTAGTTCTAGCTTGGTTCTGTCCTTTATTTTCCATCCATTGCTTCTTGTCCTACCTTCAGGAGTTTTGAAAAATAGATTGCCTCCCTCTTCTTTGTGGCAGCCCCTCAAATATTAGAACTCTGCTATCATATCGCCTCTAGTCTTTCTTTTCATTAAACTAGACATGCTCAATTCCTGCAATTGTTCTCTGTATGTTTTAGCCTCCAGTCCCCTAATAATATTTGTTGCTCTTCTCTGCAATCTTTCTAGAGTCTCATTGTCTTTTTTATATTGTGGAACCAAAACTGGATCCAATATTCCAGGTGTGGTCTTAGCAAGGCAATATTCCAAGTGGTATTAACACTTCATGTGATCTTGATTCTATCCCTTTGTTAATATAGCCGAGGACTGCGTTGGCTTTTTTAGCAGCTGCAGCACACTTCTGGCTCATATTTGTCCACTAGGACTCCAAGATCTTTCTCACTGTTACTACTACAGTTTCTCCTTTCCCCAAATCAAGTATCACCATAAGGCCAATCTAATTATTTTGGCAGTTAAGCATCAGAAACAATTCTACAAGCACTGCTTCTTAACAATAACAAACAAACAAATTGCTACCCTTTTAGATTAGCCAAGATCAGATTCTCGAAGCATCCTCTGCTTTAAAAAACTTTGGGTACTCAATACTGATTCAATCTTATGTGCTGAGTTTTTACTAGATATGTTTGTTCTGCAGCTGTCCTTGAGTTAGTTGAACTGGAATACCTTATCATTTATCCTCCACAGGTAGTAGGATAGATGGATGTCTTCAAACTGATCACAGAAATGCAACAGAGAACTGGTGGAACAGCACGTTGCTTGCCTCCATTCTCTCCTAAAAATGCTGTGGAGACATTTCTAAGGAACAAAAAGTTCAGCACAGCTTCCCAACTACTATTATCTCTCAAGTGTATACAATTTATATTTGTGTGGTGCACCTGCTCCTGTAAGAAATGACAGAGTCACTAGCTAAAATGATTCAAAACCCTTACAAAATAAATTACATACTATAGCAGTTTTCTTCAAGAAAAGCTTGTTGAAGAAAAGCCAAACAGAAGATATGAAAGAATCCCCACCAAAATAGAACTTTCTCCTCTCCCCAAGAAAACTCTCATTGGTGGGTAAAAAAACCTCTTTCCCAGGAAAGCTTTAGAAATGTTCTCCCCCAACTTCAGCAATACCGTATCAACTATGAAGTTTTGTAAGCCTCAGACTATTTCTGGCCTCTTAGATCATGAATTTCCCATTAACTAACATTCATTTATCTTACATTTCATATACTGGTATATGAAATGTATTAATATTGATTAAGCTCCATCTGGCATCTGTAGGCCCTAATACCATTAAGTGTCCACTGAAACACTGCAGCATTGTCCCTTTTGACTAAGTCTGATTTAAGATTTACCTTTGGATTATTCCAGACATGCTTTGTTAACTTGACCTTCATCCTATAAATCTGTATGTAGTTTTTGCTTTTGGGGGTCAGATAGATGTAAAAGCTGAACTCTGATTATTGAGCAAGCATGTTTTTACCTTCAAAATGTAAACATTTGAGGAAGTCTGTGAGTGAGTACAGTTTGGGAAATAAGGTCCTGCAATTTGAAGTAATTTAGGCAATTTGTTTGCCTAAAATTGTGATATATTAGGTCAGGTTAGCCAGAAATCCTATATATGGATAATATTAGTCTGTTTTGCATTAGTTAATATATTAAATCTCCAACATGCTTTTGGTCACCATGTTATTTTGCCAATGGGAAATGTAATGTCTATGAAAATGGACAGAAGGGATTAAAAATAACTTGGACACATTACTAGGCCTACATCCTAGTTCCCAGCTAAATTACTATTCTGCTATATCCCAACCCAGGCTGGGCACAGACTGAATATTAGTTTTCTTCACTTGTTTATCTGCAGCCATTCTGAAACTAAATTCACAGGCAGAAGTAACAGCTGCTGCCATTGACCAAAAAACCCCCAGGAGGCTTTAAAACAGTCAGAAGCAATTGTTGCCAGAACTGATTTCAAATAATTCACTATCTGTTCAGGCTTCTTGATTCCTCCCAGAAAAGACAGAAGGATAACAATTGCTATTGTGGCTGATTAGGAAGGAGAGTAGCTGATTCACTTTTTGAAACATTCAATCTAACAGGCAATGTAGCAATGACTAACAGCAATGTGGTCAACGAGATGCTTTGAAATTTACTTTATTCACAACAAATTGATTTGATCACCCCTCAGTAGAGCTCAGACTTTTGTTTTCCATTAGATCTATAGAATCAAGTTATTAGGGAAAAGCAACAATGCTGTTTTATCAATGACGGTACCTATTTGTAAGAAATGTAGAGAAATAAGACCAATCCTACCCATGTTTTCCATTAAAATAATGTAGGTGTACCATGTTTCAATTTAAATAGCAATTAATGAATTATCATAGATCGTTATATATAAATTAATATATATATAAATCAGCAGCCTTTTTAATGACGGATTTCATTAAACAGTCCTTTGCAATTTTATATATACTGTGTAAGTATATATTGTGTTATGTTGTGTTGTGCAGTTATACAATATATTATATATATTATATTATATTATATTACTGTGTGTGTACAGTATGTATATTTATATCTACATATATGTATATATGCATATATGACTGCCAATATGTACTATATGTATCAAATAAAACATACAGAGTGAGAATGCATGTTGCTAGTAATATTTGTTCACATTTGATAAGACAATGCACTAACATATTCTAAGTTAAGCTCAGGGATGGCTGAAATGTGGTGGTTTCATTCCATTCTTATTTTGTTCATGACTGTTTAATTTGCCAATCTTAAAGCTCACGTGAAGATTCATAAATGCGTGTAGAAGTATCAGTGCATTCTTCAAGTCAGTCTTGACTCCTGATGGAGAAATCCATGAAGTTTCTCAGCAACGAATTAGGTAGCGATTTGCTATTGTGTTTTCTTGGGGTGAGACAGTCTTATTGGGTCAAAGTAACCAAATGGTTTCTGTGCCTGAGGCAGGATTAGAATTCAGGTCACCCTGAAAACCTAGTCCAGTACCTTAACCAACTGATTCTCCATAAATTTGGGAATATTTAAGCAAATTCCAACAACAGAACACATTTTGTGAGCAGTATTTTCAGTATATGCATTTCTTGAATTGGGAACTATATGGCTGCATCCCTAATATAAGTGTACATTTAAACGTGAACCAGTTCATGAATACATCCTTATGCCAAACATCAATAGAACTTATGGAATGAACAAAGTATTTTGTCTGAACTGGATTAATTCAATCCATGTATTTGGCTTTATCTAATAAACAGCACATCCCTGATATATCTTTGGGAATAATAAGCTATCAAAATTAATTACAAAACACGGTTATCCAAATATAGCATTTCCTTTTTTGTAGTTACTTTTTTTTGCTTTATCATAATCTTACTTCTTTTGAAAGCAGAGGTTCAGATAAAATGCTTTCTATTGCATCTTTTCTCCTCATGCTTCATCTCTCTCCTCATGATCAAGCAACCCACTATTCTGGAAAAGTTAGAATATACAGGTCATATTATATATTGCTGCCTGAGGCCAAAAGCCATAAGAAAACAATTGAGATATTCCTGAGACAATTTGTGTGTTTTCCTTTCTCCAGCATATTGAAAGCTCAACAGCACTCAGAACTAATAATAAATTTTATTTTTTTAAGGTTAGAAAATAGATATGTGTTTTGGGCACTTCTTAATCCTTTCCCTTACCAGGAATTTTCCTGTTTCCTAGCATCCAATGATCATAGGGTGACATCTGTGGATTTGTTTTAAAAAAAACAGAACTACCAAATTATAAAGCTTGACACAGCAGTATGGATGGGCTTGCTGTACTTATACTAAAAGCTAAATTAATTCCTAATATATGTTTTTGTCTGCAACTTAAGTCATATTAAACATTGATTAATCTGATTTTCGGTACCAAATCTGATTTTTTTAAAAAATTGCTGCAAGTGATTTTGTGATCAGATGCAGATAGTTGTGTGCATAGCCATGTAGTTTGGTTCACAAATATGAGAAATTAGTAAATGACATCAATGCAATATCGTTTTAGGATTCATGATTCACTCATATATTTATTTTATTGTTCAAAATATATTTATTCATTCATATATATTTATTTCATTGTTCAAATATATATCATTTCAATCACATTATTACATGGTTCCTCCATCTTTCATCTCTCAGTTTCATATCTGTTTTTGTTATTATATTTAGTGATTCTTATATATATATATATATATATATATATATATATATATATATAGTATATGTATATGTATATGTATATGTATATGTATATGTATATGTATATGTATATGCATATGCATATGTATATGTATATGTATATGTATATAAAGTATAAAATCTTCGAACACCGGGATGGATAAAAAAACAGTCGTTTATTGCTAAAAGATCATAATAAGCAATAAAAAGTAACTGTTTAAAGCATATCTACCTAATCTAAGCTTTCGCTGGTCCTCTGCCAGCATCATCAGAGAAAGCATTAAAGGTTTGAAAAACCGTTGGTAAGCCTGTTTGGTTCCGCGCTCTGCTCATTGGCCGCGTGATGGACCTTACTCTAGCCAATCGTGATTGTTCTGACTGTCTCGCATCGCTTCCCTTGCAATCCGATCTTAAAGGTAAAGGTAAAGGTTCCCCCGCACATGCGTGCTAGTCGTTTCCGACTCTAGGGGCCGGTGCTCATCTCCGTTTCAAAGCCGAAGAGCCAGCGCTTGTCCAAGGACGTCTCCGTGGTCATGTGGCCGGCATGACTAGACGCCAAAGGCGCACGGAACGCTGTTACCTTCCCACCATGGTGGTCCCTATTTTTCTACTTGCATTTTTACGTGCTTTCGAACAGCTAGGTTGGCAGAAGCTGGGACGAGTAACAGGCGCCCACTCTGTTACGCGGCACTCGGGATTCGACCCGCCAAACTGCTGACCTTCTGATTGACAAGCTCAGCGTCCTAACCCACTGAGCCACTGCGTCCCTTCCAATCCGATCTTACTGTCCCTTTTTAAAAAATCTTTCTCCTCCCTATCTGTTTTGGTTTGACTACCTTAACTGATCTTGTTTTCTTTTGTTGTTCCTCATCCAATGTCATAGCTGTTGGTATTTGTGGTATTAAGGTACATGGGAAAAGACCCGAATATGCCAAGACCTACATACACACACACACACACACACACACACACACACACACACACACACGCCTAAAAATCAGTGTAATCAAAATAAAACACAAACTACAGCATAAGGATATGAGATGGGATAAATAGGACATCTTTGTTTGCTAGTGGTTTAATACTCTGTCAGAAGAAACAAGCACTGCTGCTTAGTTAAGGCTCTGTGACATCAAGACAGATCAAGTGATGATATCTAGGCATTTGGATTCCAAGTCCCAGCATTCAAAAGATTATCTGAATCTATTCTAAATGGGGCTGCTTTCAAAGAATTTACTAAACTTTTATCATGGAATGCTGTGACATTTCTGCTGAGAACAGGATAGCAAGAGCACATGAACTAAAACTGCATTTCCAGGCTCAGTTCAAAATCCTGTCATAAACAAGCCTGGTCCTAAAAGATTTCTAGAATCAGTAGTACTATCAAAGCACTTTATGCAATGCACTTTTTGAGTGAATCAGCTTTTTGTGAATTTGGGAGCAGGAAAAAAGCTTTGGAGACTGCCAGAACTGTTGTTATCGCTAGGCAGGCAGCTGCCTTAGGTAACAACTTTTGGAGTGTCATTAAAAGGAAGACAAAAATGTTGCTTTTATTGCCAGGGAAAGAGAGAAGTTCTTGTGGAATATCTGTCTCAGGCACACACATTTCTTGGCTACACACCTTTATCTAGGAGGGGTAATGGGGAATCAACATTTTCTGTGTAACTCCTCAGGCAACAAAATGTTTGAAGCAATTTCAAGTGTTTTTCTATTTTGCAATTATCTTCTTCAAAACCCTTCCAAAGACCAAGCATATAAAACTTTTGTTAATTTGGGATATGGAACATATTGCAATTGAACCTTGAGAATATATACAAATGGCCAATTTTAACCTAAACCCTCTGAAGATATCTTAAACTATACTTCTCTAAAGCCAGAGCCAGAAACTGCCAGGTTTTTCAGATGCCAAGCATCATCTTGCAGTGATACTTGTGTCCTCAGCACATAAACCAGTATCAATGAGAAACCATGCAAAACTTCCCTAATTCTGTGAGATTTGGGTATTGTCATAATGGATTTTGAAGTGCTTGGTTGGTGGTCTGGTGTAACTTCTGGGCATCTGCAAATACTGACATTTGCTATAAAGATATATCTTTCCGTGCAGGAATACCTTCTAATGAAGTTCAGTTTTAATTCCACCACTGAGTATTGTTAAATAGTTTTACAGAGGAGAGTCCATTTTGTCATGGTATAAAAGAACATTTTATTACAGAAGCTGTACATTGTTTGTACAAAATTTGCAAAATGAAAATCAACATGCTTTCAAGAAAAAGAAATGCGGATCACAGAATCTTAATTGTCAAGTGATGGAGTTCTGAATGATAATTTCTTCCTGCAACTTGGTTGTCTTGTTCTAGGCCAAAGCCTTTCATCTCCGTGTTATTATACAAAGCTGCATGTCACCTGTTGCTTATAAAATAGGTGAACTTACAATAATTTCATTTACACTGCTGTGCATTTTGCCCTTGTTTCTCTTTTGTCTAGTGAATGCTAGGAACTCAGTATTATTTGAAAGACCAGTTGCTTTCCTTCAATTTTTTTAAATTCACCTTTTATAGAAAGACCTTGTTTAGTCCCCTCCTTCTGGCAAGTCCTTATCTCCAGGAACAACTCAAGCTGAACTTTTAAACATATTAAAGTTTAAGCCGTATTGAACATAATGGGGCTTGCACCTGGATAAGTAAGTTTAAGTTTGTGTTGTAAGTATGTTAGCTGCATTTTCTAACATCTGTCCCTCATGGGAGGAGAGGAGCTTTTATCCCCTTAATTTTGTTCTGATCATCTGAAAGTAAATAAGATCTTTGAAGATGAGAATCTCCTTTATATACTGTAAAACAGTATATGTAATGATGGTGTTACATAAATAATAGGCATTTGAAAAAGAAATATTTTTTGCTCCTGAAATCATGAAAGATGAATAACGATGTAAAAAACCTCTTTTTTAATGCAAGTAGGGCATTTAATAAAGCAAATCTTTTTGTAAAGAAACTTGCTTCAGACACAATAATTACAGTGTTAAAAAAACAAGTTTACTGTTTGAATCTTGCAAGTCTGCTTGAAGAATGTTAGAAAAGCACAAAAGCTGGCACCATTAGCTTTCATCCATGCTGAGCTAGCAGTAAAGTGAGCATAGTAGAAAAATATATTAATTGGCATTACTTGAACAGTTTAAAATGTTCATTCTACAGGAACCTTTACATATATTTTCTTAATTAAGAAAGGGGAGAAAACTATAGTTTTTACATTAAACCAAAGTATACATAAGATTTTAAAGATTGTATCATACACCAAGTCTTGCTTCCGGAAAGGGAGATAAATTAGTTCAGTCTGGGAGGCTTTGAATATAGTAATGATAGTTGATAAGATATTATTAAAAAATTGATTCACTTGTCTTTTACTTGTTGCATTTAAAAATGCCTTCCTGATTACTGCACCTTGAGTCCGAATAAACAATTAACTGACTAATTATTCTAGTCACACCAACTTACAATGAAATCTTTATTCAGTGTTTACAGCCATCTTTGGCAAAGAATGCCTTGCTGTTTTTAAACTAAGAAGAACTGCACCCTTTGGCTTGTCTCGGCCTCAGCTGCCTTGGTTTCAGAGCTGGATGCCAATAATCAGTCTTCTTTTTCTTTTTTCTAAAGTGGACACTTTAAAAAAAAGGGTGAAAGAACTATTCTCATCAATGCTCCATATATTCTGGCTGATTTATGTCCCAGCCACTGGGTCTCTTCCTTCCGTATCTTTTAAACATCTATTTTCTTGCACCCAAGTTCATCCTTTCTACCGTTCCTCCTCCTCTATGTGTAGAAAGAGAAATAGGCAGCATCTTATAAAGGATCTGTCATGATCAGCTCAATCTCACCTATTAAATTTAGCAGGGGAAAACCATAAAACTGATTCTGGGTGAAAGGAAGAGAAGGAGGGGGAAATTACCTCATTTTGCTTAAAGTACCAAAACTGTATTTTTGTATATTCACAGAAAACTCGAGTTGTACGAGATATGCATCTTGTTCTTCCAAATTACATTTTAATTTTTCTATACTTTTACAATTCTCCATTCTTACATATGATTTTCTTTTTTAGAACAATATTCTGTTTCATGCTACTACTTAAAATCTATTGTAAGCTGAATTACATAAATATATCCACATTTTAACTTGTATAAGAATCTCCAATTCTGCCCTCAAAGGTCCAAAGGTCCATTTCTTTAAGTATTTCCTTGAAGAGAATCCTATATTTTTGCCTGTCAGTCTATACACAAAAACTCTTCACTTATTTTGCTTTGTTCTCTGCTTTTTAATACACTTATATTTAAAAGGCCTAGTAGGTACAGTTTCTATCATCTCCATGAAGATTACCACTTTGGTAATTTTCCTTATAACTTCCTTGAATTTTTCCCCTCTTTGCCACCATTAAGTTAGCACTTCTACTAGATTAGAAGAACTCAACTTCTTGAAAGACATGCATATTTTGTCTATGGGACTCTCATACAGACAGCTATTTTCTTCATTGATCATTCCATCCTATTCCCAAGTGTTTAGAAGTCAGGTCCCAAATTGCGGAACAAATGCTCCAATAAGCTAGAAGGGATTTCCATAGATCTTTCATTATAAAAGAATCATATTTAAAATTTGCTGGCATTTTTTATACCATATACAAATTATAATACAATAGAGCTTTAATTTCATTAAAAATACAATGAAATCAAAACACATTGGCAACAACTGCATGTTCAAAATACAAATGTCTTCACCTGATATATGGTTCCAGATATAACACCTTAAAATACTCCAGTGGCACTGTGCAACAACTGAAAAACCCCCACTATCTTCTGTATATTCATAGCATAAGACCCTTGAAATAAGATCTTAGACCCAAATAGAAATGGAATATACCTCTTCAGATGTCTGGGTGCCAAGGACCAATATTATGAATTGGGCCCAGACTTAAATTAAGTCAAAGAGCATCGCATTGCAATCTCGTTAGATGATTTCCTTTGACCCATTCTCTTTTTACATGTGTACTTAACTCTCTCTCTTGCACAATGCAGTAACTTTTGACTTACACCATATACTTTTAATGTTATCTACCTATCTATCTTCTTCTTTCACCTTCAAAATATATGGAGATTATATCAGTCAAATCTATTTCTTTATTTACCATTGTACCCCATCATTACAGCAGCTGAATTCAAGGTGACTTACATAACACAACCGCCTAATAGTCACCATATTTCAAAGAAAAATAAAGTGCCATTACAGCAAGAAACCAGATAAAATACTACTTCCTGGATTTAAAAAAAAGCAGACAAGTGGTTTCTTGTTTGCCTGCTCTTAGAAACAAAACAGGGAGATCTGGAACCACATTGCTTTTTCCCCCCTCAGCCACCCACACACACTCATTTTCTCCTTTTGGATTCTGAAGCACAAAAGATTGGTCCTTGATGAAAACCACCTTCAGTCGCCTGTATTGAATAGAACAGCAGTGGTGATTAAGTTAACTAGCCTGGTCCTTCAAAGCCCCAAGTGATGGGTGGACAAATAAACAAGCAAAAATGGCTCTTTCCTCTCCCTTTGGGCAAAACTGCCTCCTGATTACCCTCCAAACTAGAATGTAAAAGTAGGCAGTACTTTTCAGAGAGCAAAGGCAAGTAAGAAATTGGAAGCAGCAACAACTCACCCCATCATTTCCGTCGAGGGAAAGAAAAGCTGACTGATTATTTAGTGGCATTAGCTTCTCCTAGAAGAAACAGTTGCTGACACATCTGACCTTCTCTCTTTGGCTGGTATGTTCCTGGAGGAAGGTGGAGAAATGCGCAAGCAAGGGAATGTAGCCACTGTTCCTTTTTTCCAAGCTCATTTTTTCCCTGGACATCTCAATAAGGTAGACCGCTCGAAAGAAAGTTGCTACTTCCACCTGCTTAGGCATCTTTCTTTGGGTAGCACAAAGTGGGCCGCTCAGCTGCACACCTCTTTCTTTGACCTGGTCACTTATGAGTGGCACTGAGGTGGACCAAGCAGTTAAGGGACTGTGGCCACTGTCTCTAAATGCACACCTCCCTTCTCTCTTTATTCATTTGGGCACCCTCCCTCTTTCAACAAGGCATTCAAAGGTCATGAACAGGCAACAGAAGACAGTGGCTTGCGCTTTCACCCACCTGCCTTTGCCTGATAACTCAACCTCTCACACCTGGTCTTGTGGAGCACTGAAGCCAATTCCTAGCACCATCCCCTTCGGGGGAAGGTGTTGCAATGGCCAGAGACAAACAGACAGAGAGAAGCTAGGTAAGTGGCCTGGAGGAGTCACTGCTCTGGCTATCCCTCTAGGCAGCCTGGTAACCTCCAGATATGGTGGACCAACTGCCATAAATCCCAGTCTGGTCCACCCACACCAACTGCCATAAATCCCAGTCAACCCAACTCGGGGGAAAAGCTGCTCTAGAGAGTAGGGTCCACCTCCCTACTGCAATATCCAGAGCAGATGGAAGGGGAGTGAGGATAGAGGAAGAGTGGGGGCTCTCTTGCCTTCTTAGTTGCAATCCTGCCCCAGAAGTGGGAAAATTAATGGAAAGAAGTATAGGAGAAGTTCTCCCCACCCCACCCCACCCCATTCCCTACTGGGGTGGGAAGCAGACCGATTATTATCTAGTTAAGAGTTGGACGTGTCACCTTACTTCAGAGAGAAAATGGGGTCTCTCTCTCTCTCTCTCTCTCTCTCTGTTAGGTGTTACAGTTTCCCTCGCAGGGGCTCTCGCTCACTCAATCCCCCATCTATTTAAACCGTTACTACCAAAGCTCCTTTGTTCATTCAGGACGCTCCCATCATCCACTTCCTCACTGACTTTGCCCGGCGCGGATCCTTCCCCGGAGACGACCCGCTTCAACCAGACCCCCCCCCCTTTTTTTTTTCCGGAACCGCCGCCGCTACGCATCCCTTACCCGGCGAGGTAGCGTTTTCCTCCTCTCGGTCTGAGGTAATTGGAAGGAAGCAGAGCCGCTCGCCGGCCCTCGCTCGTCTTCCTCCCAGAAGCCTCGACACCCCCCCCCTTCCCCGCAACAGCACCGAGCGGGAAAGCGGCGCCTCTTCGGGCGCTCTTCCCCAAGCGCGCCTTCGCGAGGTCCCGGCAAAAACTCCAGCCCCGCTCGCCAAAAAAATAAAAAATAAAATAAAAAAGGCTTCTCGCCTGAAGAAGTAGCCCGACGCAACCCGACTCGCTCCTGCCGCCCGCAGCCCGGCGCTTCTTCTGGTAAAAAAAAAAAAAAACGCCGGCCGGAGGCAGTTTGGCAGGAGTTTCCCGCGGCTTCTCCAGCTCCGGCGGACGCCGTAGTTTCCAGCCCTTCGCCTCCCTTTCGCTTCCTTCGGGTCTGCCGCTGGGTTCGGCTGCAAGCAGGCAGAAAAAAAACCGGCTTTTTTGTCCGGAGGAGAAGGAACAGACCGAAAGCGTGATTTTTTTTTTTTAAAGGAAGGCTAAAGGAATGGCTGACAGACCGGTGGGGGTGGGGAGGAGATTTCCTTTCCCGCTTCTTGGAAAAGTAGCTCTGGTGAGGGTTCTCCCTGTCCCTTCTTCAGAGATATCTCGCTTCTGACAGGTAGACTTCTCTCAGTTTCCTCGTCTTCCGAAAGCCCTCGCAGGTGGGCGGGAGGAGGAGGAGGAGGAGGAAGAGGAGGGGGACGCCTTCACAACGCGAGGTGGGAGGAAGGAGGGAAGAAAAAAAAAAGAAAAAGCTTTTCGATATATTTTCGGTGAGAGAAAGTATCTACTGGCTCCCTTTTTCTTCCTCCCTCAGCTTGCTCTTCTTCCAAGCGGCTGCTGTTTTGCCCGAGCCGGAGGTACTCATCCCGTTTGCTCGTGAATATTCCGGCGAAGAAGCCAGAGCCGCTAAAATAAATTGAATTAGTCCATTGGGGCCGGGAATCTGCGCTCTCCTTCCTTCTGGAGGAGCTGTCTGGAAAGCCACCAGCTTAAAATGATTAGTGGCCCCGTTGGTAAGTTGAAGAGGAGAGGAGAGGCGGTAGTGCTCAATGGGTGTTAGGTTGGGAACGAGACTGGATCCCACCCTCTTCCACTTGTTAGGTTGGGTTCCTGAATCAATGAGATTCAGACATATGGCAGCAAGGGGTCTTTATTAGATCGTAGCATGGTCTGAACTGGGGGAATAACAGTTACCTGGCTTGTTTTATACCTGTTCAGGTGAATGCCTGGCCAATAGGTTTAAACTCAGGTTTCCAGCCTGCGGGGTCAGCCAATCCCTTTAAATCCGGCTTCCCGCTGAACGCTGTTCCTGCACGGAGCTGTCCAGATCCGCGCCTCCTTATGCGGCTGTTACACGGCTGTTACATGTGTATGCTAGCCCGGCATACACTACAATGGGTAACGGACATGCAAGGTTATCTTTCCTCCCTCAGCATGGTCTGTAGATGTGCAGTTCACCCAGATCTCCTTGGATGTGGAAATGATGGACTATCATCATGGGGGTTGGGGATAGTAGTTCATGGACATTGCTTATATAAAGTTACCAATTTTGAGATCTATACCAGTGATGGCGAACCTTTTAGAGACCGAGTGCCCAAACTGCAACTCAAAACCCGCTAATGTATCATCGGGTGCCGGGTGGGCGTGGCTCTTTGGGTGGGTTTAGCCAATTGGGTCAACGTGGCCCATTGGGTGGGTGTGGCTGCAGTGGTAACGGCAGAGTGGCTGGGACTAAAAAGTTCAATCAATCAATTCCAACTTTGCAAGAACTTTTTTTTCCCCATGAGAAGTTGAAATTCTCATGACCTCTCCTCAAGAAGCCTGCCTTGGACCCGGCTGTGCTAAATAACTTTTGTCCGGTCTCCAACCTTCGCTTCCTTGCGAAGGTTGTTGAGAGTGTGGTGGCGCATCAGCTCCCTCTGGCCCTGGAGGAAGCGGATTATCTAGACCCGTACCAATCGGGCTTCAGGCCCGGGTACAGCACGGAGACGGCATTGGTCGTGCTGGTGAATGATCTCTGGAGGGCTCGGGACAGGGGATATTCCTCTGTCCTAGTCCTATTAGACCTCTCAGCGGCTTTTGATACCATTGACCATGGTATCCTGCTGCGGCGCCTCAGGGGATTGGGAGTGAGGCACGGTTCTTCAGTGGTTCTCCTATCTCCTGGGACGCTCGCAGTTGGTGTTGGCAGGTCGACCGCGAGGCCTCTCGTTTGTGGAGTTCCTCAGGGGTCGGTCCTCTCGCCTCTCCTGTTCAACATCTACATGAAGCCGCTGGGTGAGATCATTCGTGGTTTTGGAGTTGGGTATCATTAGTATGCTGATGATACCCAGCTTTTCATTTCGACCCCAAACCACCCCAGTGATGCCCTCGACGTGATGTCCCGATGCCTGGAGGCGGTCCGGGTCTGGATGGGAGGAACAGGCTTCGACTCAACCCTGACAAGACTGAGTGGCTGTGCGTACCGGCATCTCGGGATATTCAGGATATCCCACCCCTCACTATGGGGGGTGAGTTATTACCCCCTGTAGATAGGGCTCGCAACTTGGGAGTCCTCCTAGATTCACAGCTTTCCTTAGAAGACCATATAGTAGCTGTGACTAGGGGGGCCTTCACCCAGGTTCGCATGGTGCGCCAGTTGCGGCCCTATCTAGACCGGATGCCTTACGTACGGTCACTCATGCGCTCGTGACCTCTCGTCTTGACTACTGCAACGCTCTCTACATGGGGCTACCCTTGAAGACCACTCGGAGGCTCCAACTGGTACAGAATGCAGCCGCGAGAGTTGTGTTGGGAGTTTCCCGACACTCCCATGTCACACCTTTGCTCTGCGAGCTGCATTGGCTTCCAGTTGTCTTCCGGGTGAGGTTCAAGGTGTTAGTAATGACCTACAAAGCCCTACATGGCATGGGTCCGGAATACCTTGGGGAGCACCTGCGGCCGGCGTCAACTTCCCTCCGCCCAGTACGCTCCCACAGAGAGGGCCTCCTCAGGGTGCCACCGGTCAAAGAATGCCGACGGGTGGCCCCCAGGGGGAGGGCGTTCTCTGTGGGTGCACCAGATCTTTGGAACCATCTTCCGGTCGAGCTCCGGATGGCGCCCGATCTCCGCTCCTTCCGGCGCGATCTTAAAACCCATCTCTTTGAACAAGCTGGCCTGGCCTGATGGGACGGGGTTGGATTTTATAAATGGATTTTAACTGTTAATCTGTATTAATTTATTATGGGCACTGTTTAATTACTTTTTAATAACTTTTAATTTTTGTATCTTGTTTTTATGTATTGCCCTGTTCACCGCCCTGAGTCCTTCGGGAGAAGGGCGGTATACAAATTAAATAAATAAATAAATAATTCATTGATTGAACCTTTTTTTTTGTACACGGCAGCGGAGGCCTAAAGTGAAAAGGTTTTATAAAACCCAGCTGAAGGCCTAGGACTGGTGCGATGGCGCATGTGTCCACCAAGAGGGCTCTGCGTGCCACCTGTGGCACCCGTGCCATAGGTTCGCCACCACAGATCTATCCTTTGGGTTGGTTTTTGTATTTCAAGCAGGAGCTCAAGACAGGGCAATCCCACCTCTTTTTTATGGAATAGGCCAGTTGTTCTCAAAGCTGAGTCTGGAGGTCCCCAAGACTCTTTCAGGGGATTGGCAGTATTTAATTTCTGATACTATAAATATTGATAAATACAACCAACATCAACAAAGCTCTTTGGGGTCCTTGATCATTTTCCAGAATATAAACGGGTCTTGAGACCAAAATGTTCAAGAATTATTGGAATAGGCTAAAGGAGAGAGAAGGACTGGCCCTAAATCTTGCAGTGAAAATCATGGTTTCTCCAAATCCTTTCCATACTCACTCAAAGCCATTCAACAGTTAATACTTACAAGCCCTGGTCTCCAAGTTCCTTTCAGCAGGTCTTCACAGTTTTTGGCAGCTGCTTGTGGCAACCTGGCTAAAAAGAATGAACTGATTACCAGTGAGTTTGAACTGGGTAAAGTCAGGAATATATCATACAAATTTTGTTGTTGGAAAGAATGATTTGGGTTTATTGCCAAGGCAGTTATGGGTTGTATAGCCATTCAGAAGCTTAAAGCTCTGCACCACTACTTCAGTTAAAGGGTAGTAATGGTTGGTAGCATGGTGGCTGTTGCGTATCCGGTTCTTGCAGGCATTGAGCAAGACAGAAGGTTCAGAACAGCAACATGCTTTATTGAAGGTCAGCAGCTATGTATACGGTTGGCTGACAGGCAGTGACCAATAGGTTTGAAGCTAAGGTTTCCCCGCCCAAAGACCTACTTAGCTGGAGACAACTGGTCTGGGCCGGCTAGCAACACATGAACTAGCACTTAGCAATTGAATGCAAGGAATTAGCAAGCAGTGCAACTAGTATTAGCAATTGAATTAGCAAACAGTGCAACTCCAGCAAACACTTACAACATACTTATAAAACCCAACACATTACAGTGGCCATGTAAGAACCATTATTTATTTGTTTATTTATTTGTTCGGTTTATATACTGCCCTACTTTCAAAGGACTCAGGGCAGTTTACAAGGCAAAATTTAAAAACAATACAATATAAAATTAAAATTAAATTAAATTAAGTCTAGCCCCCCAAAAATTAAAATCACAATTTAAAAACATTAAAACCCCTCAGTCCAGACCAGATAGCTCAAAGAGCCAGGTTTTTAGGTCCTGGCGAAATGAACGAAGGTCGGGGGCAGTCCGGAGTTCTGTTGGCAGTTGATTCCATAGGGCAGGCGCGCCCACAGAGAACGCCCTCCCCCTGGGGATCGCCCATCAGCAATCCTTGACCAGCGGTACCCTGAGGAGGCCCTCCCTGTGGGAGCACACAGGACGATGGGAAATTGACGCTGGCAGCAGGTGCTCCCTCAGATAATCCAGGCCCAATCTGGGCCCGTCTCAATCCTGCCAAGACTGACTGGCTGTACATACCGGCATCTCGGGTTAGCCAGGTTGTTCCATCATTAATGATGGGGGGTGAGGTGTTACCCCCCGTCGATAGGGCTCGCACCTTGGGCATCCTCTTGGATTCATGGCTCAATTTTGAAGACCATATAGGAGCCGTGACCAGGGGGGCTTTTGCCCAGCTTCACCTGGTGCGCCAGTTGCGGCCCTATCTGGACCGAGATGCCCTACGCACAGTCACCCATGCGCTCATGACCTTCCGGTTAGACTACTGTAATGCTCTCTACATGGGGCTGCCCTTGAGGACCACTCGGAGGCTTCAACTGGTGCAGAATGCAGCCGCGCAAGTTGTTATAGGAGTTTCCCGATACTTCCGTGTAACACCTCTTCTCCGTGAGCTGCATTGGCTTCCGGTTGCCCTCCGGGTGAGATTCAAGGTGCTGGTAATGACCTATAAAGCCATAAATGGCTTGGGTCCAGATTATCTAAGGGAACACCTGCTGCCGGCATCAACTTCCCATCGTCCTGTGTGCTCCCACAGGGAGGGCCTTCTCAGGGTACCGCCGGTTAAGGAATGCTGGCGGGTTATTCCCAGGGGAAGGGCGTTCTCTGTGGGCGCGCCAGCCCTATGGAACCAACTTCCCACGGAACTCAGAACTGCCCCCCGACCTTTGCTCATTTCGCTGGGACTTGAAAACCTGGTTCTTCGAGCTGTTTGGCCCAGACTGAGGGGTTTTAATTTAATTTAATTTAATTGGGTTTTAGTTTAACTTCAGAGATTGTAATTTAATTAATAGTTTTAATTTATTTTAATTTTGTATACTATGTATTTTAATTTTCCCTGTAAACCTCCCTGAGTCCTACGGGAATAGGACGGTATATAAATTTAAATAATAAATAAATAAATAAATAAATAAAATTTAGGGCTTTATAGGTCAGCATGGAACCATGTTCCATGCATCTTAGCAATGCAGCAGCTAAGAAGGCTACTGTCATTCCTATCAGATATGGTCACCCTTCAAGACAGACCAGACGAGGAACCAAAGTCATGCATGCAAATACTACTTTTATTATAGTAGGATAGTATAGTATAGTAGTATAGTATAAGGTTATAGTAACAGAACCTTGCAATTCTGAAGGTGCTTCCCTTGTCCCTCCCTTTATCTTCATGAGAACTAAGAAGGGTCTTTTCTAAGATGCTTACTCAGTTCTGCTCCACACTCAAATTTCTTATATCTGACCATTGCCTTAGTTGCAGCTCTTCCTTCTTTTCCTCAAGACTATTCCTGCAGCACATCAAAGATACAGAGCACAAGGAGTTGGCAGAAGTCTGCTGATATGGCCAATACAAATCTTGGATAGGGTTTCTGGGAACCATCATGATACAAAGCCCTGCAGGACATACAATGCCCTAGAAACTAAAAAGCTGAAGATCTACTTTATTAGCTATTTCCAAGTTGGTTCCTTGCCCATCACCGTACTTCTGAAGTTGGGAGTAAGGGTTCAAGGCCTCTTCCCATTCACCAGAAGGCAAGAATACATATGAAAAATGCTGGGCTGCTCCTAGATGATGTGTCTCACAAATTTTATACAACACTGCAGGGGGTTCTGACTTTGTGTGTGTTTTTGCTTAGCTCAGAGGTGTCAAACTGCTGGCCCACAGGCCGGTTGCATCATGCAGAGGCCATGCCCACCCCAGCTCCGGCAATGCAAAAAAAGTCGAGTTTGACACCCATGGCTTAGCTTGTAGCTGAGCATGTCTTTGAACTAGTCTGAGAACAATTCTTCATTTCTGAAGATTCAAGAACTACCATCTGCTTTGAGAGGCACTTTTGATTTTTCAATTCAGGGTACTTGTTGGTCTGTGAGGAAGGAAATAAACTTTGTACATGCTCAGAAAAGCACTGGTAAAAATAACCCCTACACCATGGTAAGAAATAGTAGAGTGGGCAAATCAAGTATGCAAACTTATAGATAGTCACACAGGACACCAAGGTTTTACTCTTTGTACTTGAAGTATAACATGAATCTATTATAGCTTTGTTTTCTCTTCTGGTAAATAGGGTCCAAATAATTTTGTTTTCCCATATTAGCGTAGAGTCCAAGGAAAATGGACTGAAATCTTGAATCTTGAAAATATTTTTTCCTAAGTAATAAAACCTAAGCTGCCGTTAGTAGTTACTTTCGTCTGGCATTTCTGTTATAAATGCTGCAAAACATCAACCTCAATTTTCCTATTCTATAAAAATGGAATAACACTAAATTCTTATTCATAAATCTTGGATAAGAATAATCTTTTAAAAATTGTTTTTCTGATGTTATAGTATAGCCAGTTGTTATAGTAATAATAATAATAATATAACAACACCGACGGCTGCTTTGTGACACCGAAGACTATGTCTTTAATATACTTGTAATCTCCATTTATATAGACATTTACATATAGATAATTTTTTAAAAGAAAATTCTACAGGAAAGAAAGATGAAAAAAAAAGAGATTGGGTATTTATTAAAAGGGGCTGGCTATTGCAAAAAGGTAACTGCATGAGGATTTTAAAAACCAATTTCCATGAGTATAAAGAAGAAAAGAAAGGATCAAAGCACCTTAAAAAGTATGACAGACTCATGGTTCATATTTTTAAAATCTGCCCATGAAGCAGAAGCAGGAGTGTCTCTTCAAGAGTGTGGAAGAAGTAAATTATGAGCTGTGGCCTCCAAAGCACCTGATCCTCCAGAAGTCTTCGTCTGATTCAGCCATTTCTTTATTTTTCCTTGGGAAATAAAGAACTTATGGGAAGTGAGGGGAAGAGACTCACAGGTTTCAAGGCATTGATTGGCCAGGTTGGCTCAAATGTTTCATTCTTAGCAGTGACAATGATTGAAGTAATGCTTAAGTATATAAATCTAGGCATATTTATCTATAATTTCTTTGATGGATTTGCATTGAATTCTAAATGAAAATAAGTATTTTTACACACAAACATGCCTCTTAAAAAGAAAAAAAGAATATTGCCTGTGGATAGTATAAATAAACCTGAAACGCCCATGTAAACAGAATTCATTCTCCAAGCTGATTCACTTGTATGAATCCCTGCAAGTATAGTGTAAGTTTAGCAATGGTGCGAAATCTGAAATCTTGTGGCAATGTCCTAGTATATAAAATATAACACCAGCGTAAGATAAAAGCTTAATTAACCTCTTGCTGAACTCATAGATTAAAAATATTTTGCAAATATTCCCAGAGAGGTTGGAATACCAATAAATAGGCTGGCCTGATTTCTGACAGAGGTTTCATTAACATAATAGCACACAGATTTTAGATTTTCATGGATGCATAGAAAACAAAATTACGGTAAATAAAATCTTACTTTAGCAGACTTTGGAGGCAATGGACAAAATCCCATCTGCTATTTTTTATACAAGTATATCATTTTATGTGTGTATAATGCCATGTGTAAAATCCCATTTGCTATTCAATGGAGATTTGGGTCTAAGGGACATTTTTTTTTTGCCCTACAGATCCATTAAATAGTAGATTTACCAAATACACAAAAGGAACCTTTTATTTCCATGTTTTATTATAAATAAAAATAAATAAATCATGTTTTGAACAAAGTACATGGTCAGAATCTATATCAAGCACAACTCACAGTAATTTCTTTATGACTATGCCAAGCAGATACTGCAAGAAATACTTGGAAGATACTTCTTCAAATGGCTGATCTATGACTTTTGATTGGTCTGCTTGAATGTTTCTCCTCAGAAGTTACTTTCATGTCCTGGCAATATTTCTCTTTGATAAAATTTGATTTTCCAATATGTGGCTGTCAAAATGTCAAATCATTCTATGAAGTCAAATAAATCCTCAAGAGCTTTGGTTTCTGATAACTTCGGATAGCCAATTCTGTATTAAAGAAGCAGATGGTTATGTCTATTATTTCTGCTTGATTCTTTAACAAATATATTAAATCAACTGAAATTGATATAGATTTTTTGCCTAGTCCAGGCATGTCAAACTCGTGATGTCACATGATGTCGCATGATGTATCTCAACTTTTCCCCCATTGCCAGCAATGGCGTGGGCGCGGTGTCAGCATGACGCATCTGGCCCATGGGCCAGCAGTTTGACATGCCTGGGTCCTAGTCACTATTGGTCCTGCACACATGACAGATGGTGTCCTCACTCCTAGTTCTTAAAAAGATTAAAGAGAACTCTGGAAAAGGGATATCCTTTTATGTTAATATAACTCTTAGCTGGACCTTAGCTTGTAGACCATAAAAGAGGTCTGTCCTACTAGTGGAGTTAAAAGTACACACATTCTAGTGGTCACAGTATCCAATATCTATAGTCGAATTATTGTTTCAGTACAAAGTGCCTCAAATAAACGAAGAATCCTACTCAATCCATAATAAACTTACTATTTATTATTTTAATATCTATCATAAATTATTTGTAGTTGTGACCAGTGTTAGAATATGTTGTTGAAAAAATGGTTTGTTTAACAGAGTATTATTAATACACAGTGGAAGTTGTACTGGGACTTTTAGGCAAACAGTAATGCACTAACACGAGTTTTATAACTTATTTTTACTCAGACAACAAAAAGAAACACAGTAAGAAATAGTCCAAGTATCAATCCAGTATCATGCACATAAAAGTCAGTCCATAAAAAACATAGTATCAAAATACAAAAGCTGCTTACCAATATCAAAAACAATATACACTGTAGCAAGCAGTTGATTCTTGAGAGAATAAATATCAAGTTAGCAAACAAGAGAACAAGAGGTATCCAAACACTAACATCAAACACATATACAAGAGCAACTACGTGTAACATCTAACTCTCTTTTATGTGGAATAATTACAGCCACACCCTTAGGCCGTTTAACTCCTTAAAGGTGCTTTTACTCCATTATATAATATTGTCACCCAAATCAAGTTTAATCTCTAACAACCAGTTTACATTTTGGTACTTTGTCAACACTATGATTTAATATCATCTCGCATTTATTTCATGCATAAGATTGTTAGACATACTGCTAGTGTTACTAGTGGTTTTGCTATTGTCACTACCTCTATTTCAGATTTAGATAACAATAAGACCAACAACAAAATAACAAGAATGCCAAATCCAGTCTAATTATCTCGCTTACCATGTGACAAACCATACTAGGACAATAAGATAACATCAAC
Source organism: Vipera ursinii (assembly GCF_947247035.1). Lineage (NCBI taxonomy): Eukaryota > Metazoa > Chordata > Lepidosauria > Squamata > Viperidae > Vipera > Vipera ursinii. Next base: position 139,627,473 of record NC_139516.1, on the reverse strand, counting down.
AGTAATTGTAATGATTCTGCAGTGTAGGAATCTTCTTATTCAAGAAATAATATCCTGTAAATCCCATGAATTACTTTGCAAAGAAAACACTTCAGACAAGTTTATAAGATTTATAATAAGTTTTAGATGTACCTTTAACAGAGCTAGGGTGGATGCAAAATAACATGTAAAGTAAATGCATATTTCTTCCTCCATGCTGATTTTTTTCTCTTTATGTAGGCAGGATATTATTAAGAAAAAAATGGTGTAGATTGAAATTCATGTTCATCCAGGAAAACACATTCACAGAATTAACTGATATAAGGTGTGTGAATGTTTGAACACATACATACTTATCTGGATTTCTTTTTTAGTGTGCCTCATCTAAGCCAAATTAGTCCATGAAGATTCCACATTGAAACACCTTTAGGATCCTTGCTTCCTTTCACAAGCTCCCTATTCCCTTTCCCCAAGCCCTGAATCCCTATTCCAAAGGAAAAGGGTAAAGCTATTATTATGTTTTCACCAACAATTACAATAATCCTGAATGGTTTTAAAACAGCCTTTATTGTCAAGAATGACAACTGTTGTAAAGTTTCATTGACCAATAAGGGAGGTATGTTTTTCAGATTGTGTTCTAGCAATAAAAAATAAATAAATCAAGTGGTAATTAATATTGGTAGTAATATTTAATTGGAACTTTGATGTTCGGAAACTGTTTACTTCTCCAGGATTTACTGCTTCTGGAGATAGCGTTTCCATATTGCAGACAGTATTTACTACTCGTTCAGCCCTGCGATACTAACTCTGCAAGTAGCATTTAGCTAAGCATACAGTCTGATTCCCCCCCACCCCTAGCTTCTGACTTCAGAAGAAAGTAGATGCAACAAACTGGTTTAAGGCCTAGCAGGTTTTACTATTTGGAGGTTAATTATCTCTCATCCTGTAATAGTAACTGTTTTGCTACCATATCAGTATGTCTATTTGAAGCTATTGCTAAGTGTGCAGCTATTAATAAATTTCCCAAAGGGTTAATCAAGGGCTTCATTAAAACTTGGCAACCTTTCACTGCTAGCTAAACTTTACTCATCTGATTGTTTATTTGGATCCTCTTCTCCATTTCTGGGTTAGACTGATTACGTATCGTGCTGACATTATTCCTGTGCAGCAGTAATTATACTGACTCATCTCTAGTGATTTTGAACCATCCAGGAACCTTCATCTTTTTACTTGTCTAAAAGTGCACAATCCCACTTCTCTTTCTTCTCTGAATCCAATGCCTCTCTTCCTGCTAGTTTCTTAGTCTTTTTACCTTGCTTTCCCTTTTTGTACAAGACCCAGTGAGTGTGGACCATACACACACCCCATCTGTTTTCTCCCATGTCTTTCCCATTCTCAGGTTATTGCTGAAAGTATAACTGTATGCAAGGGATACCATTTGAAAGGATGGCAGACAGTCTATACCAGGGGTAGGCAACCTCGGCGCTTTTATGACTCATGGACTTCAACTCCCAGAATTCCTGAGCCAGCCATGTTGGCTCAGGAATTCTGGGAGTTGAAGTCCATGAGTCATAAAAGAGCGGAGGTTGCCTACCCCTGGTCTATACCATCTTCATTCAATCAAAATCTGAAATATAATCAGACTGGAGTCTTTAAAAATACTGATTAAGATTATAGACCTAGACACATTAACCTAGGAGTAACTACTATTGATCTAAGTTGAATTCTAAGTAGGTTTTCATTGTTAAAGGAAGCTTCTTTATAATCATTTTCCATTTGGTCCTGAAAATAGCTTTTTCTGGTTTGAGGTGTTGAAATGATACAGGATAAAATAAAATATAATATAAAATATTACTACAGCAGAGAAGCAAAGAGAATTGTAATTGCTAAAGCAAAAAATAATACATGTGTGTTATTACACTAAACTATTTTATTACTTTATGAATATAAAACATTTACATCCATTATAAATATTTAGCACTATGATTTAACAGATTCCTTACATATGAATTTATTCATATGTAACATTCTCATTATTATTACAGATTGCTGCTATTTTTATTTTTATCTTAATTTTACATTCTGTAAGTGATTTGTTAGACTCATTTCTGGAAGGGAAAACTAGGATGATCAATAGATTGATAGACAGATAGATTAGATAAATGCTTTAAAATGTTTAAAATTTGTGGATGGTTTTTCATGATGGATGTGACAACAGAAGTGTTCTATTTTGTTTGATTTTAGGTTCAGTATATAAGATGCTTTTCCACATTTGTATTCTGTTTTTATGCTGAAAGACTTGGGAAATACTTCCAGCACTTTGGAAAGTGGGATAGTAAATTTATTTACATTTGAAGGATGGGGGAATGTCTTTCTAGTAGGGAACAGCAAAATATATACACAACAGGAAAAAGTCACAATGTAGCATCTTTTCTGGTACATTGAGACAAAAGAGGAAAATAGAGTAGCTTCCAGCTAATTCAATATTTAACCTGAAGGCAAACTAAAAAGTCTAAAAGATAGACACTCGTGTACAAGACAAGGATGGTTTTGCCCAATAAGAGTTCTGTGGACATTCAGAAGCATCATAATAGAAATCTTAGCATTAAATAAAAGAGTGCTACTTACTAATTACAAAAAAGAAGTGTGACAACTAAAGCAATGATTGATATAAACCTTCACTTCCAATATTGGATGGTAAGTGCTACAAAATAAATTCTTCGTGTCTAGTTCATGGGGACAAAATGTATTCCAAAAGATTCGGACCAAAAGGAGTTTTAAAAAAATGTAAATCTAATCTGTTAGTCAATCTAATCTGTCAATCTAAGTAGGGGGCAAAGACAATCAAACATTAGGAAAATAAAATGATAAAGAACCAATCGTGAGAGAGAAGATTACACTCATACTTGGCTTTAAAAAGAGAAAGAGGCAACATAGTCTCTGCTTTATTTTCCTCATGTGAAGAGGGAACGTCTGTTTTTTAGATTGGCTCAGACCAAGTGAAAAATGGGCCCCATTCCCAGAAATCAAGGAATGGCAATTGAGAGAAAATATACAGATTACAGAAAGCTTAGATGCTGATTAGAATTTTATGAACTCCTAGATTAGTGGGGTCTCGGAAGAGAGCCTAATCTGCCTCCACCCCCATTTTGTAGAATAATTCCCTCCCCCCCCGGAGGTGAGGTGGGCCCCCGTTTTCCTGGCCTTCAGGAAAGGTGTAAAAACATGACTGGCATCACCAGTGCTTTTTTTGTAAAAGAAAAAGGTGCCAGAACTCACACATGTCATACACCCCACCTTGCCTACCCTACAAGGTTCCATCCAAAAAAGGTGCCGGAACTCCGTTCTGAGCATTCTATGAGAAAAAAAGCCCTGGGCATCACATAAGGAGCCCACATAGTCGTAGCATTGGTTGGTGACATGAGAGCCATCCCTTTACCTTTGTCAACCCCCCTAATTTTTAACAGAGTTCAATTATTCTTGCCTCCTTTAAAAAAAACATTATCTTTAATTTTTTTAATTCTAACTCTTAACATTTTAATATTTACTCACCGTTTTATATTTTGATGTTTTATTGTACAATGCCCAGAGTCCCTCTTTGAGGGAAGTGGGCAGTTCAGAAATGTGAAATATAAATAAACAAATAATAAACTAACAATTATTTTTATAGTAGTGCCATGGTCTATTTGTTCTACCTTTATTCTCAGTGCATTTGGCTAAGACAACATGTAATACTGCCGGAGAGTGCCACTTTAGAAATAGTTTTCCTTTCACCTTATTTTATTTATCTTCTTTCAGTTTTCTAATTTATTGACCTTGATATACATAATAAAATGTCAGCTCTTCAAGGTAGATCACACTGAGTCATGATAATTTTACATTTATCATAAGATTATAATAACAAACTCTTGCAAATCTGATTGTACTTCCATTCTTCTTCTCTTTAACTCCAAGAGAAGCTGGCAGGGTCAAGCCTGAAATGCTTTTTCAAAGTATACTTCTGCCTTGTGTTCAAATTTCTTTTGTCTTTTGCTTTGATTGCATCTCTTCCTCAAGGTTATTACGTTACATCCTCCTATTACACAAGGACTTGATTTTTTTTTACTGAATATGAAGTTTGATTCTGAAAGGATTTTAACTTTAATACACTTATTTCTTTTCTAGGGGAGGGAAAGTAGATGAAGAGCATTCTTCCTTATTTATTCTCAGGTAATACAGTTACAGAGATGTTTCTAGGAAAGAGTGGTTGGTCAATACATTCAGGAGTGTGAGAAAATGTGGTAGGGAGTATAAAAGAAGGGCTATGGATTTTGCTTGAAGGATCCAGAGGGCCAACTGTCTACATGTGAGGCATGCTTGTCTTTATGCATCCTTCATTATAGCACATTTTTATTTTTATTTATTTTAATCCCATTTATATCCCGCCCTTCTCAGAAGACTCAGGGCGGCTTACAATCTAAAGCACAATGTGCTTAGCAATAGCCTTCATTCTATGTATATGCCTGCTTATTAGGGCTTTCGGGGGGCCCCAAGCGGCATTATTACAAAGTCAGCTTATTGCCCCCAACAATCTGGGTCCTCATTTTACCTACCTTGGAAGGATGGAAGGCTGAGTCAACCTTGAGCCTGGTTGGATGCGAACCTGCACATATGACTTTTAGCATGCAATACAAGGCCTACTGTTGCTTTTTTATTTTTAATCATTGTACATTGATCTTACAGACAACTGGGGCTGCCTCATTGTCTGCATCCTTCCTGACAATAATCAGAAGTGGGAGACTGACAGAGCAGGATGCCCACTTCTAATGTCATTGAGAATTATTTCAGAATTCTGAGTTTGCCCTGTATTTGATTTAAGAGCACTACACACATTGCTTATGGAGAAGATGGCAGAGGCAAAAAATGAAATCACGAAAAAGACACAAGAGGAAGGGAAGATTGGAAACATTATAGACTAAGGTATTACATTCTTCTAAAGGAAATATAAAGCATGGATAGAGCAAAGAATGAAAAGGAAATGGAACAGCAAGAAGTCAAGGAGAAAAAGAGGAACAGGGTAAAATTAAATAGGAATACATTAGCATTAAGATGTAGATTTGAGATATAAACTCTGAAATGATTTATAAGCTCAAAGTGGTAGTGGTATCAACAATAGTTAAGATGATGCTTTCCTTGTTAACTTGTGCTTCTCTCTTAGGACAAATAACAGGACAGATGTGTTGATGAAAAAAAATAATTTTGAATTAATGCATAATATCCCTAAAATAATCAGCAGTGCCAAATATCCTTCAGGGTATTCCACATTTCTGATGGAGGGAACCAGCACACAATGGTTTGTTTCGTCTTGAGTAGACAAGGAATAATAGTTTGGAGGCCAGGAGACTCTGAATACCTTATGGATACAAATATGCAGCATGCCACTGCATGGAGCCTTTTGCAACATATAAGCCCTCTTCTGCTCATCCATTGCCTATTTTAAAGATAGGAATTTCAGAAGTAAATTAATAAAAGGCACATTGCTGTCAAATCTCTGAATCTCAAAGTGCTAAAAAAAGTTATATTGTAGAGAGGGTGGGAGTAAACAAGAATAAAATATATGTGACAGTTTTAATAGAATCGAGGTTGCCATGAATATACTTTGATTATTCCATACACCACAGCACCATGAAAATAAAATGCAGACACTCTCTAGTGCTCTAAGTAATAATTTAAGGTAATCAACAATACATAAAACGATGGTTATACATGCATCACAGAGCACCCTAGAGGATTCTATAATAGATAGTATGATTTTTTTTAAAAAAATTACCAGCTACTCTAGCATATATTTTGCATATACAAAAGCAATGTGTAAGTGTGCACTTTTTTAACAATGCCACTGGTGTGAAGCAATTTGAAGTTCAACTTCTGACAGAATAATTTTGGAGTACTATGTTTCTGATTGCCCTTCAAAAGAATGTTGCTTAATGCACAAGAAATAAAAACAACAATAACAACAGACTGTAAATGCGATTGAAAGTGCCAAGCATTTATATCTTCCAAAGATATCTGACATGAATTTGATACTCTTGGAATTTATTGAGGGATGCTTAAGCCTAGCTATAACAAAATAACTTTAAAAATATTATTGAATGACCTTCTTCTCCTGCCTTTAGAATAATTTCCTTCTGTATCAATGTCACAGCTATAACAGGATATTGGAATTACATTGGTACAGTAAATACAATCTTGCCATAACAGGTCTTTTGGTTCCTTTACATGTGTGCATGCATCCACCAATCTTTATTAAGAAACAACAAGAACAAAACAAAGAACCTCAATCCTTGAATGTGGCTCATTTTGTATTATGAATTGAAGTACATCACTGGATGAACCTAAATTATTCAGATAAGGACATGCCTGTTTCCCTATAGCTAAATAAAATGGTAGTGTTTGTGATTAGTTTGGCAGGATAGGGAACAGTTTCAGAGATTAGGCTTTTCAATATGTATTATGTATTATGCTAAATTGTGGATGGTGGGGAAAATGCTATTCTACCATTTATTATTCCATTTCCTTATTCCATTTCTTGGGATTCCAATAACAGACACCTGTCATTTTACAAGGAGCTAGAGAGATTTTATCAGTGCTTTTTTTCTAAAAAAAAAAAAGTGCCAGAATTCAGAGGTGCTGTCACTGGGAGTGATGCTGGTGTCTTGCTACAGCATCGCCGCCTGCCCTTTGCACTCCCGCCCCAGCGGCTCATAGCCACATGCTGTGGGGATTCCCCTCCCCACAGTTGTCACACCGCGGCCCATGCTGAGCCCCCACCCGGAGCTGCTCCAAACCCTGACCCAGAGCTGTGTTCCTCGTGGCAGCGGTCTCCGGTGCCAAACAGCTGATGGCCTCTGGCACCGGCACTCTTTCACTTACTGCCCTGTCGCTTCCAAATGCAGTAAGTGAGTGAGCGAGCAAGTGGCGTTTGGAAGTGTTTGGAAGCGATGGGGCAGTAAGTGAGTGAGTGAATGAGCAAATGGTGACGGGGCAGTAAGTGAGCGAGCAAGCAAGAGGCCTTTGAAAGAGACAGAGTGAGTGGGGGAGAGACTGAACGAGATGCTTTTGAAAGAGACAGAGGAGTGAGTGAGAGAGACTGGAGGCTTTTGTGAGCAAAGTGTGAGTGAGTGATGGGAGGCTTTTGCGAGCGAAGGGTGAGAGAAAAAGGGAAAAGTGAGGGGGAGAAGGGAAAAAGAAAAGGCACTGACTTCTGACTTCCTCTGTTACAGGAGTAGAAGGAAGCATTAACATTGAACCTCAACTTTTTGCTTTTCTATATTAGAAAATAGCCATTTTCATAACAATAAATGAATCTAACCAATGGAACCCAAAATACCCCCCCTTTTAGTAATCAAGTTTTTGACACCTTGTTAAGCACTGGTGGTGCTTGAATATTGTCATGTCCTAAAAGTGGTACAATTTCTGAAAAGGTTGAAAAGCCCTGATGTAAATGCAGCCTAAATTGTTTATTGCCATCCTATTTGCAAATAATATCTTATTTACCTAGTTGAGATGGTGTAGTTGGGCAGCAGGGAGGGGTGCAAAGTTCCTGCCTTCACTGCAGACAACTTGCCTGTGCAATGTTTGCTGGCCGGGTCTTTTGGCGCGGTCAGCAGCAATTCCTATTGGCTTTCGAAAGCCAATAGGCCAGGCATAGGCAACCTTGGCTCTTTTATGACTCATGGACTTCAACTCCCAGAAGACGTTACATAACATGATATCAACTGGAAGATGTTAAACTGTCCTTCTGTTTCTTTCCTTCCCAAAAATTGTGTTAATGAATCCTCTCTAAGCTCTGCTGATCAGCTTGTCCTGGACTGTTTTTGCTGCAAAACGGATAGGTTTGCAAGTTGCAGTTGAGACAGCCCATCTCATTTTAGATATATCACATATAATTGAAGATTGTAATTAGTTGTGTGTGCATGTTCAGCAAGTGTGATGTATTTGTGAGGGCATTTCTAGGCCTCTTTCCAACCACATCCAGAAAAATTTGTAACAAACATTGGAATTCTCAAGGCCATGTTTGGTATTTCCCAGCAATCTGTTACTGGAAAGAAAAAGCAATCCCTGCTGCATTACTGATCCCAGAGAAGCATTTGCATGTATGCAGGCATCCTTAGGGTGCCATAGTTATGGATGAGAAATATTGGTTGCAAAGTTGGCATTTCTGGATATATTACAGATATTTTGGACTTATTTTTGTTTCTTTGCATGTTTGATATTTTTAAAAAGGCATATGCTACTGACTACGCTTATGCACATATGTAACCTCTTTTGCTAGGATACATGACCACTGCTTGTCCAGAATGTGAAAAGTGAAAGATTGTGACTAAACAAAATCTTAATGTACAGATAATACCACCAGAAATTATTTTAGCCTTTTTAATAAATGTTGTTATTTATGTTAAGCTCACCATGGAAAACATTGTATATTGTTATGTATATGATGATAACTTTATTGTCACTTTGAATGTACACCAATCGGCATACATCAAAATGAAATTTCGTTGCATACAGCTCTCTCTTTTCTTTTTCTTTTTTCAAAAAAAAAAGGTGCCAGAATGCTGTTCTGAGTGTTCTATGAGAAAAAAAGCCCTGGATTTTATACTGTCAGAGTGCATGGTTTCTAGTCTCCCCACCCCTCCCCATTTGTGTAGTAGGGTTTTTTCCATAAGTTTTTACCCTACACAAGTTTTCAAACGTTTACTTCCTCATGCTTTTGAGAAGGTGGTGGGAGCAAGACATTCTTATTAATTTGAATATGCATTGAACTAATAAAAGCTAATCTGCTTTTGGAAAATGTGCTATGAATGGAGGGAGGGAAAAGTTTTCAGATGTTTCAATGGTCAGTCAATCAATATTTTCCCCAGACAGCTTTTTCTGGCAAATAATCATTTTTTTTTTGTGGTTGTGTCTTGCCCTAATGTACATTCATTTAAATCCAGAGAAACCTCAGTGCTCAGTTGATGTCTAGCTTTCTACAGTTAGACTAAGTTAGAAATATTAAGGAAGAAAATGTAGTTGGATTGTACCACTTATGATACTGACAAGAAGCAGGAGAATGACTTATCAATTTCTGCCATTCTAATTGTACCTTCATAGCAAACTTTCTTCAATAACAAGAATGATACCTGTGTATCATTATCGGATAACATATATAGAAATCAAATTGACTACATTATTGCTTAAAGGAAGGTGGAGTTGCTCAGTTATCTCATCAAAGTCATAACCAGGTGCCGACTGTGGAATAAATCACAAACTGCTCATTTGCAAGTTCCAACTTAAGCTAAAGAAGATGAAAACCAACCAGTTTCCATGATCTCAACAATATACATGCCATTTTGAAAAAGAGCATCAAGAATTGCTTTGACGTCTTGAATCGCATCAATAGAGAACCAGAGGAGCCATGGAGTGAACACCCAAAAGTCAAACTGTGGGAATTTCCAAGAAGAGGAGAGAAGCCAAAGCCAAGTACAACAAAAATCTCAGGAAAGAACAAAGAGTTTCAGAGAACTGTTAGAAGAGACAAGCAGCAATATAAATACAATGCCTGAAAGACAACGAAGATGGAAACAGACATGGAAAAACAAGTCTTCTACAAAGTCTGTGAAGGAAATTCCAACCTCAAATTAGTATTCTAAAGGATGGCAATGATCATATAATAACTGGTTTAAAAAAGATGAAAGAATATACTGAAGTACCGTATTTTCTGACGTATAAGATGACTTTTTAACCCATGAAAAACTTCTCAAAAGTCGGGGGTCGTCTTATATGCCCAGTTGTCTTATACACCAGAAAATAGTACATAAATCAATCGAGCGCCCCCGTTCTTGCAAAGCAACTTCAAGCCTCCTTAGTCCAGTCCCCCCTCCAACGTGACCCTCCCTTCCCACCCCCAAGAGCCTCTAAGTCCCTTCCCCTCCCCCTTGCAAACGCCAGACCCCGGGAGTGGCAGGAAGCCCCTCCCCCTTGCCCAAGCGGCATCTGAGCACAAGCAGAGCATGCCCTGCTACCCACTCTCTCTCCCGGCAGCCCGGACAGCGGTACTTGGCAGCCTGGCACCCCTCTTGCCCAGAGACCATGCAGCGGTCCTCGCCAGCCAGCCTCGGCATGGCTGCCCCAAACCCGGCTCTCCAGCGCATCTTCCGGGCCCCCCTGGCCAAGTGCCTCCTGGACGGGGCTTGGCTCCAGACGTGGCGGCTGCTCCGTCTGCAAATGCGCTCTCAAAGCCAGATCGCGCTTGGATGTGCAGGCTGCCGAAAGGCGGGGACTCGGAGTTCCCATGGTGGTTGCGGCTTCTGGCATGCCGTTTGCAGAGTCTGGCCTGGAAAAGCGCGTCGTGTGAACGCAGCTCTTGCGTGTATTCCAAAGGGTGGGTGGAAGGAAAAGCCCCTTTAGGCTTCAAAAGGGTGGCTTTGCACCATCTGCATCAGATGGGGCTGAATCGGGCTTGTGTCAGACACTTGGCAATTGGCATGTACCCGTATTTTCTGGCGTATAAGATGAAAAATCTTGAAAATCTTTTCAAAAGTCGGGGGTCATCTTATACGCCCAGTCGTCTTATACACTGGAAAATATGGTACATTTTTGTCAACATCCTGGCTCCATATTCTTCCCTAATTTATTCACCTGTATGCTGAGTACAGTATATATGAAGGGAATCTGGACAGGAAGAAGATTTTAAAATTAGAGGAAGAAACAACAATATTTTGTGCTTGCTGATGGCACTATTCGGATAGCTAAAAATGCATAGAGTATGCAAGCTCTAGTAATAAAAGTCATCTGCATTTTATCTGGAGAAGGAGAACATCAAGAGGATGAAGATGGACTGATAGACGAGAAGGGTACAGGAGGAGTTCAAGCTGCAACTCTTTTGGATGATATTAGAGAACAGAGGGTGACGCGTGCTGCCTTAAAACGCTCAAAAAAGACAAAAAAATAAGACCAGCAGAAATCTATGGAACTTCCACAATATACTTATAGACAAGTGGTAGTTGTGTTTTTAAAAGTTTTGGGATGATATGTATGGTAACAGAATCTTTAATTTGGAATTAATGGACAATTTATTACAGAGGAAGAGGAAGAAAGTTTTGTGGGTTAATGCGGGTTAATTTGTGTAAGAACTATCTATTATAGTCTATTTTGGCTAGAGAGGTTAATAGGGATAGGTGTTTGTGATGTGTAAATGAGAATATGTTTAGGTAATAGGGAAATGTGGAAGAACATAGATGGGAATGATGCTAGTTTTCTTTTATTTTAGTTTTTTATATATATTTAGTATTGTTAAGGATTGGTTTACTTTATATAAGCTAGAGAGTGATGGATTTTAGAGTTTATAATTGTTAGTATATGATTGTTTATGATTGCTTTTTAGATATATACCTTGTATTTTGCTCTGGGAAGTCGGAGGGGGGGGAGGGGGGGAGGAGGGGAAGTAGAGGGGGGGAGGCAGGGGAGGGAGGAGGGAGAGGGGGAGGGGGGGGAGATAGGGGGGAGGTAGGGAGGGGAGGAGGGAGGGGGAAGGGGGGTTTCTTAAAGGAAAATTGTATTTTTTAAAACTTTTCAATAAAAAAAAAAAAAAAAAAAAAAAAGTCATCTGCATTTTAAGATCAACTATCAATAGAAATGAAACAAGCTGTCACAAAATTTGTTGAAGACTTCCACTTGGAAGAACGGCCATTGGAAAAGACATCCGTATGTTGTGATGTGTCCATATCCACAAAAGTCAGAATAGTTCAAGCAATGGCATATTCTATGGAAGTGAAAATTAGTCTTCAAAGATGCAGGAATGGACTTTGTTGTTGGAGAAGATATCTGAAAATATCACAGTGAACTATGAAAACAAATAAACAAATCACTGAAGATATCAACCCAGAATCCTCACTTGAGGCACAAATGAACAGGCTCAAAGTATCCTACTTTGAAGTTATTATATAAAACCCTAGGTTTCTGGAGAAGGCTGTAATGCTGAGAAAAGCGGAAGGCAGGCGGGAGAAGAGGATGGTGAGCAGCAAGCTGGATGGCTCAGTTTTATTAGTGATGGGTTGAATGATCAAGTTAGGGACAGATTGTCATGGATAAAAATTATCTATGTGGCTAGGAGTCAACATGGACTTGATGGCACATAATCAGTCAATAGTCAGTGATAATTAACAAGCACTAGAGCCTTCAGTAAAAACTGCTATTTATTTGGCATGAATTGCATCCTCTTAGAGATGCTCTATAACTCTGCAAAGTACAAATATTAGACTACTTTTAGATTTCTACTATTATCTGGAACTGGCAGAATTAACAGCTAGGTTTCCATTTTTTAATTGTCTACAACAGTTTACTTATTTGAATCTCAATATTATCAGGAAGCCTTACCATTTTTAATATAGTCTTGTAAATCATCATATTTCTTATACTGTCTCTTTAATCATGTAAATGAATCTGGAGATGCCTGTGGTGATCTATTTTCAAACTCACTTGCTTCTTTGGAAAGAAATATTACCAAGGACTACAGTATTAAAAAAAAAGTTTGGGGACAAAAAAGCAACAAAAGCCATCAAACTCCTTCAAGCCAATTTTCAAAATTGACTTGGCATCTTGTTAAGCAAACTTCTTTTTTTGAATTTCATATCCTCTTAATGCTTATTGAAATGCTTTCTTTTACTGAACCCATGAAATTTAAATCCTTGGAAAACCGAGTAGATAATAAAGACTGTACTGACTAGTTTTAAAATTTAGAGACTGTGGGAGAAGATGAAAGAAACATTATGTTACCATTATTGTGTAACAAGAACATTTTGTATGCTTCAGGGCATTTACACATTCCTTTGCAATGTAAACTTTGCAAAGAAGAACATTTATATATAACTAGAACTTTATCTCTTCAGCGTATTGATCTGTCTTCCTCCAAGAGAAGTTACAGGTTATTTAAATGAGAGAGTTCCAGAAACAATAAAGAAAGAAGCTAAGATATAACTGCTTTAAACTTCTGTTGTGTCATTTCATTTTAGATGGAAACCTCTGTTCTCATTACTTCCACTTTCTTCTCATGCCCCATTCTGTTTCAGTTGGATGTGATCAGTATCTCCTCAAGTATTAGAGATAATGTCTTGTTCATGATAAACCTCTATTGTGGAGTGGTGACAAAAGGAAAAAGGAAGCAAATCTGATCTTCCTTCCTTCCTTCCTTCCTTCCTTCCTTCCTTCCTTCCTTCCTTCCTTCCTTCCTTCCTTCCTTCCTTCCATCCTTCCTTCCTTCCTTCCTTCCTTCCTTCCTTCCTTCCTTCCTTCCTTCCTCCGTCCCATAAAATGCCTTAAGAAAATCACAATTATTTACGTTTCATTTTTACCTTCACATGCATATTCCCGTCATATTAAACAGCCATTTACAAATATCACTTTACTAACTTTTAACATGGGCAGTCAGTTAAAAAAACACACTTTGAAAATATAATTATTTATGTCACAGTACTTTTTGACAAAGCTAAAAGTGATAGGTTTGCCTTTTCCATGCTCTCTGTTCTGTGAATAAGGGGAAATTGAGGTCATTGCCATTACTACTCCATGATTGCCATCTTCTGCACCTCAAGCAGATTCCAAAATCCTAAAATAAAACTGAAATAAACTTAGCCCAAAGGAACAAGTCATAAAACAAATGCAATAATGGCTAATAGTAGAAAGAATTTATATTGTTATAAAACATATCTCACCTTACTAAATATCACTAAGCCAAGCTTTCAAGATGGCATGTCTTCAGGCAAGAACACCATAATTCACTTGTATCTAGAGAGATATAGTTAATGTATTATTTTCAATTCCCACAGCTCATGATCTCTGGATAGCCTTCCTCTTGTTCCATGACCGATATCGTGGTAATGTACATTTCTCTAGCCAAAATGTATGCACAACAGGGGTGCATCATGATGGGGGCCTTCTATTTTAAGATGGAAGGGGAATTTGGAAAACAAACAAGGATGAAATAGCTTTAAGCCTGAGCAGAAGTAGCTGATGTTCCATTATTTTGTTTGCAAAACTCACTTGTCTTATAGAGTCTTTATAGAAGGAAGAGTTTTGTGATTTTTTTTTAAAAAAACACTAGTTTGAATGATTGGACATTTATAGTCTTTACTTGCAATTGAGTCCTTATATTCATCTTATTAACATTAAATGTGTCAAAACATATTGATCACATCTGCAACAATTTTCAAAGCAATTTTAGCACAGGTTATTATTACACATTGTCAAACAACAAGATAGGCATGATCCCCCTGCAAATAAAAAAAGTAGAAGACCAAGCAGGACTATATAACATTTTGCTGACAACCAGCATAAATGCCAATTTAGAAATAACTGCTCTAATTTAAGGAATTCAACTTCTGAGAATTGGAAGATTATTACTGACCTGTTAGTTGTTTGATCTGCTCCTTTTTGTTTTAAAGTGGACTGGGATAGTGCAGGGAATAGATCTTCTGATTTATTATGTTAATAGCTATCATTGTTTTGTTCTGTTAATTGTTCATTGGACATTGCTGTTGCCACAAAATTGACCTTATAATTAAAGGTAGTCAAATTAAATCAGTGGTATAATTTTAGCAAAGCTGTTTTTGAATGGTCTCTTTTAGTGTAAAGCAGTGGGCGTATCTATGGGTATTAGGTAGTTGCACAATGCTATTCTTTTGAAGCTTTCTACAAAACAGCAATGCCAGCGACTAACAATGTTTACAAGCAGATACAATAAATCAAGAAGGGTCTTTTGAAAACAGAAAAGGCCATTTTAGGAGTGGCCATTTTAAGTGAAATGGTAGCAATGAACAATGATTTCTCCGAAATGCATAAACTAAGTGGGTGAAAGTTTCAGAGAAAACATGCCTCTCTCTGCTTTTTGACCAGACTTCTGACATTACATCCTGATAGGCATCTGTGCATATAGTGCAAGGTAGACTATTAAGCCCCTTCATGGATTACTGCCTTGTCGTGGCGAAGGGGCTTGCGTAATTCAATGAAGCTATGAGCTATGCCGTGCAGGGCCACCCAAGACGGAAAGGTCATAGCAGAGAGTTCTGACAAAACGTGATCCACTGGAGAAGGAAATGGCAAACCACTCCAGTATCTTTGCCATGAAAACCCTATGGACAGTACCAAAAGGCAAAACGATATGATGCTGGAAGATGAGCCCCTCAGGTCGGAAGGCGTCCAATATGCTACTGGGGAAGAGCAGAGGGCTAGTACTAGTAGCGCCAAAAAGAATGAAGCGACTGGGCCAAAGCCGAAAGGACGCTCAGCTGTGGATATGTCTGGTGGTGAAAGGAAAGTCCGATGCTGTAAAGATTCTTTCTCCATAGGAACCTGGAATGTAAGATCCATGAATCAAGGAAAGCTGGACGTGGTCAAACAAGAGATGACAAGACTGAACATCGACATCTTAGGTATCAGCGAACTAAAATGGACAGGAATGGGTGAATTTAATTCAGATGACCATCAGGTATACTACTGCGGGCAAGAATCCCTCAGAAGAAATGGAGTAGCCTTCATAGTCAATAAAAGAGTAGGAAAAGCAATACTGGGATACAATCCTCAAAATGACAGAATGATCTCAGTTCGAATCCAAGGCAAACCATTCAATATCACAGTAGTCCAAGTCTATGCCCCAACCACCGGTGCTGAAGAGGATGAAATTGACCGGTTCTATGAAGCCCTACAGCACCTTATAGAACTAACACCAAAAAATGATGTCCTTATCATCATGGGGGATTGGAATGCTAAAGTAGGAAGCCAAAAGATAACTGGAATAACAGGCAAGTTTGGCCTTGGAGTACAAAATGAAGCAGGGCACAGGCTGATAGAATTTTGTCAAGAGAATACAATGGTCATAGCAAACACTCTTTTCCAACAACCCAAGAGACGGCTTTACACATGGACATCACCAGACGGTCAACACAGAAATCAGATTGACTATATGCTCTGCAGCCAAAGATGGAGAAGCTCTATACAGTCAGTAAAAACAAGACCAGGAGCTGACTGTGGCTCAGACCATGAGCTTCTCCTTGCAAAGTTTAGGCTTAAACTGAAGAAAGTAGGGAAAAGCACTAGGCCACTCAGGTATGAATTAAATCATATCCCTGTTGAATATACAGTAGAGGTGACAAATAGATTTAAGGAATTAGATCTGATAGACAGAGTGCCTGAAGAACTATGGACAGAGGTTCGCGACATTGTACAACAGGTAGCAACCAAAACCATCCCAAAGAAAAAGAAATGCAAGAAAGCAAAATGGCTGTCTGAGGAAGCTTTGCAAATAGCTGAGGAAAGGAGGGAAGCGAAAGGCAAGGGAGAAAAACATAGATATGCCCAATTGAATGCAGAATTCCAGAGAATAGCTAGAAGAGATAAGAATGCCTTCTTAAATGAACAGTGCAAAGAAATAGAAGAAAACAATAGAATAGGGAGGACCAGAGATCTTTTCAAGAAAATTGGAGAGATGAAGGGAACGTTTAATGCAAAAATGGGCATGATAAAGGACCAAAACGGCAGGGACCTAACAGAGGCAGAAGAGATTAAGAAGAGGTGGCAAAAATACACAGAAGAACTATACAAGAATGAGCTTAACGTCCCAGATAATCACAATGAGGTGGTCACTGACCTCGAGCCAGACATCCTAGAATGTGAAGTGAAGTGGGCCTTAGAAAAGCTGAGCAACAACAAAGCTAGTGGAGGTGACAGTATTCCAGCTGAGCTATTCAAAATCTTAAAAGACAGTGCAGTAAAAGTGCTACACTCAATTTGCCAGCAAATTTGGAAAACTCAACAGTGGCCACAGGATTGGAAAAGATCAGTTTACATTCCAATTCCAAAGAAAGGCAGTGCCAAAGAATGTTCAAACTATCGCACCATTGCACTCATTTCTCATGCTAGTAAAGTCATGCTTAAAATCCTACAAGCTAGACTTCAGCAGTATGTGGATCGAGAACTACCAGAAGTACAGGCAGGATTTCGAAGAGGCAGAGGAACTAGAGATCAAATTGCCAACATACGCTGGATCATGGAGAAAGCTAGGGAGTTCCAGAAAAACATCTACTTCTGCTTCATTGACTATGCTAAAGCCTTTGATTGTGTGGATCATAACAAACTGTGGCAAGTTCTTAAAGAGATGGGAGTACCAGACCATCTTATTTGTCTCTTGAGAAACCTATATGCGGGTCAAGAAGCAACAGTGAGAACTGGACATGGAACCACTGATTGGTTCAAAATTGGGAAAGGAGTCCGGCAAGGCTGTATACTGTCGCCCTGCCTATTTAACTTATATGCAGAGCACATCATGAGAAAGGCAGGGCTAGAGGAATCAAAAGTTGGAATTAAGATTGCCGGAAGAAATATCAACAACCTAAGATACGCAGATGATACCACTCTAATGGCAGAAAGTGAAGAAGAACTAAAGAGCCTCTTGTTGCGGGTGAAGAAGGAGAGTGCAAAACTTGGGTTGAAACTTAACATTAAGAAAACCAAGATCATGGCATCTGGCCCTCTCAATTCCTGGCAAATAGATGGGGAAGAAATGGAGGTAGTGACAGATTTTATTTTCCTGGGCTCCAAGATCACTGCAGATGGGGACTGTAGCCAAGAAATTAAAAGACGCTTGCTCCTGGGGAGGAAAGCCATGGCAAATCTAGACAGCACACTAAAAAGCAGAGACATCACCCTGTCAACAAAAGTGCGTATAGTCAAGGCTATGGTCTTCCCAGTTGCAATGTATGGCAGTGAAAGTTGGACCATAAGAAAGGCTGAGCGCCAAAGAATTGAGGCCTTTGAACTATGGTGCTGGAGAAGACTCCTGCGAGTCCCTTGGACTGCAAGGCGATCAAACCGGTCAGTCCTAGAGGAGATCAATCCTGACTGCTCTTTAGAAGGCCAGATCCTGAAGCTAAAACTCAAATACTTTGGCCACCTAATGAGAAGGAAGGACTCACTGGAGAAGAGCCTAATGCTGGGAAAGATCGAGGGCAATAGAAGAAGGGGACGACAGAGAATGAGGTGGCTGGATGGAGTCACTGAAGCAGTAGGCGTGAGCTTAAATGGACTCCAGAAGATGGTAGAGGACAGGAAGGCCTGGAGGAATGTTGTCCATAGGGTCGCGATGGGTCGGACACGACTTCGCAGCTAACAACAACAAGACTATTAAGATTCTACCATGGAAGCTGCTGCAGGTATATTTGCATAATCAGTGCAGCCTTTTTCACCAATTTTATGGTGATGTTTAGCAGCATTTGTACCAGCTCTTGAATGTTTGGAATTTTACAAAAGAAAAAAAAATCTTTAGGCAGGTGAACCATACAGACTGCCAAAATGCTAGATGTGGGATAAATGAAGCTAAATTTTTCAGGGCCTGCGTGCAGGATGACGTCCTCAAGCTAGGCACCCCTAATTTGGATGCTTCAACTCATTTTCAGCATCATTTTAAGTAGATTGTAAAGGTAAATACCTCCTTGACTTGAGATCAACATCTGCATGGCATTTTATTGGCAGCAATACAGAAGGGATTTGAGATTCCTTTATTCTGGGACAGATTTTGTTTTTGTTTCAATTTTCTGCTCCAGCTTGTAGCCACTGGGATTTGCCAGTGGAGCTGAGGACTGCCCCCGACCTCCGATCATTCCGCCGGGGCCTGAAGACCTGGCTCTTTGAGCTCTCGGGCCCAGGCTGAGGAGAAATTTATTTTAATTGTGGGGTTTTAATTGTACAGGGTTGGTTTAATCTTTTTAAATTGGTTTTTTAACTTTTGTATTTTAACTCCCTGTAAACCGCCCTGAGTCCTCAGGGAAAGGGCGGTATATAAATGCAATAAATAATAAATAAATAATAATAATAATAATAATTTAAGGTTTAACTAAGCCTGCCCATTTGTTACCTGAAAGTGATCATCCAAAGAAGGGATGCCTCCTTCTGTGGCAAGCAGCCCCCATATAGTTTAGAATTAAATGAAAACAGGTGGATCCTGAAATTTATTTTAGAGTGAATGAGATTGTCTAGGTATCACAGTAGACCAGAGAAAGATTCTTGGAGGCATGCATGAACATTCCAGAATCACCTAATAAGTACTGAGTATATTCAAAAGTACAGAATGCTGAATGACTTTGTGATTGGAAGTAAACCAGATGTGAAGTATATTAAAATACAGAAACTGAGAAGAAGACATAACTAATGAAGGGACTTGTCAAACTTCAATGTATTATTGTAATTCCTACTTTGTCTGATCTATTTCCTTTGAGCAGTGAATACTTCCAGATTTCTGATGTTCTCCAAAAAATCATAAGAACAGGAGACATGATTCCTATAAAACATTTTAAAAGCTTACGAAACTCAGCAGCTTATATCATTTGCAGAAAACGATCCTCAACTACTATTAACTAAAAACACAGATCTGGAAAATACTTCAAAGTGTTATCTTCTCCAGTTTGGGAAGAGAGTGCAATTGAGAGCGACAATTGCACTGCAGGGAAACTCCATTAAACTGATCATGAAAAAAATATCCTGAATAGTGGGATAATTAAGGTCAGTTCAGATTGATAGGACTATTAGAACACGTGGCTCTGCTGATACAATCTGTGCAAAAAATGAACAAATTGCAATTGGAAATTATCTTAAGAGGCACTATATCATATAAATGTGTAAAATAAATGTGGCTGCTTCGTTAAAACTGCAATCACAACCATTTCCTTAAAATAAATGGGTTAAAATTATGTTAGGTTTATAAACAAAACAAAAAATTATGCCAGTGACAGCTTGTTTTGATTTGCATATTTCTTTTTTGTATAGTATAAATATCCATCATTATTGAAATATATTTGAAGTGCTTATTAGGTAATAAAGTATTACAATCAAGAAAAAGACATTAATGAGGGTGCAAACTTTTGAGTTCTCCAGAACAGTTCGTCAAGCAAGATGTTAGCAAAACTGAGAAACAGGAAAGTCCAGACATTAGGTTTATACTGTATTTCAAAACCAGACTTAAGATAGGTAGCCATTATTAATACAGATAGTTCTTGACTCAAGACCACAATTGAGCCCAGAATTTATGTTGCTAAGTGAGAAGTTTGTTAAGTGAGTTTTGCCCCACTTTACAACTTTTCTTGCCACATTTGTTAAGTGAAACACTGCAGTTGTTAAGTTAGTAACACGGTTGTTAGATGTATCTGGCTTTCCCATTGACCTGGCTTGTTAGAAGGTCACAAAAGATGATCACGTGACCCCTGGACACTGCAACCAGTTGTCAAGAATCCGAATGTAAATCATGTGACAATGGGGATGCTGCAATGGTCATAAGTGCGAAAAATGGTCATAAGTCACTTTTCCAGTGCCATTGTAACTTCAAAAGGTCATTAAATGAACTGTTGTTCATTTAATGAGGACTACCTGGTATATGGTTATGCCTAGGACAAAGAAAATGGTTGAGCCCCAGTTCTGAAAATACAAACAGTGACCTAAAGAAAATAGAAATAAAGGCATATTTCAATCATATCTGCAGAGCCAAGACGGTGTACCATATTAAAAAAAAAATATTACCCTAATTATGTAGTTGGAGATGTATAAATCTCAGTTATAGCTATTGGACAGGTTTGGAATTATAGAGCAAATAGTGTCTGTAGATTTTGGGAATGGCATCTCCTGTAGTTTCATCCTGTACATTGTTGTGAAGCAATGTTACTTTCTACGCTCTCATTCACTAAGAAAACTGATATAAGATGGATATATTTGTTTCTTTAAGCACAAATGTGTTCAGGTTAAAGGCTGCAGATCTGAATCTGGTTACATTCATTTGAAATAACCAAATTAGACACCCTAAACTTAGAATGCATTTCTGCATGCAGCAGTCAGGCTTAACTCCTGATATACTGTATGTCATGGATAACTTCACGATTTCTCTCCAGTTTCCTAGTTTCTCCTGCAGCTCTCTTGTTTTTCTGGCCAAGTTGTTAATAGGTCTGTGGCTGCTTACCTTTTTGAGTTAGCTAAGTTTGGTTAGATGCTGCCACCTAGCTGGGCACCCAGACCTGGTACTGCAAACTAATTGTTCTGCTCAATCACAAATGACTTACCGTAGCAAACAGTTTTAGTTTTCCTAATGATTTTTTTCTTATGGATAATGATTGGCCTGTGTGTTGCCTTTTATCTTCTTTGTAGATCATTTTCTAAATATTGCTTGCTACATTAGTAGTGAAATCTATTCGGCCTCAGACCAATGATTCAAACCCTGTTGGAGAGAATGTGTGATTATTATTGCAAGGAAGCACAGCAAAACTAGGCAGACTAATCACATATGCTATTTTCTGACTCCCATTGATCACCTTATTTATTTACCTGGATGAATCTGTCTTCTTCCTCTGGGCATTTAAGCACACATAATGAGAGTATGTCACAGGAAAGTGGAAAACACAGAAGGTATAATGCCAAACAAACACATCACATCAGGTAATTTGTTGACATCTTGTGGACATCTGTAAAAAAACTGCCTGAGTAATTGTAAAAATACTTATAGTCACAAATGTTGGGACAGTTTTGCACAGAGAGGAAAATAAAAGACAGGGACAGCAAGGATCAAGGATCAGAAACCAAAAGAAAGTATGTTCCACATTCCTATGTAATGAAAAAGTCTCCACTTCCTTTCATGAGCTTTCAAAAAATGCCAATTTAGATTTTAAATGTACTTCTCTGGTGAACTTGATTCACATTCTCATTTGATACAGGAGGGAGAGATTCCTGCAAAGGCAAATTTTAATTCTTGCTGACATATTTATCAGTCATAATTCTGTAGTACCTTTCTGGAAATGTCAACAATGCTGCCCACAGGAGAGAAAAAAAGCACCATTAAAAAAAAGCTATTTTTCCTACTTCATTGACATAACAAACATTTGGGCTCAGAGTGCTTTTGCTAGTCAGGCCAACTTGTACTGCTTGTACTCTTTCTAAGCAAATGAGTAGTGATTTTCATTGAAATGTTCCATTTGCAGATTTGCTGCATCATTTCTTACATGTCCTGAACACAAAGCAAAGAAGAGGGGCTTTATAAAGAAGAATTAATGCAGTCATTGAAAGCTTGAATTATGCTGCATGAGAGTTCCACAAGTTCTGGAACTTGCTGGTGAAATGTATTTTTTATACTAAGTAAAGGGACAGAATCTAAAATACTGCCTTAACCTAAAAGACAGAATTTTTAGACAGAATTGGCACAAATGCATGATGCAGAGAGATCATCCACAGAATGTTAAGCAAAGACTCGACATCTATTAAACTAAGGTGCATCAAATATTTGAACAAGCTCTAAATTAAACTACAGAAATTTTGATCATTCAAACAGTGTCATTATGCTAGAAGGTCCTCAAAAACAAGCTGTGCTGTATTAACACAACAGAAGTCTATCATGCTACAATAAATGTAATTTTAAATGGAGGCATTCATTAGAGTAGAATTTATATAATCTATAACTGTGTTCATAGAATTCGACAAAGTTATCGGTATCTCTGACAGATTGCATGGCTCTAGAGTAGTGTTCTGTAGACTTCGAGCTACTGATTGGCCACAACTATCACATATGGAAAATAAGATTATAAAAATATTTCTTGTCCAGGTACCCTGGGCTACTGGGGAACATAAATGTAATTCTGCAAGGGAGTCCCCATAAATACCGGTCAGAAATAAAAAATGTTAAAGAATGCAAAGTTGTTCAGATGAAGCAGTTGTGTATTGGAACTGAAATACAGGTAGTCCTCGACTTATGACCACAATTGAGCCCAGCTTTTATGTTGCTAAGCAAGACCTTTGTTAAGTGAGTTTTGCCCCCTTTTTATGTCTTTTTTTTGCCACAATTGTTAAGTGAATCACTGCAGATGTTAAGTTAGTAACACAATTGTTAAGTGAATCTGGCTTCCCCATTGACTTTGCTTGTCAGAAAGTCACAAAAGGGGATCACATAACCCTAAAACACAGCAATCGTCATAAATGTGAGAAGTTGCCAAGCGTCTGAATTTTGATCACATAATCATGGGGATGCTGCAATGGTCTGAAGTGTGAAAAATGATTGTAAGTCAGTTTTTTTCAGTGCTGCTGTAACTTTGAATGGCCACTAAATGAACAGTTGTAAGTAGAGGACTACCTGAATCTATTTAAAGTATTTAGGCCAGAGGTCCCCAACCTATGGGCTGCGATCTCTTGGCCACCGGGCCGCCTCAGTAGCTGGGCAGTGCACATGCACATGCGCATGCTCACCCCCCCTCATGCCACCATTGTCGCAAATGTTGTGCAGTCAGCGGCAGCGCTGCTAGTATTATGCTGACGGTGGCAGCGCTGCAAGTGGCAAGTGGGCCACAGCGCAATTCTCACGCTGGTGGTAGCATCACCGCAAGTCTGGAGGAGGCGGCACCACAAGCTTCACAAATGCCCCACCATTGCTGAGAGCCTTGCGTGCATGCTCACAGCCCTATTTGTGTGGTGCACATGATCGCAGCCTGTTTGTACAAGCGCACGCAGGTGTGGCCACATTCACATTTGTGCATGCATGCATAAGGCACCTGCCCATCCCTCTCCCACTGGACCACCAAAACAAAAAGGTTGGAGACCCCTCGTTTAGGCAATGGAAATAGTGAAGGTGTGGAAAACTCAATTTAACTCCCCCCCTCCAGCTTAGACTGATTTGGACCTATTTGTAACTTGATAAAGGAAGATGGTGCAGTTCATACATGCCTGCTAGATAAGCTCTCGTAACAGGATTTCAAAAGGCTGATAGCATTTTCCTTTTCATCCCTCTTATACCAAAGAAAATCCAGGCACAATAATTTTAACTTTCTCATGCTATTTTTTCTTCCTGGGTTGAGTTTACAATTTGTTAATAGTCTTTGCAAACCTTCTCTAAGGTTTTATCAGTAGTTCTCTATCAAACCACATTTTCAGATTTGATCAAGGTAGAGACTTTGCGGGAATAATTCTTAAAACTGGGTATGAGTCCTTGTGCATATTATTCAGCCTATATTTGTGGTGATGCATTGGGGTTTCTTCATCTTTTATCTTCATTTTAATAGTAACACATCAGGCAAATACAATATGGTTCTTTCTATATTGGGATTGACTCTATGTGTTGAATTGGTCTGGTGTTGAGTGTACTAGGAATTATGTTAAGTTTATTTTTTGGCTAAGAGCTGTTCAAAATATGCAAATTCCCTCATAAATGGATTGGGACTAACCTGAGGTGTTTTTTTTTAATTTTTTGAAAAACAGAATTGACAAATTGACAGACTAGTTTAATTCGGTGTATGTGGCACTTGCTGGCATAGTTTAGCCTGCAGATCTACAGCGTTTGAAGAGTGAGTAGGGATCAGGTGGAATTGTAAATGAAGAATTAATGGGAAGAGCTATATATAGCCTTTTGGGTTGGTATGGCCCTTTCCTACAGCATGTCACTCTTGAGGGAACATTCGGGAACAGTTCCAATCAACTTCTGTATGTGGATAATAATAATAATAATAATAATAATAATAATAATAATAATAATAATAATAATAATAATAATAATAATAATAATAATAATAATAATAATAATTTTATTTGTATACCGCCCTTCTCCCGAAGGACTCAGGGCGGTGAACAGGGCAATAAATACTAATACAAGAATACAAAAAATTAAGAAAAAATTAAAGTGCCCAATACCTTAAAACAATAAGTTAAAATATGTTAAAAGCAGTAATAAAACCCAAAACCCATCAGGCCAGGCCGGCTTGTTCAAACAAGTAGGTCTTAAGATCCCGTCGGAAGGAGCGAAGACTTCATTTTCTCCTTTGCATCAGGTAGAACATAATGTCTTGCACTTATTCTCTTCTTATCAGTTAGTTGGGAGGCCTTCCTGACTTGAAATGTAAGACAGAAATAAGTGCTTCATGCTTTTTTCATGATATGTACTCTGTGCTCTCTCTGTAATTCACACAAGAGGCACCACTGTAATTACCAGCAAGTATTGGGCTCAAATCCAAGGCAATCTTGACACTCTTAACCCATTTTTTTTGTCCCTGTTGTAAGAGAAAGAACTCCTAAATTAGTCCTGTTTGAGTTCTCCATGTGTTCGCATTCTCTTGTGACAAAGGAATGATACCATATTCTGAGCTGAGGAAAATTGGAAGAAATATATCAAAAGAAGAAACAAAGGCACACTTAGGGAGACACTGCCTTGTGGTGAATCTCTTTAATAGCATCATTTTGTCTCTTTACTGGCATCTCTTTAGCAAAGAGCAAAACATGCAGTTGCATGGTATTTCAGACTGTTGAGTTCTGGCTGAAGAAAATGATCATCACAAGATACCATGCTGGCTCAGAAATTCTGGGAGTTGAAGTCCACAAGTCATAAAAGAGACAAGGTTGCCTACTCCTGCACTATTTATTTATTTATTTATTTATTTAATTGGATTTATATACTGCCCTTTCCCGTAGGACTCAGGGCGGTTTACAGGGTATTTAAAACACGAAATACAAAAGTTAAAAACAATTAAAAATAATTACAACAGTCCCTGAAAAAGTAAAAAACCCCAATTAAAATTAAAATTAAAATTCTCAGCCTGGGCCAGAGAGCTTGAAGAGCCAGGTCTTCAGGTCCCGGCGGAATGAACGGAGGTCGTGGGCAGTCCTAAGCTCCACGGGCAGCTGGTTCCAGAGGGCAGGCACACCCACTGAGAAGGCCCTCCCCCTGGGTGTTACCCGCCGGCAATCTTTTACCGGCGGCACCCTCAGAAGTCCCTCCCTGTGGGAGTGCACTGGACGAAGGGAGCTTGATGCCAGCAGCAGGTGTTCCCTCAGATATCCCGGACCCACTAGGCTATGGGATCATGAGGGATTCCCTAAACCACTTGTTGAAGTGTGTTGAACTATCCAGTAAGGCAATATTGATTATTTAGATTTGATTTATAGGGTCGGTTTATGTTAAATGTCTATTGGTTTTGTATACTGAAGACTGATAGACCTCTGGTGGTTTACATGTAGTTCTGTATTACCATCATTCTAAGTACCATTTAAAAAAATGAGTATCACATCATTACTTCAAGGCCACTGGACTTTCGCAAATTTCCCAGATGGCCTTCCACTGAGTCCTAAATCCAAATCTGTAGAGATACATTAGGGCTAGATTTGAAGGGAAGGAAGAAGAAGGAAGAAGAAGAGGTAAAAAAAATTGAGCCCTCATACTTCAGTGACATTTCAGATCTTTGTGGATCAGTGGATTTGTGGATCCAATTATCCGCCCTTAAAACACAAATAATTCCTTGAATGAGATTTTAGAAGTAAAGCCTTTAATCAAAACTGAAACATAGGTTGTAGAAGTTGCTTTTTAAAGTTAAAGTCTGTGGAATTTATTGCCCTGAATTTCTTGAAGCTTTTTTTTTGACTAAGCAAAATGTTCTTTAAAATATATATCATGTTTCAGCTTATATTATAAATAAGGATAATAGATTCCCATTTTCACTGTTGTACTGAACAATGGCATTCAAAAATAGAGAGCTGTCTAAAGATGTCTTCCATGCAAAGTGTGTCCACCTCCAAATACTCCACTTATCCCCCTGAGCAGTTTTAGAATGGCCCACAATTGTCCTCAAGAAGCCATTCCAATAACAAAAAGAAAGCTGTTCACTCCAAAGCATGCAGAGTTCAATTCCCATATTTTTTGTCCCATATTAGGTGCCCCTAGACATACATTATTTAAGTCAGACTCTAGAGGCTGATTGAATTAAGAGGGTCTTACTTCTAAGCATATATACCTAGGATTATACTAATAATGCTTTTTTGCAATGACAGAACATGAAAATTGAATGGATACCTGGTAATGAAAATAACTTTTTCTGAAATAATAAGACAACCTGTTTCCTGTTGTCAAAACACAATGAGGAATTACTTTGATTTTTTCAAGAACCTACATTGGCAGCCAAGACTTAACAAATACTGAGATAAAAGAATCTATTTTGTTTTGTTTCCTGTTGTTCAAAAGTGTGATCTAGATAAGGGAATCCATATTTATCCATATTATCAAAATATAGCACAATAAGGACCCCCAATTCAGCAAAACATGCTTCCAATCCAACTTTATTAATCCTATTTTTCATTCCTTTTCTCAGACTCTACATTAGTTATTTATGTCAAAGTAATCTCATCAACCTTAACCCACTTCACTGTAATCAATTTCAGTTACAATATTTAGCTATAATGAAAAAAGAAATCTCCCAACAGAAAGAGCGAATAGTCACATTCATTTTTCTGGGATGCATTGTTACTATCTGTTTTTGTTTCAATTCATTAAGATCAACTAGAGATTTGAGCATGTAACATCTAGGACTGTTAATATCAGGAGAACAAAAATGAAGAAGCTTGTAGGACATCTTTGGAATATTCCACCTGCATATTGCAGAAAAAAGGGATGTCACCTTCCAAGCTTGGTGCTTGGATACCTTGGATTGGGGTATCACTGAATCTTGTAAGTCAGAATACTTTAAAATTATGTTTTATATTTATTGATATGGAGGACTACTTGTGCCACATGTGTATGTCTTGGAGCAAATCATTCCAAAGCAATACATTAAAAAATATGAATATAAAGTTGTTAAGGTGATACAGAGGTGTTACTGAAGTGATCTCCATTCATCATTAATAACCAAAACTGTAGTACTAATGTCCCCCTTATTTCATTCCTATCCTATTCTGTTCTAGTGTTCTCCAATTCAGTGTCCTTGGATGTAATGGACTTCAACTCTCATCTGTAGCTTTGGGATGTGCAGGCTAAGGATGATGGAAATGGAAACCTGGAGGACACCAGGTTGGAGAAATCCTCTTATAATACAAAGTAACATTTGAGTTTTATGAACCAATATGGGTGCATACATTGGAATGCCCATTAAATTAAAACCTGCATAATTAGTGTCATTTATGTCATTTACATAATTATATAATTGTCATAATTATGCCATTTGAATCAATTTACATCCTGAGTTTAAGTAAGTACATAAATAAGTAAATTGATGGAAATGATGTAAATTGCATCAATAGTTTTGCATTGCTATGGAAACAACATCCTTTTTTTTGGGGGGGGGGTGAAATCCAAACTAAAATGTTGCCCATTGTATCCACTGTCTGTAGGGGAGTCCATAAAATTGAGGATGGACTAATTCAGTTATTATGTAAACTGTGCATCCTTCATTTTCTTTGGGAAAAGTAATCCAAAAAAAGTTATCCTGATCCGTTAGAGCGCTACATCTGAAAAATCCTGATTATAGTTAGGATGTGTAAAAGTGAATTTCCTTACTTCGATTATACTTTATTGCAGCAGAAAATAATAGTAATAGTAATATTAATAGGGAGAAGGGCGGCATATAAATATAATCAACAACAATAATAATAATAATGATGATGATGATGATGATGATGATGATGATGATGATGATGATACAAAAAGCTACAAAAAACTGTGCTACTCGGAACATATTACATTTTAAGGAGATACCTGGTTGATACCTAGGATGCTGGCAGCAACCCATGTCAACCATTAGTGCCAGTCAATTTGAGTGTTCAATTAACTGAGTTTCATGTTTTATGAATAAAAGTTTTTAATAATAATAATAATAATAATAAAAGTTGGAAGGGATCTTGGAGATCTTCTGGTCCAACCCCCTGGTTGTCCAGTCTCTACTTAAAAACCTCCAGTGTTGGAGCATTCACAGCTTTTGAAGGCAGGTTGTTCCACTGATTAATTGTCTAACTGTCAGAAAATTTCTCCTTAGTTCTAGGTTGTTTCTCTCCTTGGTTAGTTTCCATCTGTTGCTTCTTGTCCTGCCTTCAGGTACTTTGGAGAATAGCTTGACTCCCTCATCTTTGTGGCAGCCCCTGAGATATTGGAACACTGCTATCATGTCACTCCCAGTCCTTCTCTTCATTAGACTTGTCATATCCAATTCCAGCAACCATTCTTTATATGTTTTAGCCTCCAGTCCCCTGATCATCTTTGTTGCTCTTTCTAGAGTCTCAACATCTTTTTTACATTGTGGTGACCAAAACTGGATGCATGATGGTCCATTTTTGTATGATATAAATGTGTAGATTTCTTCATTTGGTAACCAAATCTGCCTCATTTTCTGATGTTATTCCACTTAGTTTTCCTAGACTTACTATAGTTCACAGCACTTGCTATGCCATACTCTACCTTTTTATGCTAGGACAAGAAATATGTTCTTCTGTTGCCTGTAAAGAATGCAAAGCCAATTGCGAGGAGAGGGCCTGGCCATCAGAATAGCACTCCTAAATCATTGAATTGGCAGAAATAGCATGGTAAGCCCATCCCAAATCATTTATGCAGAAAAATGCACAGGATGTGCATGCATTCTTCCCTTTTCTCACACATAAACTCACTACAGAAGGAAACACAGACTCTTGTCCTATGATAACCAAACAGGAGAGGGAACAGATAAATGCATCCAGAGCAAACTTCACCCAGGACGCCTTGCTCTGATGTTGGCAAGGAAATGTTCTTCCCATTCCTCCCCATTAAAGTTGTCATGAGGGATACAACAGGGAGGCCTTTTCTTCCAGAAGAAAGGCAAAAAATATAAATATAAATTAATAAGATCTAAAAGTTAGTTCTGTAAAAATGAAAACGAACCCAACCTCCCTCAGCACATGTTGTGAATTGGTGCGCGAATGAGAATGTATGTGCACTTGAGAGAACATATATTTAGGTAATGTGAAAAAAATAGATCTCTCCCCCCCTCCCCCCGGAGAAAGTCCTAAATTGCCACCGTTGTCATCAATATTCATAAATGGTATTAAAAACAGAAAATTGGAAACAGGCATATTTTCTCATTTCCTACTTGTCCCATCTCTTTTTCTTCATCATCTCTGTGACCACCATTTCAATGGTAGGGAAACATTATTAACACTAAAACATTCAAAACTAAACAACACTGTTCTTAGTACAGTTTACTCTCAAGTAAACATACAAGGGACTGTAGCTGCAAAATTAGAAAGGAGAAAATATAGCCTTGGTGGAGCAGTGGGCTAATGCCTCCTTAGGTAACACCAGCTGCCTGCAATTAGTGCAGGTTCGCATCCCACCAGGCTCAAGGTTGACTCAGCCTTCCATCCTTCCGAGGTAGGTAAAATGAGGACCCAGATTGTTGGGGGCAATTAAGCTGACTTTGTAATAATGCCGCTTGGGTGTGTGTGAAAGCCCTAATAAGCAGGCATATACATAGAATGAAGGCTACTGCTAAGCTTGTAAGCCACCCTGAGTCTTCGGAGAAGGGCGGGATATAAATGGAATTAAAATAAAAATGTTATGTCAGTAGCTTTGTTGCAAAGAAGGTTCCTTTGAAGCGGGAGATTCGGGTGCAATTATTGGCTAATGTTGTAAAAGCGGGAAAACCCGGGATTGGGATTGGATACAGTTCAAACAGTTCGAGTATATAAGCCGGAGTTATTTTGACAGTTGTCAGTTGACATATGTGTATTAATAAACCTTATTGCTGTTAACCCTCACTGAGTCATTCGTCTGTCTGGACCAAACAACAAATAAATAAAAATAAATAAATAAAAAATGGTAATGGGCTAGAGGCAATTTGTGCCCTCGTTACCATGAGATCAGACTGCTGCAAGGAGGCCTTTGAAAGTGCAGATGCAGTGGCCTGGTGGGAAGGAACTGCTATGCCCAAATAACACCGGTGTTGTATGCCTAGGAGTGACTTCCCATAGGTTTCTGGGCCCAGTTCAAAATTCTAATAAAAGCTTTTAGTGCCTTAGGTATGGATATCCCAAAGGTGATTTTTTTTTCAAGAGGCAACTGGACTTTCTTGTTTTTTCTTTGAAGACCTTTCACTTCTCATCCAAGAAGCTTCTTCATCTCTGACTGGGTAGTGGGGAATGGAAGGATTTATACAGTATTCCTTGCAGACAGCTGGTAGTTTGCATTCTTTTGGAGAGTCGTTGAGGCCACTTGGAGGATTGTCTGTGTCCTCAGGATCACCTGAGTAGTGCAAATGGGTGTGGGGCCTTCTTGGAACTGCTGAAAGGGCTGTGTTGTCGAGCTGTGCTTTCTGCAGGACATTTTCTGCCCTGTGTCCCTTCACTGTTGAACACAGGCCCAGGCTGTTGGGAATGAGTTTGTGTTGTCTGCATCTCAAACTGAGATGGATGACTGAGAATCTCCATAGACACTTAGGTAATGGAATACTTGAAACCATTTTCCATTATCCTATTATGAATCAAACAAGATCAAATTCTGAGAAGATTCATAAGGAACAATGGAAAAAATAGCTCTCCATCAGCACGAAAGCAGGTTCTTCCAATAATAAATCACCCCTGAGAAAGAAATGTTTAAATAAACATTTACAATATCTTAACCGGCTTTCTGTTTATCTCTTTCCTTTGTACAATTCCCAAATAATGAGCATCACTGTACTTCTGTCATGTTTGCTTGTGTTCAATTCTTCAGCAAAACCACCAAACAGTAAAACGGGTGTTTTAGTGCTGTACCCATTTATGTTTTCTTTTAATTCTTTGCTTGGAACTACCACGTCTACTTCCTGAACCATTTAACTATTTTATTGAATGAAATAAAAATGATGAATTAATGTTCAGCATTAAATCTAGACCAGACTTATCTAGGCTGATGCTCATAGAAGAGGTACTTTGGTCCCAAGCCATTTAAATTAAATGCTGGCATGTAGAATTGGATTCAGAATAGAAAGATAGTCAATGAAGGTTTTTAAGGACTCATATGACATATTGCCCCAGACAGAATTCTGGTAGCTGAATTCTATACTAAAGTGGTTTCCAGACCATTTAAAAAGCCTGCCAACATTTACACATTAGGTAGCATTACACTAAGACTTAATGTATTTTGTCTTAGCCTAATAGATGAAGCCAGCCAACCTTGGCTATATTCGGCAAAACATGGTTAAGCAAAGTAATTTGTATAGAATAGAATAGAATAGAATAGAATAGAATAGAATAGAATAGAATAGTAGAATAGAATAGAATAGAATAGAATAGAATAGAATAGAATAGAATAGAATAGAATAGAATAGTAGAATAGAATAGAATAGAATAGAATAGAATAGAATAGAATAGAATAGAATAGAATAGTTGGAAGGAACCTTGGAAATCTTCTAGTCCACAGATGTCAAATGCGTGACATCACATGGCGTGTCATGACGTATTGTGACTTTTTTCCCATTACCGGCAATGGGGTGGGCACAGTGTTGGAGCATTCACAACTTCTGGTGGCAAGTTGTCCCACTGAATAATTGTTCCAACTGTCAGGAAATTTCTTCTAGGTTGCTTCTCTCCTTGATTAGTTTCCATCTGTTGCTTCTTGTCCTGCCCTCAGGTGCTTTGGAGAATAGCTTGACTTTTGTGGCAGCCCATGAGATATTGGAACACTGCTATCATGTCCCCCCTCATCTTTCTCTTCATTAAACTAGACATAACCAATTCCAGCAACCATTCCTTATATGTGTCACGATGTCCTCTGCGAAGAAACACAAGCACTCCAAAAGTACGGGTGACCAGGTTTAATACTCACACAGATCAAACCGTGGTAAAGTCAGCGTTGAGGCACCCAGCCTCAACGCTCTTTTATCGTGCTGCTACACCCTAACCCCACCCCTTCAAAGCAAACTGGCATCCGCCCGCCTCCCCATAAAAGCCCCACCCATCACCCTGCATAGCCACCACCCACCGCATGCACCGCTGCGGCCCGCCGAGCCCCCTCCCAGGTAAGGCCTGTCCTTCCGCCCCCATATGCGCTCCAGTCCGTTCTGGCTTTGCAACTGCAGGTTCCCCCCCGAATCCGTCCGAGCACTCAGCGAGAGAGGGAGGCAGCGCAGGTACGGCTACACCCCCGTCTATGGCTGTCAGTGGCAGGTCTGGCCGTCCGGCCAGTTCTCCGTCGCCTCCTGCCCGTTCCAGCTCAGGCTGCGGTTGCGTTCCTGCAAGGTGCTCCGTTGGTGTGGAGCCTGCCGGCCGGCAGGCAGACAAACGGCGGTGTTCCCGGGGCCCGGGCGCAGGCGCAGCCTGCAGCTCTGGGTCCCGCCGCCGAGGTGTCGGAAGAGCCAGGGTAGATGCGCCCACCAGCCCAACGGGCGCCTGGAGCCGTCCTCGTCGGCGAGGCGAGTGCGCATCCGCCGGCTGCCTGGTAGCGGGCACGCCAGTCAGCTGTGTGGCGGAGCCCCGGCATTTCCCGTGGCGACCGGGCGAAGCCACGCCCATCAGCTGGCCAGCGGGAGCCCGACACCGCGTCCTTCGGCTAGGGATAGGTGGGGCTGGCGGCTCCAACGCCGTTTGCTGCAGCGGTCGGGGACAGCAGGCGAGTGTAGGAGACGGCGGTCTTCTGGGGGAGGGAGGGGCCGCTTCCCCATGTCGGCGGAGGCGTTGTCGAGGCCCGAGCGGGTGGCTGGCTGGCGGGGCTTGACAATATGTTTTAGCCTCCAGTCTCCTAATCATCTTTGTTACTCTTCTCTGCACTCTTTCTAGAGTCTCAACAACTTTTTTACATCGTGGTGACCAAAACTGGATGCAGTATTCCAAGTGTGGCATCACAAAGGCATTGTAAAGTGGCATTAACACTTCATGTGATCTTGATTCTATCCCTCTGTTAATGCAGCCTAGAACTGTGTTGGCTTTTTTGGCAGCTGCAACACACTGCTGCTTCATATCTAAGTGATTGTCCACTAGGACTTCAACATCCCTCTCACAGTTACTACTATTGAGCGAGGTGCCATCTATACTGTACCTGTGCGTTTTGTTTTTCTTGCCTAAATGTAGAACAATTTATGCCAGGGGTCTTCAAACCTGGCCCTTTTATGACTTGTGGACTTCAGCTCCCACAATTCCTCAGCCTGTTCTTAAGGATTATTTGGAAACTACAACTGGAAGAAAACATTTTCTAAGTGTGAACCAGAAATAATATATAATACCTGTATGACCACTGTTCTTAATCAAATTTGGCCTAATATTGTTATTTTTCTCTCTCAAATGTATGACAGAATACAGAATAACAGAGTTGGAAGGGACCTTGGAGATCTTCCAGCCATCTATTTCCTGGTCTTTATTCTATTAATTTCACCTTTTTCCATTCTGAGCACAATTTGGTTACTTTTATATCAAGTAGTTTCCACAAGTTTTGAGGCTGTGTTGTTTGTTTAAGGACTGAAGAAAGTATTGTTGATTGGCTTTGAATGTAATTCTAACTTTGCTGGTTGTTTTTTTTTAAAAAAAGAAAATCAGTGAGTTATAAGTATGTATTTGAATATTTTTAGTGTAAGGAAAGGACACTTTTTATCATTTTAATTATTTGGACTGAAGTAAATTACAGATACATCAACATTTCCTCTTATGCAATTGAACTCTTAACTATGTTGTCATTATTGTTGGTTTCATAAGTCCAGACAGCATAACTGTCTTATGATGTGGCCACTGAGGTTACAACAAAGCATTCAGTATTTTATTGTACTAATCCATTGAATATGAATTTTGCCTTTGGGTCTTACAAACCTGCTGTCATGAAAATTCTACAAACAATAATAAAGGACTGTAGACCATTATAGAAAATGTCGGGGACAATTAGATGGAATATAGCTAGCAGGATAACCTGAAGTACTTGACTATCATTAGGTAGAGCTCTTACTATCTTTGGATGTTAGCTTAGCTAGACTCTGAATTCATCATATTATTTGTTGAGACATATTGTTAAGCTTTATCCATCTTTATGAAGATTGTCATGGCCTTGCTTGTGAAAATAAAGGACCGCTCTCTTAATACTCAGAAATTCATCTCTGTGAGGGAATTCATAGGGAGACAGTTTATATTCTTATCTATAGGTACACATTTTAGTTTAGCAGCAGTGACAGAGAAGAGATGCTAGTTTACCTGTTTAAAAGACTGTTCATACTCCTTGAAAGCATGTTACTAATGATTATATATTGGGGTCCATTCATTTATTTCTACAGTGGTTAAGAAAATAAGTTCTGAGTTGGAAAATCTCTGGTATAAGACTTCTTATTTCACCCAGATACGTGAGGTGTAGCTTTAGGTAAAATGTTAGCTAAAATCCTCATTTGTCATTTATAATTGATGGTTAAAAATACTGGCCCAATTCATATAGCCTTTGGAGACAGTATGTAGGAAATGCTTTGAGCTGTTGTCGTAATTCTACAGAGCAGTCCTTATGCTGATATAAATTCAGGAATGAAATATTAAGATTATTTAAATGATTGGAAGGTGCACAACATTTTAAGGCCAAATGAATCAAGCTCTAATCAACTTAGAGTTTGATTATAAGCATGCTGAATCTTATGAATGTGACTTATGTGGGAGATGGAGATAATTTCATAGCACTTACTATTATACCATCTGTTAATACCCATGTTGTCTTCTAAATATGACCAGTTGCAACTTTTTCCTTTTCTTTTGTAGAATATCTGAGAGTTCTCATTTGGGAAAAGAACCAGAAGTTTGAATTTCTTTGAGCCAGATAATTGACTCTGATGGATTAGGGAAGGTGCAAAGAGAAGCCTTCACCTGCTTTCCTACAATTGTATTCCCAGAGGTTTTCTGTGTGTGTGTGTGTGTGTGTGTGTGTGTGTGTGTGTGTGTGTGATGGAAGAAAAGACCAGTCATCTCCCTCCATGACTAGATTACTGGATTTTCCCCCCAATGGATGAAGATCACATTTTTTTCAATAGCTGTGGGGGGGGGGAAGACTCTCTTTATTTTATAGTCCCTTTTTCCATTTATTTGTTCCATTCAGCTATCAGAAATTAAAAAAACAAAAGAGGAGGAGACACAAAACATTGAATGTATTTTATTGGGATATTTTTTGTCATGTTTGTCCTTATTTTGCCTTATGTAAATTAAACATTAAACTACTCTGGGAAAAATAGATGAAAGAAATCCCACTTTTTTTTCTTCACTTGAATAAAATAGAGAATTTAAATGGCCATTTTGCAAAGCTTTGTTTTCATAAGAGATATAGGGGCATTTAGTATCTCTTATGGATTTTTGAACTCCTTACTTGGTATGTTTCTTTTCAACAGTTAAAATGAGAGAAACTGAATTGATTATTTGGCTTTTACACCATATTAGAGAGTGCCAGTTTGGTGTAATGGTGAAGGTGCTAGCCTAGAAATCAGGAAATTGTGGGTTCTTCTAGGTCTCCTTTAAGCATGAAAACCAGCTGGATGGTTTTGGGTTAGCCGCTGTCTCTCAGCCCAACCCAACTCACACGGTTGTTGCTCTGCCAAAAAAAGGAAATAGCAATGTTAAATATATTCATCATTTTAAATTATGTATATAAGAAATGTGGGACAAAAAGCTAATAATAATAAAAGGTAGACAAAAATGCCAAATCCAATCTGACTGATGAATTCTCCTCCTCCTCCTCCTCCTCCTCCTCCTCCTCCTCCTCCTCCTCCTCCTCATAATATATGGCCATCTAGACTACTATGATTTTAATTTTTTTCCCCACTTACATCTTCTGAAAGTTCCCAAGTTTCTTTTTCAAAATTTCATTTTTTAATATAATCTAAAAACAGAGTTTGACAGTAGACTATCTTAATTAAGAAAGTTGCTGACAAGAGATAAGAACATGAAAAGCCCACCCAGCCCACCACTCCGTGTCATACAATTGTCCGCTAGATACATTTGGGAAATCCACAGAGCACTGATAGATTGAACCTTCATGAACCTCTTCTCTTGCCTTGTAAATTCACCCAAGCCAGAACTTCTAGCAATGAATTCTGTATTTCAACTCGTGTGCTGTATCATGGGGGGGGGGGGAAGGATTTTTCTCAGTTTCTTCTGAATTTCCCTGCATATAGTTTCAGTGCATGACCTATATTGTAAGAGAGGAGACAAATTTTTTCCCCCCTCATTCGTTATTTATGTAGGGAACTTACAGATCGCTTTAAGCACAACAGAGGTTGTGTTCTACCAAAAATAGGAGATAGCAGTATTAAGTATGTTCACCATTTTGAGTTATGTATATAAGAAATGTGGGAGAAAAAGATAGCAATAATAATAATAATAATAATAATAATAATAATAATAATAATAATAATATCAAAAACTTTACAAAATGCATCAAGAAATTGCAGCTTCTTACAATAACTCCAGCAAAGCTACAAAAAACCTGCACTACTCGGAACATCTTACATTTTAAGGAGATACCTGGTTGATACCTAGGACGCTGGCAGCAACCCATGTCAACCATTAATGCCAGTCAATTTGAGTGTTCAATTGACTGAGTTCCATGTTTTATGAATAAAAGTTTTATCATCATAATAATAAGAATAAGAAGTAGATAATATATAATGGTAATATAAATATAATAAATAATACTACAAAATCATTAATTATAATGAAGTAAATACAATATAAAAGATAGTATCATAAGATACTCAGATAGATATACTTTTCTATTCTATTCCCTGAAGAGATTCCAGAAAATCATGCCAGATGTGACATTATGTATCTTTATCTATTTGTATTCCAAGCTAAGTATGCAATCAATGCCCACAACTGCTGTCATCTTTTCTAATAGAGAGCTGCCTCAGCCCTTTAATCATTTTGGGTGATCTTTTTCTTTGCAAATAAAAATGAGAAAATGGGACGCCACATTTTGTGGAGGCTAGTCTTGAAGTAACACTGATTAAACTGAGAAATTTAGAAGTGCTGCAACATTATTTCCCAGGACCTCACTGTTTTGAAACTATTAAAAAGAAGATGTTAAAAGAGGGAGGTGGAGAATATCACTGCTTCTTGCATGTTAAATGCATTAAGATACTCCAGGCATGGAGGGGATGTTCATATGACATATTTACATATTTCTTACTACAAGAGGG
Organism: Vipera ursinii; assembly: GCF_947247035.1. NCBI lineage: Eukaryota > Metazoa > Chordata > Lepidosauria > Squamata > Viperidae > Vipera > Vipera ursinii. Next base: position 139,589,569 of record NC_139516.1, on the reverse strand, counting down.
TAATCCCAGTGATTCTTATTTCCAGTGCTTTTTTTGTAAAAGAAAAAGATGCCAGAACTCACACATGTCATACAACCCGCTTTGCCTACCCTATAAGGTTCCATCCAAAAAAGGTGCCGGAACTCCGTTCTGAGCGTTCTATGAGAAAAAAAGCCCTGCTTATTTCCAAATCTCAAGCATTTAGAAAGAGGTGGGGGCAATTACATATTTCGATACTCTGTTTCTACAAATCTCTTTACCTCCCAGCAAAACATTACCAGAAGGCCTTTAAAAAAAGATACAATTATCTTATAGCAACCACATAAAAAGCCCTATCTTGAAGCCTGCAATATGCAAATCTTGTCACGAGGCTCTTTTACTTAGTTTGGGGAATGGATGAGATTATAATGTCCTAATAGAATTTTTGGTATTCAGCCTTCTCTCTAGATTCTCCTTAGATTTCTGGCATTCAGGTCTGCCTATTTATTATTCCAAAATGACACTAATGTTTATGTAGCAAGAAAATAAAAAAAAACACTGTTGCTTCTCTAGTGGATATTTCTTTAAATGGAGAGCATCCTGGTTCTGTGTATATATATATACATATTGTCTCACTATTTAGTTCTTTTAGTTACAGAACTATATTTGTTCTGTATATGTATATATACAGAACTATATATATGTTCTGTAACTCCAGCTTTTTAGCCTGACCTTTTTCTGTCTCTAAAGATTGAGTAAATTCTAGTTCCTCACTGGTGGCTATAATGGTAACCTTGAGCTCTTTGGAATGCTCATATCTGAATTTTTTTTTAAAAAAAAATAACATGATTTCTTAATTACAGGCTGCTATACTGAGATCTTCTTGCTTTTAACCTCTCTGTTCAAAACCATCCATGTTTCCTTTAAAGAACAGTCCCACGTTTAGCTCTGATATAATTTTTTAAATTTAAACAATTCATATTTCAAATTTTGTTGGGGAAAATAAGTTTATTCTAAGTGAACAAAATGTGCCTTTATCGGGGTCAACCACATAAGTATTAATTATTGGTTTATGAACTACTACAGTATCTACCATGCCCCTCAATTCTTTTGGGATTTTAACTCTTGGATTCCCAATAAATGTGACCACATTTGAAGGGCAGTTCCATGCACATGGAGAAGCCTTTCTTAGCTCTTTTGAGATATACTGTGTATGAGAGAAAAGGAATATAGATAGTTGCCACTTTTTCTTCTGTAAAATTTCCCTAGGAATACATTTATTCATTCATTCGTTTGTTTGTTCATTTGACTTATATGGCCTTCCATCTCATATGCCATAATTATGGAGGATTCAAACCAACAGCAAGAAAAACAAAAGAAGCAATTAAATCAGCACTTAAAAGTCAGCTGCCAGTTATCTAAAACAACACTGCCCAATACACAAAATATAAATCACTGGGTTCCAACCTTACCTTGTCTCAATGGCTGGGGGAAAAACCTCCCGGTAGGCTAGAAGGGTGAGGAGCCTGCCAGGTTTCCATAGGACAGTGAGCACAATTAATGTTACCTCGTCATTTACTGCTGTGCTAAGAGCATTTGCAATTAGGTTTTCTAGACTGTGAAAAAGCTTTCTGAACAAAATTAAAATGAAGGAGTTTGGGGAGCAACTCTCATTGCAGTGTACAGTATTTATAGATAACTGCTATATTCCTCCACTTTATTGTCCTATCCAACAATCAGACCTTCCTTGCACTTCTCCACTTAACTGGCAATATATCTAATACTGCAAAGCTGTTTGGAATTCGGATTACAGACAGTATTAAGGGTACAAAATCTAGGTACTTTATATTTCTTTATTGCCATCTAATGATCATTTAAGGGACGCGGTGGCTCAGTGGGTTAGGATGCTGAGCTTGTCGATCAGAAGGTCGGCAGTTTGGCAGGTCAAATCCCAAGTGCCGCGTAGCAGAGTGAGCGCCTGTTACTTGTCCCAGCTTCTGCCAACCTAGCAGTTCGAAAGCATGTAAAAATGCAAGTAGAAACATAGGGACCACTCCGGTGGGAAGGTAACAGCATTCCGTGCACCTTTGGTGTCTAGTCATGCCAGCCACATGACCACGGAGACGTCCTCGGACAAGCGCTGGCTTTTCGGCTTTGAAACGGAGATAAGCACTGGCCCTTAGAGTCGGAAACGACTAGCACACATGTGCGGGGAAACCTTTACCTTTACCTTAATGATGATTTACATTTTTCATGTTTGTATATTTGTAAACTAATATTAGGTACCATTCTAGAACTTTACTGGGGTGGCACAGAAGAAAATGTTACAAACAGTAATCAGAACAAAAAGACTATTGAATAAAGAAAATAGCTGCCAAATATATGCAGAAACAACGACTTCCTATCAGTTAGTTCATAGTCTCTGCTGAGAATAACAATGTCTTTGTCTAGAGACCCCAAAACAAGGCACTTAGCACCAAAGACATTTCTCTAGATAAGACTTTTCATAATTTGAATACTGCGGTTGAAAATGTGATTCTTGTTACAACTCTGTTGATGATGGCATTAGTCTCATAGACCCACGTATGACTTCAGTGCCACCAATATTGTGCGGCCCATGTGCCTTTTTTCAAAGGCCAATACATTAGCAACTGCTGCCCTGAAAGATGTACTGCCAAGTACCTTCAGTGTCTCCAAGCCCCACCATCAGTTCCAACACTGTTGCTGCTCTACAAACTGCTAAACAACTGATCAAGATGCCAGATATTCCTTTGCATCTCTTGACTTTTAATTTATTCATATGGCCCTTTCTCTTCTATAAGTTAAGCAGACCTGCCTTAGGGAGTAGAGTAAGTCAGGAGACTAGTGGGACAACCTCTGAATGACTGTGTTGAGATGACTAACACGACCTTAAGCTGATCAAAATATATTAAAAAGAGAACCATTGTGATATACTGGTTAAGATGCTGGTCTAGAAACCAGAACAGTCACTTACACTCAGCCCAACTCATCTCACAGGGTTGTTGTGGGGAAAAAATGAGAGGAGGAAAGAATATTAGTTATGTTCTCAGCCTTGAGTTGTTTATAAAAATAATAATAAAGGTGGGATGTAAATGAATAAAATGAACAAAAAAATTAGAAGGTGGGATAAAAATCTAACCACCACCATCACTTCCACCACAAAGGCTGTGAAGGAGAATTTGGGTGAGGGTCAAGTTAAAATTCCCCGACTTAGATACATCTCCCTTGGCAAAAATAAAATAAAATAAATAAAAATCCATTGACCCAGCCATAGGGTGCCAAGTTAGGCAGCTATCCCATTTACAACCCCCCACCTTTTCCAGGCAAACTAGAATGGTCAGTTTTTCTTCCAGTTAGTTTATTTACAAATAATTTATTTAGCAGCATATTCATTCCGGTAAAGGAGCCATGGTGGTGCAGTGATTAGATAGATAGATAGATAGATAGATAGATAGATAGATAGATAGATAGATAGATAGATAGATAGATAGACAGACAGACAGACAGACAGACAGACAGACAGACAGACCTTTACTGTCATTTTTTACTGTGGGCACAATGGCACACATTAAAAATGAAATTTAGTTGCTTGCTCTCAGAGTGTACACATGCATAACACATATTTAAACATACTATATACAACATATGTATAGACCTACACCCTTACATATAAGTAACACATAAATATTAATCACTGCCCATCACTGCAGTATTGCAGGCTAACTCACTGCTCACTACCAGGAGTTCGATTCTGACCAGTTCAAGATTGACTCAGCCTTCCATCCTTCTGAGGTCAGTAAAATAAGGATCCGAATTGTTTGGGGCAACATTCTGACTCTGTAAACAGTTTAGAGATAGCTGTAAAGCACTGTGAAGTATATATAAGTCTAAGTGCTATTCATACATGGCCAATAGTTGAGATTTTAGTTGGAGTCTCAGGAAAGCTTGTGTCCAGATATATGCATATTGATACTTCAAAGTGCCAGTAGAGAGAGTGGTACTTGGATACATAGATATCTCCTATATAAGATATCTTACCTGATACTTACCTGGAAGCAAACAGAGCAACTGATTTATGGAAAATATTCAGAAGGTAAGCTGTGAGTAAAAATGAAATATTTGCATTCTTCCTTGCCCACTCTTCTAATCTTCCCTATCTCACATACATGGGTGTCTTTTGCACAATGGGGACAATTCAGTACTTATTAGAAGGCGGGCCCAGGATGCAAATACAATAGAGCAGTTTTGCATTCATTTTGCCTAGCAATTAAATGAAGCCAATCTGTCTTTTTTGATGTGGGCTTCTTACTGTAATGACCTGCATTATGCTATCATTTTAAATCCTAATCCTCTTCTGCTAAGCTCTATCTAAAGGTTGCTTTTCAGTCTTTTTTCTTCTTTCTTTTTAAGCTATTTCCCTTCCAAATCAAATAAAGTTTGCAGTCTTTACCTCTGGATTTAGTCTGCTTTTCAGCTATTTTGTTAAAAATATTCAGGATCAATATTCACACAGGACTTTAATTTGTCAGAGTAGAGCTAATGAATTGTAACTTTTCCCTAGCGTTTACACTTTAATGCAGGCTGGTCTTGTTTTATTTTATTGCTCAGCCCCTTATAAAGCTATTTGAGCATTGTTTTATATTTCACACCCAAGCCCTTATAAAAGAGACAATGGAATGAATAGATTTGGCATTTTACTTGGGGATGCTTTAGGGAGTTTTGCAAGTGTATATTTTTATACAGAAAATGCTTTTTGTTTTTGTCTTACCTTTACAATAGCAATGCATTTTAATGGAATATTTTGTGCTTATTTGAATCCTAAAATAATGTATGCTGGCTATTTACCTCTGGCTGCAGAAATGCAACCAGGAGGAAGGTCTAATAATGTTTACTTGAGAACAGAGGGTGATGATGTGCAGCAGAGGCTAATTTTTCATGCTTGAAATACTGTAATTTTTCCTTTAACTAGTCTTCCCACTGGGCAAATTTAACATTAATGCCTTCAAACACTACAAAACCATGCAGCTCATCTTCCCGTTGGGAGTCAGCCAGATCTACATATTTTTCCTTTATGACAGTAAAGCTGTGCAGTGATTTCAACATGTTATCACTCACATTTCTCAAAAACTCCATAGTACATCTTTAGGCCTACTAACAGCACAATGTCTTAGGCATCCTTAAACTTAATCAGCAACACTGAAATGATTTAGAAGGGGTAGGGGACCCTGAAAAGCCATGGAAAAATTTCAGTCTTTTTGTAGACACCAGAACGAAAGGATTTCTGCATGAGGATTCTGATTCAGCTGCTGTTTTCTTCCAAGTGGTTTGGTTCTGTATCCCCTGCAGTTAGCCCAGATTAAAATCCAGACCTTCTAGAATTTGGAGAGAAAAATGTTTAGTTGATTCCAAGTCAAAAGTTAAGTCTGTAAATGGAAATGTAATTGAAAAGACTTGGTTCTTTAGCCTGTCTGATCCAGTAACCTGAATGTTGTATATGCTGAATGTGAAGGAGGCTCAGTATAATAGTGGATACTGTTGGGCAGGTGTGAAAGTTCATTGCAGCCTTTTAAATGTTGCATCTAAAGCTGTAAGGATAGCATGCAGCAATACTCCAGATGTGCAGTAAGGGTATCTTTTAAGGGCAACAAGATTAAAAGTACATTGTTATTGCCAGAACAAGAGGTTATCATGTTATCATGTAGCGGCTGTGTTTCCCTGAAAATAACACCCAATCTTTTTTTATTTTTTTTCCTCCAAAAGAGGCACCAGGTCTTATTTCTGGGGTGTGTATTTTCCATTCACTCATGGCGGCAGCATCAACAGCTCCGCCCAGATGGCCCACTTCTTCTGTGGCCGAAGAAGCAGCTTCATTCTGCAGCTGAGAATGGAACTCTGGCCTGCGTTTCACAATCAGAGGCCTTTCCGGAAGGCCTCTGCAGCCAAGAACTGAGCTAATCTGTAGTGGGCTGGAGAGGCAAGTGTCCATCTCTGGGAGGCCTGGCTGCAATGGTAAGCTACACCTTCCCCACTTCCACCCTAGCTTGATTTTTAGGCATGTGCCTCACCCCGAAACTAGGGTAGGGCTTATATTAGGCCTACCCCCAAAAATCAAGCTCGGGCTTATTTGAGGGTAGGTCTTACTTTCAGGGATACATTGTGTGTTATATATGTAAACAGTCCCGTAATAGATATGTATATATGTTAACAGTTCAAACAATCCTGCAGCAGCAAAGTGTATAAACTAAAAGCCTCCTGACAGAAAAACACGCGGGAACTTTGACAGCTGTCAAAGTTCCCCGCACAGCGCAGGCGCCACCACTGACAGCTCGCGGCTGTCAAACTCCGGACTATGGGGAAGCCTGAGCTGTCAAAGCATCCACCGCACAGCGCAGGCGCGACCACTGACAGCTCGCGGCTGTCAAAACACCAAGCCACGCGGAAGCCGGAGCTGTCAACGAAAGACGACGCGGATTGGTCCCTGCCTGACACGGCGCCAAAATAAACACCTCTGATTGGTCCTCGCTACCAGCTGCCGGCTATAAAAGCCAGACAAGTTATTCTATGTTCGCCTTGCTCTTAAATAAACCTGTTGTTACTAGCCTGTCGTCCCGAGTGGTCCTTCGGCTACTTCACTGGCGACGAAGGTGGGATCGCTCCGGAGCTGAAGTCACGGCCGAGGAAGGAAGTTCCCGGCAAGAGCTGTCACGGAAGTTTTAACTTCCATCGGAGCAACCCAGGACCGGACGACATGGCAAACTTCGGCCGTGTGAGGGAGTTTGATACCCGCCATCCCGAGAGATGGCAATCACACCTCGGCCAAGTCGAGGGATTCCTCCTCGTCAGTAAAATCACTGACGACCGAGCAAAGGCCGCCGCTCTGCTGTACATCAGCGGGCCCCCGGTGTACGATGCAGCCGTCGGGTTGTTCAGCCCAGTGCCCATCACTGAAGTCTCCTACGCGGACTTGGTGGACCAGCTGAGCAAATACTACATGCCGGCTCGATCAGAACTGTACTGGCGGGTGCAATTCGCACAAAAGAAACAACGGCAGGACGAGCCCGCCAACGAATTCATCGCCGGGGTCAGACACGCCGCAAGGAACTGCTGCTTCCCCGACCTGGAAGACCGCATCAGAGACCAGGTGGTGATCGGTCTGAGGGACGAGAAGCTACAGAAAAAACTGACGTCCAAACCCGACATGAACCTGGCCGAGCTGACCAGGGAGATCATGGCATACGAACACAGCCACAAGAAGAAGCCGACCAACACGACCCCAGAGACCCCCGCGACCGTCTACCAGGAAAGCGCAGCCTTCAGCGACAGTGGAGAGTCGGTAGATTTCACCGACGGAGAAGCCCTGCAGCGCCGAATGGAGCACCGACAGCCAAGAAGGGGAAAAACGTCGGACCGCCGGGGGTCCAGGAACCCTCCACCGCCACCACCGCGTTACGAGCAACGAGCCGCCTGTGCCAGCTGCGGGGGCAATCATGCCCGAGGAAGTTGCCGCTTTAGGAACGCGAAATGCCACAATTGCGGGAAGACTGGCCACATCAAGCCGGTGTGCCGCAGCAAGGGCCGGGACAACATCAATGAGGTGGAGGCAAACCCCCCAGGTAGGCCAGCTGCCCAGGCCAGCAGAGAACCCCACCCAGGCCCCCTGGTAGAGACAGTGGACAGGGTAAACAGCATAAGCTCCAAGGTTAAGATCTGGGTCAGAATTCAGGGGGTGCCCTGCCACATGGAAGTAGATTCTGGGTCGGCAGTTTCCTTAATTTCGCTGACAACCTATCAGGAGATCTGTCAGAAAGGCCGAGGACAAATTCCCCTGAAACAAACTCAGGTACACCTAGCTGACTTCCAGAAAACCCCCATTCCGTTGGAAGGGAAAGCCAAGGTCGTAGTGCAGTACAAGGGGTTCAAGGGTCCCCTGGAGGTTTTAGTTACACCAGGGAACCGCACCAATTTGATAGGACTAAACTGGTTCAGTCCACTAGGCATCGCTTTAACTGGGGTTAACACCATCCTAACACCCAGCCTAGAAGCCGTTTGCGATAAGTTCGCCGACGTTTTCGATGGCACTTTAGGGAAATACACGGGTCCCCCCATCTCCTTACAGCTAAACCCTGCAATCCAACCAATTAAGATAAGAGCCAGGAGGGTACCTTTTGCCCTTAAAGAAAAAATCGAAAATGAACTTGATCGCCTCGTAGGACTAGGGGTGCTTGAGCCAACAGAAGGGGGAACCTGGGAGACCCCTATCGTCACCCCAATCAAACCTAATGGTGAAGTGAGACTGTGCGCTGATTATAAGGCGACAGTCAACCTAGCCCTCAGCCCCCATGCCTACCCTGTGCCAGCGGTAAGGGACGTATTTGCTTCCATCCGATCTGGCGCCCTTTTCGCCAAGCTTGATCTCACACAGGCGTATTTGCAGCTGCCTGTCACTGAGGACACTGCGGAGGCCCAGACAATTGTCACCCACCGCGGTGCCTTTAAGGTAAAGAGGCTCCAATTTGGCATATCGGCGGCCCCGGGTATATTTCAGGGTATCATGGAGAAGACCCTGAAGGGAATACCCGGGGTCTTCCCCTATTTCGACGATGTTCTCATCGCCGGAGAAAACGAAGCGAACTTAGCTGACAGGCTGTCAGCTGTGCTGAGCCGGCTCAGAGAAGCCGGCCTCAAACTTAAGCGGGAAAAGTGCTCTATTGGAGTCACATCCACTGAATTCCTAGGGTACAAAATAGATAGCCAGGGCATTCACCCCACCTCAGAAAAACTTCAGGCTATTCAGACCGCACCCAGCCCTAGGAATAAACAAGAGCTTCAATCCTTTTTAGGATTGTTAAACTTTTACCACGCCTTCATCCCCCATAAAGCCACTATTGCGGAGCCTCTGCATAGACTCCTAGACAAGGGTACAACTTGGTCCTGGACCAAAGAACATGAGAGTAGCTTCCAATAGTTAAAAAAGATTATCTGTCACAGTTCAACTATCACCCTTTTCAGGGAGGACACCCCAATATGCATCGCTTGCGATGCCTCTCCCTATGGAATCGGGGCTGTCTTAAGTCACATATTCAAGGACGGCACACAAAGACCCATAGCCTTCTATTCACGCACTCTAACCAAAGCTGAAAGAAACTATGCACAAATTGACAGGGAAGCCCTAGCAATAGTAGCAGGGGTCAAAAAATTTCATGATTACCTATATGGAAGACCATTTACTATAATTACAGATCACAAACCCCTGCTAGGCATATTCACGTGGAACAAAACTACTCCACAAATTCTCTCCCCGAGAATGCTAAGATGGTCAACCTTCTTAGCAGCCTATTCCTATCAACTAATACATAAACCAGGTAAAGAATTGGGACATGCTGACTGCCTCAGTAGACTACCCATACAAACCAGGGACTCAGACCCAGCCCCAGCCAGCCAGATTTTAGCAATCTCCCAACTTCCAGAATGCCCCCTGACTGCAAACATTATAGCTAATAATTCAGCTAAAGATAAAATACTTGCCAGAATCCTCAAATGGGCCACAACAGGATGGCCAGCTCAAAATCCACAACCTCAATTCCAACCTTACTATAACAGGAAAAATGAGATCTCAACACATAGAGGATGCCTACTGTGGGGAAATAGGGTCATCATACCCGAGAAAAACATTGACCAAACATTACAAATATTACACGAAGGTCACCCTGGAATTGTAAAAATGAAGGCGATGGCTAGAAGTTATGTGTGGTGGCCAGGCATAGATAAACAAATAGAAAAGTATGTGGGTGGGTGTTATACCTGTCAAGAGACCAGGAATGAACCACCCCAGGCACCGATCCATAAATGGGAGACTACAAGGAACCCTTGGTCACGTATACATATAGATTTTGCCGGACCCATCCAGGGCCAAAGTTTCTTAATTGTAGTAGACAGCCACTCTAAATGGCTGGAAGTCACACCCCTTAGAAAAACAACGTCCCAAGCCACTATTCAAGCTTTACGAAAAATATTCGCTACGCACGGCCTACCTGATACCATAGTTTCTGACAACGGACCTCAATTCACCTCTCGTGAATTTCAGATCTTCGCTATGAAGAATTGTATTAGGCTGGTCACGTCGGCGCCGTTCCACCCATCGTCGAACGGAATGGCTGAAATTATGGTACGATCCACAAAAGAAGCGTTAAAAAAATTCGTTAAAGGGAACTGGCAGAGGCGCCTCAGCCAGTTCCTCTTAGCACAACATACAACTCCATGCTCTACAACCGGCAAATCACCGGCGGAATTGAGATGGGGGAGAAGGCTAATAACACGTCTGGACAGACTACACCCCGATACATATCCAGAAGAAAAACAGCACCCCCACCCCGCCCGCACACTCAACCCAGGTCAATTAATTTGGGCACGATCATACACAGACAAAAACAAGTGGGTCCAAGGGACAGTAATAAAACAAACAGGGCCCATCTCATACCTTATAGCTACGCAAACACAGGGCATCATACGCCGCCATATTGATCAGCTCAGACCCAGACAACCACCACACAATTCTGAGCAACCAACCAATCCCGACATACAAACCCCACCGGAAATACTGCCTATGCCAAACCAGGAAGAAGAACACCAAAACGAGGATCCAGAACCAGACCACCCTCCACCCCTTCGCCGCTCAACCAGGAATCGGAGACCACCCACCTACCTAAAAGACTATCAGTGGGCAGGTTCAAACATCCGAGAGGAAAGAAACGCATCAGGGGAGGGGTAAGGGGTGTGTTATATATGTAAACAGTCCCGTAATAGATATGTATATATGTTAACAGTTCAAACAATCCTGCAGCAGCAAAGTGTATAAACTAAAAGCCTCCTGACAGAAAAACACGTGGGAACTTTGACAGCTGTCAAAGTTCCCCGCACAGCGCAGGCGCCACCACTGACAGCTCGCGGCTGTCAAACTCCGGACTACGGGGAAGCCTGAGCTGTCAAAGCATCCACCGCACAGCGCAGGCGCGACCACTGACAGCTCGCGGCTGTCAAAACACCAAGCCACGCGGAAGCCGGAGCTGTCAACGAAAGACGACGCGGATTGGTCCCTGCCTGACACGGCGCCAAAATAAACACCTCTGATTGGTCCTCGCTACCAGCTGCCGGCTATAAAAGCCAGACAAGTTATTCTATGTTCGCCTTGCTCTTAAATAAACCTGTTGTTACTAGCCTGTCGTCCCGAGTGGTCCTTCGGCTACTTCACATTGTACATGGATATGACCCATGACAAATCAAGACAAGGTTCTAGTTTTCCCATTTATAACCTATGGCTGTGAATCATCATCAAGGCTGAATGGAGAAAAAAGTTAATGCCTTTGAATTATGGTGTGAAAAGTGATGAGAATACCCTGGACTGAAAGAAAAAAAAACAAGGATTTCAATAGTGGATAAAATAATCCCAGATTGTTCAGTGGGCAAAATAATAAGGAACCTAAAGCTAAAATATTTGGGGCACATAATGATAAGACTTTGGAGAGGATTTTGATGCTTGGAAAAATTGAAAGCAATAAAAAAAAGTTTGACAGAAGAAACAGTGTCGAGATGCTATCACTGATGATACAAGCATAAGGTTATAAGAACTCTAAAAGCAGTTACTGACAGATAACCCTGATGAAATGAAATCTATAGGGTCACAAATGGTCATAAATGACTGAACAGTTGAACAACATTTATTTTTTAAAATTATAGTCCTAAGCAATACATTTTATATACCAAAAGGAAATATCTTATAGTTTCAGGTTTCATTTTTGTCATTTTTCGGCTAGATAGTCATAACATATTTATTTATCCTGCCTGTCTCTTTAAAGAATAGAATAGAATAGAATAGAATAGAATAGAATAGAATAGAATAGAATAGAATAGAATAGAATAGAATAGAACAGAACAGAATAGAATAGAATAGAATAGAATAGAATAGAATAGAATAGAATAGAATAGAATAGAATAGAATAGCACTGATGTACTGAGGTCAGTAGAAAAGATGTATTTTGGCTGGTTTATAAACATTTTAAGACAAAATCTGTAAAATAAATTTATTTTATTAGTTCCGATTTTTTTGTTTTGTTTTTTTTAGCCATCTAAGTAGAGCACCTATCCGTTCCTCATCTAAACCCTTTTAATGCAGTGACAGTTGCTCCTTCTAGAAAACAAAATAATCATTGATCGTAACAGTTATATAGTAAAGGTAAAGGTTCCCCCACACATGCGTGCTAGTCGTTTCCAACTCTAGGGGCCGGTGCTCATCTCCGTTTCAAAGCCAAAGAGCCAGAGTTTGTCCAAGGACGTCTCCGTGGTCATGTGGCCAGCATGACTAGATGCCAAAGGTGCATAGAACGCTGTTACCTTCCCACCATAGTGGTCCCTATTTTTCTACTTTCATTTTTACGTGCTTTCGAACTGCTAGGTTGGCAGAAGCTGGGATGAGTAACAGGCGCTCACTCTGCTATGCGGCATTTGGGATTCGACCAGCCAAACTGCCGACCTTCTGATTGAAAAGCTCAGCGTCTTAACCCACTGAGCCACCGCGTCCCTTATTGTTATGTATACACTAGGTTAATTATTTAAAGACTGAAGTGCAACATAACTAGATTCTAAATAATCTATTTTTCAAAACACACAACAGTCCAAACAGTAAAAGTAAAGTCCAAATTAAGAATATTTCATTCTTAAGAATTGTTTAATTTAAAGTGGTTTAGTTGTAATAGATGGTTATAGATTCAAAATAGTTTTCAAGAGTATGTACAAAAGATACTATTTTTTTTCTAGCATCAGCTAAATTAGACATATTACATTGAGAAAAATGTTTCTCATTTCTTTCCTGTTACATTTATTGATTTCATTGCAGATATGTTAACATAGGAAATAGATTATTTTGTTATCTAATTTTACCTTCCAAAAGACAGAAGCAGATGAAAAATGTGAGGTTCTTTCCTGTTGGCTTTTTTGAATTAGCTGTTTTAGATTCTAAAAGTTTAGTTCCTAAAGAAGTAACCCTGTAAATAATTTTAATGTCCTCCTCTAGTGCAGGGTAGGCAACCTTGGCTCTTTTATGACTCAAGGACTTCAACTCCCAGAATTCCTGAGCCAGCATGGCTCAGCTTGGAAACCTCTCTCTTTCCCCTCAGCGTGGCAGGCTCAGGATTTCTGGGAGTTGAAGTCCATGATTCATGAAAAAGGGCCAAGGTTGCCTAGCCCTGCAATAGGCTTTCAGAGGGAGCTTTTTTTTTCTTTCAAAAAAAGGTGCCAGAATGCCGTTCTGAGCATTCTATGAGAAAAAAGCCCTGATAATAGGTATGCAAGATGGCTGTGGTTGAGCCAATTTGCTTGAAGGTATAAATCTGCTCATCAGCCTCAAAAGGTTGAGGGCTAACCCTAGGGATGGAACATTTACATGGGTCCACCTAACAAGAACGCAAAAAGGAATTACTTGTAGGAAAAATGTAGCTCGGCATAGACTGTAACCTTTGAATGCAGGAAATCCACTTCAATACCTTGTAAATTTAATTTTAAAAATCAGATAGGAGATATTTCAAAGAATCTTTTTGGGTAGACTAATAAGCTGATATAAAGTACAGTAGTTTTCTGTTCATTTTAAAAGTCTTGGAAACACCCCCCCTCCTGTTTTTAGTTTTCTTCAAGGGAGATTTTAGTTATTGATCTTTGACCTAATCTAACTTTAGGAAATTTGCCCAATGGTATGAAAACAGAGTCTGGTTTTGAAAAGTTGAAAAGTGTATGAGAGCAAAACTGCAGAAATGGTGAAAGGGCTCATTCTGTAATGAATGGAACTTTGTTAATTGTAGACATTAATAAATAGTATTAAAAATAATCTTGAATGATGATATTCTACTTGGAAAAGAAAACAAAAGTAGATATGAAATAATAAGTTATATTTCAAAAAGGTACATTATTTTCTTGAAACACAGTGTGGAGACATTCATCAAGTGAAGCATGAGAAAGTATTAATTATTACAGCATATTACTTTGCAAAGTCTGAGCAGCATTGTGGCCTAGAGGTGAAGATGCTCACCTCCCACTCAAAAGGTTAAGAATTAAATCCTCGACTGCAGCAGATGTTTCTCTATCAGGATGCAAAGACAAAATATCTGCTGCGAACTTTGCATAGGCATCAGCAAGAGCATCTGGCCAGCAAATGCTCTGGCTAGTAAATGCTCCATTCAGTCAACCCGACTCAATCCCAGAAAAAAGAGATTATAGGGTCATAAAAAGAAAAAAAATACTTTGCAAAGTCTGGTACAAACAGTGAAAGTCTTCCCAGTTGTTCCCTATTCAGATCTACAGATTTGATCATGGCTCTGTTTTTTTTTTATTTGGAAAAACTCTCTTTTTGGGTGGGGGTTAAAGCTTCAATGACATAAGAAGCTCTTATAGTCATATACAAAGACTTATTTATTTGCAGAGATTGTGAGCTAATAATGGGGTAAAATTTTATACAGGTTCTAAAGGAGGGACTGAGGTAATTTTTCTCAAAACTGTAGTGTTGAGGTGAAAAATGAGATATTCAGGTCCAGAAACTAGGTGTATTGCATCTTTTATTACTGATGACTAGGATCGTTAGGAATAGGATCAGAAATGGACTTTCTCTTTGCTTGTGACTTTGTCTCCGCTCTCCTTTTTCCTGACTGAAAAACTCTTAAGCTGCTTCCAGAAGAAGAGTTCTTTTCTTCTTTTCTCCCATACTTGAAAACAGAATATGAAGTGTTTCAAGATAGATATTTTTTTTCTTAACAAATCTTATTTCTTCTTTCTGTTTCTAAGCATAGATGCTAATAATGAATAAATCTGAATAGGTTTGGCACTCCTCACATATGAGAAATAGTGTCCACAGTTCATGAAGGGTTCTGGCTAGGCTTATCTCAACATTCGAACGTGGTGGCACAATGATTAGAATGCAATACTGCAGGCTAACTCTGCCAATTGCCAGCAGTTTGATCCTGACTAGCTCAAGGTTGACTCAGCCTTCCATTCTTCCGAGGTCAGTAAAATGAAGACCCAGATTGTTGGGGCTAATATGGTGATCCTGTAAATCACTTAGAGAGGGCTGTAAAGCACTGTGAGGTGGTATATAAATCTAAAAATAGCTATTACTATGACTATTTTCCCTATGTAAAGGTCATCCTATTCCTTCTATGAAGCTGATGAGCATAGCACTAGTTATGTTTGGGTTTTGGATACATCTAAACATCAAAGTCCATACATGCCTAAATAAGTAGCAAAAAGAAATCTCCAAGATCTCAGACAAATATCTCTTCAGGCTTTTTATGTAAGAGCCTTTAAGACTGGAAAGCTAACTTTGAACCGATAAATTTGTGTGCACAAAGCATGTACTTTATCACTGAACTGTTTTCTCCCTTTGCTGTATGTCTTGTATATTACCTTTCAAAGAAAATATTTTTGCAAAGACTCTTGTTTACCTTGCATCCTGTAGCTCAGTTCCATTGAGAATATGTTGCTAAAAGTTCAAAATGTAAACTAATACTTGTGTTAAGAAAACCAGCCTAATGAGCTGAGCTTTGCAAAACCACTGCCCTTATCATGGATAGTAATGACAATAGAAAGCAATCAGAAGCTTATTTGCGAGTATAAATACAAAATGTATCAAAAAGCAAATAATGAGACACCTACGGTCTATCATTTATTCCATTTTGCTGCATAATTGAAGCCCATTTCTGAAACTGCTTCTGTATATTATATAGCTAATCAAAGTAATTTAGATATCTATGTTCCAGTGCAATGCTTTTTGCCTATTTTTTTAAAGCTTTTGGACTATCATTAAATGGATTCTAAATAATACATGTTATTGTGGGCTGATTTCATGTACTCTATTAGAACCAAACTATTACATTCCACACTGTATTTTATAAGTGCTAAAAAGCTGCTTGAAACATGATTTATTATTAGGAGGTCATAATGGATAGCTATATAAGTCTATTAGGTTTTATAGCTTGCATGCATGGATTATGACAAAAAAAAATAGGCATTTGGTTAGTTAGTAACTATAGTAGAGAGATGGATTCCTTTTAATGAAAATGACACAGCCAATATACTGTTCTCTTTTCAGAGGCCAGTCAGACTTCTAACAAATTATCTGGGCTTGGTGATAAATTTTACTTCACTGGCCAATCTCTTCACTAATTTTAAAGTTCTGTAATAGGAGTATTGAAAGTTTTTCAAACTAAAGGCCACGCTTAACCTTTTAATATTCATGTTAGAATCCACAAACCATCAAGTGGGTGAGGTTGGCAATACAGAGACATGTGTGAAGACAAAAAGAAAGTTTAATTGAATTTATATGAGTTATGTTTAACCAGATATGGTTATCTTGTATTGTAATGGCCTGTGGCAATACCGTTGGGCTGTGGGAAAGAGATGCTGCCTAGAGAATGATAAAATAAGCTAGGAAAATGCTCCGCAGGTACATAACAGGCAAGAAATAAACTGAGAAGGAACCTCCCTAACTTATCAGGCTGTTAAAAAGATAGCAGGAGATTTGTAATTTCAAGGTTCTGTTAATGTAGCCTTACAATATAAGTAGAATTAGCTCATCTAGTTATGTTTCCCAACTGATCTACAGTACTTGGGAAGACTGAAACCAAACTGAATTCAGTTTGGTTATCTTGGTAAGATCTATAATTTTCACCAACCATTCCTCCTTTGTGGATAGTACTGAATCTTTCCATCTTTGTGCATAAAACATATAATAATCTCACTGCAGTTATTATGTATAAAAACTAAGTTCCATGACATTTTTCCAGCTGTTTGTTCATCAGTGCCAAAAGAAAAAGCCTCAGCTATACATTAAACTCTAAAAAAAACCTTTGGATTAGTCTATGTATTTGGATCCAAACCTTTCTGGGTTGTTTTTTTTTTTTGGTATGTCCACAAATATATAAAATATCCCCTCTTGTTGTTCACATTTCCAGTATAAATTTGAATTTCTTTTATACTGTCCATTCTAGTCAATTTCTCTGGTGACATATACCAACAATACACCCTTTATATAAAAAAAGCTTCCTTAACATAATGTAAATTTCAATCATTTCAGCCCCATATTTTCCCGTTATTGCACCTGTATATTTTAGTCCAATTTATCATACATTCTTTCTCTTGTTCTTCTGTTTCAAACTTTAATAAAAAAATATGCATTTTAGCAATTACATGTTTATAAGTTGTATACAGTTCTGTTTCAAACATTTCAAACTCAGTCTTGCAATGTTCAAAACCACAAATTCTTTTGTCCACTTTAATTATTTCTAATAACTGTAAATAAAATAATGCAGGTGTATCCCTCTGCCAACCGATCTTCTCTTGGTATTATTTTACATTCTCCTTGACAAAATTCTAGTATCTCATAATATGGTAGCTATATTAGTTTGCTTAGTATTTTTCATCCATTAAGTGTTTGTAGTCCAGTGGACTACAAGGATATTTTTAGGCAGATTTATATCTATTCCATATTCTCATTATGGCACTTCTAATATAATGATTTTAAAAATCTACATTGGTCTTAACTTTGTTGTGGCACAAATTTCCATGCTACTCAAATCTCAGGTCATGTCCTTCTATTACAAATGTCTTCTATTCCTTAGCAGCACCTAATCTTTCATTCAAATCTAAGAGCAAGTTGCAAAAAGCCATTTAAATCAGATAAATCCAATCTTCCTCTTTACTTTGTATCTTGTAACACTTTATATTTATCTCATGGGTTGTCGCCCTCTCCCACAAATATTGATATATTCTTCTGCCATTATTTGATGTTTCAGTTGTCAAAACACATATCGTGTGACACAAAAACAACATTCTAGGCAAGACATTCTTCTTAATCATAGAAATTCTCCTCAGCAATGACAATTGATGTTTCTCCCATCTTAATATGTATATACAGTATCTTTTTACTTCAGTCCATGTCTTAACATTGTTATTGTGAAATAACATAAAATTCTTATTTTTCAAAGTTGTTTCTAGTATTTTACCTTTTTTCAATCTTAAAACCTGCTTCATCCATCAATTCTGCCTGATTTTTTATTTTACTAATTTTTGTTCACATCTTCATCTTCTGTTTATTAATCATAAAGCAGGTTAATGGACTGAATTCTTTTAATTTGCCTATTGATGTTTTAATTATCTTTAAAGGATCTTCCCAAACCAACGTGAACTCATCTGCAAAAGTTCTTATCTTTCTTCATCTTTACTCCCACAATCTTATGTCTCTATTCAGTATTTCAAGAACCAAAATAAATAAAAGAGGACACATTGGGCAACCCTGTTTTAGTAAAGTCAAATCTTGACCCTCTTTAGATAATAATACTATATTAGTTTCTTTTGAACTCTCTGGCATCTTTCTTCCCTATAAAATAGAGTTTATTGTGTTATGTAGAGGTTGTAAAATTCATCCTCAAAACATTTGTAATAAGAATGTAATAATCCATCTGGTCCTGACACCTTTCCTGATTTAATCTTTCTTATAGCTTCAGAAACTTCCCTCATTGTTACATTCATAATTTGTTTCTATTCCTTTGCAATCCTCAGTAAAATTTATAGATTTATATTAATCTATTTTCTCTAGAGAGATGTTGTTTCCTGTATACAAGTTCAAGTAATATTGATAAAATGCTTTTTGTATGGCTACATTGTATATTAATACAGTGTCTCCCTCTTGGAATTTCAGTATCTTTTTCTTTTCATAATTTGTATGATAGTCATTTCCCTGGTTTATTTGCAAACTCATTTTTTGCTTTACATAATGTATTTTTTATTTCCATTTCTCTTATTAACATAGATAACTGTAATTTAAATAGGCTAATGTTGAGAAAGTTATTTTCCCTGAGAATTTATGTAATTTGCCTTCTTCATTCTTTATCTCATCCAAATAGTTTGTGTTTTCTCTTGACTTTTCTTAAATTCACTATTGTATTGAATAAAATAACCTCCGATAAAGACTTTACTCATAACCCAAACTATTCTTAAATCAGTGCCTTTACCTAGATTATCTTCAAAAAATTCTTTTAATTTCTTTTTAAAATCCCCCACCATTACTTCTTTCTGCTTTAATTTTTCAGCCCCCACCCCAAAGGAAAACCTCTTTTTTCATATGCAAAATTTTGAAAGGAATTTCTTTACAGACAATTATATCTGTATTATCAATCTTCAGTCTTCTATTAAAAGACAGCTGCAAAACGTGACTTATTTTCTTCCTGACAAAATGTACCAAAACATTCCTTGGAACATCTCTTGTTCTAACAAGTCTTGAATTTATGTTATAAATTTTATCAATTTCTGTCTTGGTTTCCTCCTCCCATTTCAAAAAATTTGCCAAAACTGTAATCTTTTTTTCCTAATATCTTCATCAGAAACCCCTGTGATACCTATAAGTCTCAAGCAAAATTCCTTCTTTCTCAATTCCAGTAGACCAGATTATTTAGGTCTCTTTCCAATTTTCTGTCCATAACTGTGGTCTCCCTTTCCAAAATTTTCCACTTAGACATTAATTTTTTTTACGTCTATAGACACCTGTTTTACAGAGTTTTTCATCTTCTTAACTTCTTCTGTCATCTCCTCTTTAATCTTTACAAGACTTTCATCTATTCCTTTTTCAAAAAAAGAAAATAACTGTCAATTTGGTATCAAGTCATTTAGCTATTTTACTGCCAAATTGCAATGTATGGCTGTGAAAGTTGGACCATAAGAAAGGCTGAGTGCCTCAGCCTTTGAACTATGGTGCTAGAGAAGACTCCTGCGAGTCCCTTGGACTGCAAGGTGATCAAACCGGTCAGTCCTAAAGGAGATCAACCCTGACTGCTCTTTAGAAGGCCAGTTCCTGAAGTTAAAACTCAAATACTTTGGCTACCTAATGAGAAAGAAGGACTTACTGGGGAAGAGCCTAAAGCTGGGAAAGATTGAAGGCAATAGAAGAATGGGATGACAGAGAATGAGGTGGCTGGATGGAGTCACTGAAGCAGTAGGCATGAGCTTAAATGGACTCCAGAAGATGGTAGAGGACAGGAAGGCCTGGAGGAATATTGTCCATGGGGTCACAATGGATCGAACATGACTTCACAACTAACAACAACAACAACACTGCCAAGTTGTTCAAACATTTTCTGCAGCAAACTTTACCACAATCCTCACTGGAAGCTCTGTCACTTTCAATTGTCAGTGAGAGTGTGCTCACTCATTTCTATCATAAAGAATGGATTTTTCCAACCAAACAGCTCTTCTAACCATCTTCCAAACTTGATATTTTACCTCATTAAAAGAAGGCAACCTTAGGCTGTTTGTTTCAGAAAATTGCCCAATTCCGTTTCTGTCCAATCAAGGTTGATACCATTGCACCTTAATTGTTAAAATTTCTATTTATTATTTTATATTACTTTTAATTATGACTTTTTAGAAGTATGCTTATATTAAAATGTTCACTGTCATTTGTTGCTCAGCAATTTTATGGGGGAGAATATATAAAAATACAAAACATGAATGGAGAAAAGAAGAAGCATTCATTTCCCATGTTCATTACTACTATAAAAACATGTGGGTGGGGATAAAAAAAATAAAATTAGTGTCTTTAAGACTAGGATAATTTCTTCCTAGAGCCACTCTTCCTCCATCTAATGTTCATCACTCTTCTGGATAGAGCAAAAGCTGTCATTATAAGCAGTAGAGCCAGTCGTTTTAATACAGCAGTACTATAAGGTTGAAAGTGTAATTGCTACTTTTCACATTCTTTCTACAATGAATAGTATTTAGCCTTTGACCCATTGCTGTTTTCAAACCTCAAATCATCTACTTTCCTTTACTGTGCCATAGCAATATAAACCATGTCTTTAGAATGCCATCCAATCAACAGAACTGTTGTGCAAATTCTAGTGAACTTGCATGTTAGTACTGGTTAGTAAGAAGAAGAGTTATCTCTGCTGCTTCAGACAGAAAAGAAGATCTTCATACTGTACTCCATTCTATTGGACAATGAATTGGATCCACAATAACTTTGTGAATGTTCAGACTTCTTCAGTAAATAGAGGAATTTGGATGCAATGGATACTGCTGATTGAAAGAAGAAACAATGACAGCAGTTTTTGCCGATCTTCTTTTACCTTACACTGTTATTTTATTTCTAGGGAAGTTAGGGTTGGTAACATCCAAGGAGTCCCCTAAAATTCAATCTTATTTGTTGAATTGCCAGAAAGGAGAAGGAAGACCAAGCAGATCTCTGGGTTGGCTGAATGGAGGATTCCTCTGGTTAGTTGTGGGTTAGTGTCTTTCCACCAGTTTTTCTTAATCACTATTATTGCTACAAATCTTTACCCTCCAGTATCTTCTCTCTCCTCTATTTTTCTTCCTTTCTGCATCCATCCATCCATCCTAAAGTCAATTTATTTCTTCTTTGACCTCTTCTCCAATCTGTTTAGGATTTTACTGGTTTGTTATCTTACCAATATTTTTACATATTAACTAGCATTTCTTTCCTTTTATCTCTCTTTCATGTTAGTTTGTTTTTGTTATTTCTGCAGGAAGATGGGAGGAGGATGAATGTGGGGGCATATGTAGGGAGTGAGAGAATGGTGAGTACATGCATTATAGGAAAAAGTCAAATGATGTGTGTGTAAGTGTGTTTGTATTGTCAGACGTCTTATGGCCAACAACACAATATACTGCAAGAATGCATGTCTCAGAATACGAAGGTTTTGATGACATTTATTTTAGTAAAAAATATGAAGCCATTATGAAAAAAATCCCAGTGATTGCTACAGTGTCTATATAAAAAAGCTCTATTTATACTACAATCAGTGTTGAAATTTCCTATGCCATTTCTGCTGCCTGTTCTGTGGTAAAATCTAGAAGTAACTTTCTTTTAGGTGTAGGAAACAGTTTCTACCTATCCTTGTTCTGGCGATAGTTTGTTCTTGTATGAGCTTCTTTACTTTTGACAATGAGGGAACTAAATTTTCACACATATAGAGATGGAAGACCAATTGTATCACACCCATGTCAGAAGCACCAAAGCGCTTCCTGATTGAAAGGATTAGCTAATGAAATCATCTTTGCCTCGGGGGGGGGGGGAGACACCCCGTTGGGGGCTCCTTTCATATCCCTTGCAGGAGCTGGAGTGAAGGACAAGAGCTCACCCTGCCACACAGCAGCACCTGGGTCTCAAATGTGGGCTTGCTAACCTCCAATCCAGCATCCTAACCATGTAAGCCACCATACTCCTGGAAGACCAATAAATTCTCTCAGTGGGTGCTTTATTTTACAAGTAATTAATTTAGTCACTCGATATTGATTTGATTCATATTATTAATATTAATAATAATTGAATTTCATTTTTGCTGCATACAAACACAAATTATTTGTGGTAGGAAAAAATCAGGGTTAAGTTTGATTTCAACTGGACTTTGCAATCAAATTTGGCTTCTTAATTTTCCAAAAATGTGTCTGAAAATTTACAGACTGGATGGGTAATGAAGAAAAAAAACTAATTCACCAAGAACACCAAGGATTCCATAGCTGGCATGTAGAGAGTGGAGAGTGGATCCTTGGTGTTGTAAAAGGCATTAATTGTGTAGAAGATAGGAATCAGAATTAGAACATGGTGGGGAAGCATATATTCAGTATACTGTATGTATGAAAGTTTCTACTGAGGAAGTACAATCAACCACATCTCTAACACTAAAACTTGAAGTTGATTTCTGAATTCAGCATCTCTGCGCAGTAACTCTTATAAAAACTGTCAACCCCCCCAATTTCTAAATACATTTTCCTGATGAGGTTCAAGGCCAAAGTCAGCAAGAAGTGGTTATTCTCAGATGACAAGCATATTAAACTATACTGGTTAATCTGATCTGATCTTCCAAAGGAGGTTATACCATTCATTTGTTGTAATCTTCTTAAGGTTCGAAACAGAGAGGGGGCAAAATATTCAATACAGCCTCTCTCTCTCTCTCTCTCTCTCTCTCTCTCTCTCTCCATATTTTCTTAACTCAAAATACTTTTTCCCCAAGTACAGTATTGTACAGTCCCTGTTGAATTCAACAGTTCAGTAAATGATCTTTGGAGTAATTTTTTTTAACTTGCTTGACTATACAAAAAATAAAGAAAAGGGGAAAAAAGAAAGAAAAGAACTTGAATCCAACAAACAGTATAACATTTTAAAAAAATAATATAAAGAAAATAATTCAGCCCAGTTTTTAAACATAACATTCTGCCTTGAACACATGGAATAATAATGACCTTTTATTCACATGTCTAGTCAGCTAATTCATAACAGAAAACAAATGTAACATTGGTGATGTGTAAGATGGAAAATCAGGGTTTACATTGTTTTTCCAGTGTTAAACAAGTGTTTACTTTTGCTTTTACTGAGCCATATCCTCAATAAAACCAGTTCTTCTTAAAGTAATCAATTTCATTTATTTGTTTAATTTAGAAGTACAACTGGATCTTTAAGTACAACTGCATCATATTCATTTCCATGGCAACACACCAAATAAGCTAAAACAGGACAATAGTGGAATATACTTTTTTTAAAAAAATCCCATTTATATCCCGCCCTTCTCCGAAGACTCAGGGCGGCTTACAATCTAAGCACAAATCAATGTGCTTAGCAATAGCCTTCATTCTGTGTATATGCCTGCTTATTAGGGCTTCCCCCCCCCCAAGCGGCATTATTACAAAGTCAGCTTAATTGCCCCCAACAATCTGGGTCCTCATTTTACCTACCTCGGAAGGATGGAAGGCTGAGTCAACCTTGAGCCTGGTGGGATGCGAACCTGTACTAATTGCAGGCAGCTGGTGTTACTTAAGGAGACATTAGCCCACTGCTCCACCAAGGCTCTTTTTGTGTGTTTATGTGTCTTTGAGTTACTGATTGTAGTTTGTTGGCAAGATTCTGTAAGTGGTCTGGCATTATTTCCTTCCTAGAAATGAGAGGGAGTGACTGGCCCAAGGCCACCCAGCTGACTTTGTACTTAAGGTAGGACTTGAACTCATGATCTCCTGGTTTCTTGTCTGATGCCTTAACTACTACGCCAAATTGGCCCATCCAATAAAATAAGATTGTCAGCCAAACTGTTAATACCCTTACTGCTCAATAAATCGGAAAGAAACCTTT
The DNA here is from genome assembly GCF_947247035.1 of Vipera ursinii. Lineage (NCBI taxonomy): Eukaryota > Metazoa > Chordata > Lepidosauria > Squamata > Viperidae > Vipera > Vipera ursinii. Next base: position 139,565,421 of record NC_139516.1, on the reverse strand, counting down.
TGTCTAATTTGACACCAATACTACATCTGAGCCATATTTTGAAATGAAAAGATGTTTAAATTATTTTTTTCACTTTTCGGCAATCCACATTCCTCTTATAAGCTTTAAACATTTGATTGACAAAAAGCTGATCTAAACTATTAATACAGCTATTTTTCTGTGATTTGCAAAGGGAGGGAGAGAAGGAGAGAGAGAGAGGGATTTTCATGCTGAGATTGTCCCAAGTTGAAAGTTTATCATTTAAATAAAGTTGAAAATTTATTTTTCTCTCAACATCATCCAAAAATACCTTTCAGTCTTTAATGTAGGAAATATAATTGACCTATTGTCAACAGGGGAACTATTTCTGTGATATAAGAAGATTCATATAGTAACTTTTTGTTGTGCCAACTATATTTTTATAGAAAAATTGTAGTCAAAATCCATGTCCATTAATAAAACTAAAGTTATATGATAGCCATCATTTAGATAAAATAACTATAAGAGTTTTACTTCCCACACAAAATTTCTTAATGTGTTATATATCAATTTAAAATAACTATTGGAAAAGGAATATCTTTAATTGTATCACCTAAAGTAATCTTTAATTTAGACACATAGACAGAATACGATTTTTAGCCACTATACATTTAATATTTATCTGTGATTAAAGTGATATTGTAAAATATTGTTAGGCATATGGTGTTAGCCTACAATGTTGGGTTGAAAATATATTAACCATGATGTTGTTATGGCTTTAAGATGTTAATTGGCCAATGGGTGTGTAAGTGTTCTCATGGCCATAAGAGGAAGCTAGGAATGTAGCTTCTCTCTCTCTCTGAATTCACTGATCTCTACTGTTACTGTTTTTGCTCTGCTGTTGGTTTACTACTGTTGTAACCTGAACTGTGTATTGACCTCTGGACCGGTAAGAAGACTTTGTAGCTTGGACTGTTGCTATTGTTTATGACCTGGACTGTTTATTTTTTGACTGTGCATTTTTGTTCTTACACCACCTCAAAGTAAACTACTTTTTGTTTTTAGAACTCAGTGTACTTCTGTGTGTGACTTTTACTGCTCTCAGTACCATTCCTTGTCTGTGCAACTCTTTGGTAGCACAAGGAGACCTTTGCACAACTAAATTCCTTAGCACTGGTTATGGGCCCTGGCCTGTACTGAGAGTTAGTACACACAGTATTCCTAGCTGAGTTTGTGTTAGCTATTTGGTGTAAAATGGCACAAGAACTGTTGTCAGGCATCTCCTGGATAACCCGGTTGGATGGGACAAACTATGTTTCCTGGTCCACGAAATGCTGCTTGCTTTTGCGCAAGGAAGGACTATGGTCTGTTGTAAATAACCCACCAGATACTACTGCTTGGGATCCAGATGACGAAGAGGATGCAAAGAAGTTAGACGACTTTAAACGAAGCAATGAGAAAGCTCTTTGCATTATTGGGCTAACACTGAATGACCAGCAGCTTGTCCATATTCGTGGTGAGGAGTCTGCTGCTAGGTGTTGGGGCGTTTTGTGAAGGCTTTATGTTCGTGACAGTGTGGGTGCACATATACACCTTACACGTAAGCTGTTTAGGGCTCGTCTGCAGAAGAATGGAGATATGCTGACCCATTTAAATTACATGAAGGCAGCTTTTCAAGAGCTTCATGAAAAGGAGCTGATTTTTTCAGAGTTGCATCAGGTCTACATTATTGTCATCTTTGGATGAGAGTTATGATGGGTATGTTTCTTCTTTGGAAGTCCTGACCAGAGAGGAACTGACATTAACTAACATTACTGGGAGACTGCTGGAAGAGTCCAAAAGAAGGCGTGACAGAGACCAGCTGAGAGAGACACAGCCACGAGAGGAGCAGCCATTCTCCACTGCTTACAACATCAAGAAATGTTATTCTTGTGGGGCTAGAGGGCATATAGCCAAATTCTGTAGAAAGGGTAAAAACAGAATGTAAATAGCAGTGGGAAGGCTAAAAAGGACATTGGTTTGGCTGTTTCTGGTGAATCAACATCCAGAAATAATGAATTGTGGATTGTTGATAGTGGGGCTTCACAATGCATTACTAAAGAGAAAAAGAGGTTTATTAATATGAAAAACAGCAACCAATATGTTTCACTAGCCAACGGTTGGAGGATGAAGGCCTCTGGTGAAGGTAATTCCTATTGTCCATGCATTGATGAACAGTTACCTATGTTATATATACCTAAACTAAGATTCAACCTGTTATCTGTAAGGGAATTGGTTAAAGTTGGGTTTGTGGTAACATTCAGAGGGGAGCAATGCACTATTGAGAGGAATGGAACCTGTGTAACTGCTAATTTGAAAAATGGTTTATTTGTTCTCACAAGTAACCAGGTTAGTACAGTTAAAGCTAACTCAATATGTGAGAACAAGAAGCCACATGATGAATGTATACATTTATTGCATAGGCGATTAGGGCATGTGAACTTTAACTCACTACGTAAAACAGTTGAATTAGTAGACGGAATTAAACTGAAGCCATGTAGTAAGTATTTGAATTGCAATGCCTGTAATCAGGAAAAGAGTAAGGCAACTCTTGCAAACAGGTTAAACGGCTTCAAAACAACTGTACCTTTGGAAGTTGTGTTTGCTGATTTAATTGGACCCATGAAACCAAGTTTAGGAGGGTCATGTTATATTTTAAGTATCCTTGACCACTACTCTAGATATGGTTTTTGTTATCTGCTTAAGTCAAAGGCAGATACTTTCCAACAATTTGCAAACTGGCTGAAGTTTGTGGAGAGAAAAACAAAGAGAAAGGTTCAGTGCATAATTACTGATAATGGTACTGAATTTACAAATAAGCGCTTTGTTGATATGCTAGAATCTGCTGGCATTGAGCATAAACGTTCAGCCCCTTATAGGCCTCAACATAATGCATTTGTTGAGAGACGTGGGCAAACGTTACAAGCCATGATGAGAACCATGTTACAAGATTCTGGCTTAACAGATAGACTGTGGGGGGAGGCAGCACAATGTGCAAACCATGTTCTGAATATAGTTGTTAATACTTCTACTGGTAAAATACCATACACTATATGGCATCGTAGAAGACCAAACCTTGATTACCTGCACACATTTGGCACCCCAGCTTGGGTCCACATTCCTGCACAACTCAGGAGTAAAGGCCAACATAGGGCTAGGCAATTATACTTCGTAGGTTATGAAGCTAACCATAGATCTTATCGTTTCTGGGAACGGGGCACAACTAATGTATATAACAGTACTAGTGCAAAATTCCTTGAGCATGTTGGTTGGGATAGGTTAGAGCAAGAAACTGTTAATACTGATCCTCTAGTGTTTGAGGACTCCTCTGATAACGTAACTAGTAATGATAATATATCTCCTGTAAATTTAAAAGATGAAGAGGAGATAGGGGAGATAAAAGAGGAATCAGAGAAAGAAAAGGAGTCAGAAATTCAAAGCCCTGTAATTCCTTGGCATTCAACGCGCATCAGACGTCCACCTGATCGCTATGAAGCAAGTATAATATGTCAAGTTAGTGTAGAGCCTTCTAACTATGATGAGATCAGGATGTATCCTGAAAAGGAACAGGCATCATGGAAAGCTGCAATGAACAGGGAGTTGAAGTCTTTGCAGGATCTTAAAGTTTATGTGAAAGCAAAACTGCCACCTGGTGAGCAAGCTATAGGTTGTAAATGGATATATAAGTTAAAGAAGGGTGTAGATGGAACTATAACCCATAAGGCACGTTTGGTTGCACAAGGTTTTGCCCAAACTACTGAGGATTATGACGAGGTGTTTGCACCCAGTCTGAGGGCAACTACTTTAAGAGCAGCTTTAGTATGGGCAGCTAAAAACCAATATATGGTTAACCATGTAGATGTTGAAACTGCATATTTACATGCTCCATTGCAACATACTATTTATTTAAGAATACCACCAGGATTGACTAATGATAGAAACCATGATTGTTGGGAGTTAAAGAAAAGCCTCTATGGATTGAAACAATCAGGCTATGAGTTGAATACATGTATAGTTAATGAGTTGAGTGCATTAGGTTTTGTAGCCAGTAATGCTGATCCTTGTTTGTTTAGAAGAGAACACAACGGAGCATTATCTTTTCTCTTATTATTCACAGATGATATTGCAATAATAACAAAAACTGAGTTAGAAGCACAAACTATCATTTCAAGATTGCAAAATAAATTCACAATTAGGAATCTTGGGGAAATAAGCCACTATTTGGGGTTAGATATTGTGAAAACAAATAGGGGTTTTAAGATGTCACAAGCCAGTAAGATATCTCAATTATTAAAGAGATACAATATGGAAATGTGTAAACCAGCAAAAACTCCGATGGTTATGGATTTTAAGGACACTAATGTTGAGAGTCCTGTATTTGATAAGACTATGTACCAATCTTTGATAGGAAGTCTTATGTATCTGAGTAATTGGACTAGACCTGATATTTCTTACTGTGTAAACCAATTAGCCAGGTACAACAATAATCCAACTGTTAGACACTGGCAATCAGCTAAACGAGTATTAAGGTATTTGAAGCAAACTATTCACTACTCGTTATATTTAGAGCCAAATCGTGAGTTAATCCTCACTGCATATGCAGATGCGAGTTTTGCCTCTGATACAAACACTCGTAAATCTACCTCAGGGTTGGCTATAATGTTGGGTGATTCTTTGATTGGATGGAAATCTATTAGACAAAAACACATAAGCTTATCTACAATGGAGGCTGAATTTTCATGTTTATCAGTGTTATGTACAGAACTGCTAGTGTACAAACAATTATTGTTAGATATGGGTTTAAATGTAAATAATCCATTTATTGTGTATGAGGACAATCAAGCTGCAATAAAGATGGCTAATAATGCTGCAGTAAGAACAAGATCTAAACATACTGATCTTCGTTATTTAAATGTCAGACAATGTATCAAAGATAAATTAATACAGCTAGAGTATTGTTCATCTGATGTAAATATTGCAGATCATTTTACGAAGGTACAAAGTGCTGTGAAACACAATGCTAATTGTGAAAGAATGTGCATTAGATTGTAAGAGTTATATATTATTCTACCCAAAGGGGAGAATGTTAGGCGTATGGTGTTAGCCTACAATGTTGGGTTGAAAATATATTAACCATGATGTTGTTATGGCTTTAAGATGTTAATTGGCCAATGGGTGTGTAAGTGTTCTCATGGCCATAAGAGGAAGCTAGGAATGTAGCTTCTCTCTCTCTCTGAATTCACTGATCTCTACTGTTACTGTTTTTGCTCTGCTGTTGGTTTACTACTGTTGTAACCTGAACTGTGTATTGACCTCTGGACCGGTAAGAAGACTTTGTAGCTTGGACTGTTGCTATTGTTTATGACCTGGACCGTTTATTTTTTGACTGTGCATTTTTGTTCTTACACCACCTCAAAGTAAACTACTTTTTGTTTTTAGAACTCAGTGTACTTCTGTGTGTGACTTTTACTGCTCTCAGTACCATTCCTTGTCTGTGCAACTCTTTGGTAGCACAAGGAGACCTCTGCACAACTAAATTCCTTAACAAATATTATTTCCAGAGAATTAAAAAAAACTTGCAAAATTCTTTGCAAAAACTGTATTTGCAAATATTCATGTAAACCAGAGTGCATATAAGCATATATGCGATTTAGTCCAGTTAATTGAATAATCTGGTAATTTTCTCAAACTGCTATACATTATCATTAAATAGTGGTACAGAAAATACAGAATTAATGCTTACCCAAACTTAATTAACTATGATAAACTTGTAACTTATAAAGACTTACTGGACAATGAAGGAAGACTGAAATCTAGACAACACTTACAACAACAAGGTATTGACCTAACATGGTGGCCATACCTACAAATCCAATCAAGATATGAAAAAGATGTGAAAACAACGGGGCTCTGTAAGGAACAGACAGAACTTGATCTTATATTGTTAAAAACAGATGAAAAGCTGATTAAAAAATTCTATAGATTTCTGCTTAACTTAAAGATGGAAGAGGAACAAGTTAAAGAAACAATGATAATATGGGCAAAAAACATTGGACATACTATAGGGCTTGAAGAATGGAAAAAGTTATGGGACAGCTTAACCAAAGTTGTACCATATAAAGAAAATTTGTATAAAATGTTTTATAGATGACACATGACACCAGTGAGACTAGCGAAAATGTTTAAAAATACTTCAAATGTGTGTTGGAAATGTAATCAAAGACCAGGTACTTATTACCATATCTGGTGATCATGTCCTAAAGCTAAAAGGTTTTGGCTAAGATACACTCATGGTTGGAGAAGATGATTAAAAAAGAAATAAAATTTAAACCAGAATTGTTTCGGTTAGGAATGATAGGTCCCAACTATGACAAGGAGAGCGGATACTTAATGTTACATGTATTGACAGCAGTGAGAATCATTCCCAATATTGGAAAAATGAAAAGTTACCAACTGAAGAAGTATTAATTAAGAAAATATTGGGTTGTGCAGAAATGGATAGATTAACTTTAGAGATTAAAGAGAAAGAGCATTCAGTTTACTATAGAACAGTGATGGCGAACCTTTTAGAGACTGAGTGCCCAAACCGCAACCCAAAACCCACTTATTTATCACAAAGTTCCAGGGGCCGCATCAGCATTGTGGTGCCCTCAGGGTGGGTGGGGTGTGTGACCCACTGGGTGGGCTTGGCTGCTGTGGGCATGGCAGACTGGGTGGGCATGGCCTCCTTGATGTTGCTCATGGGGAGGATGCCTGTGAGGGCTGGGCAGGATTGAGGGAGATCCAGAGGGCCTCTGGTGGGTGGGGCAGAGGGCAGGAAGCTTGTCCTGCAGGGTGAGGCAGGGGGTAGTGGGGGGTGCCATTGCTGTGGGGCAAGGCAAGGTGAAGCAGGGGCAGCTGCTGCCTGACACCATTGGCCCCCACACACAGAGACCAGAGAGCGCATGGGAGTGTGATCTACCACCTCTACTCAGCTTGCTAGCCAGCTGCTTTGCCTTCTTTGTGCTGGGCGGGGCTGCCTCTCTGGGTGCCGGCACCAGCCTAATGGACCTGCACAAGCTCCTGGCGGTGGCAGGCGTGCCCACAGAGAGGGCTCTGAGTTCCGCCTCAGGCACGCGTGCCATAGGTTCGCCAGCACTGCTATAGAACTTGGAATAAATTTTATCAATGGCTAGATAAGTGAGTTAGAGAGAAAGGAATGTGATATGCATTTTTGAATTTATTAGAGTAAGAAAAATACTATAAATTTAAAACTTAGTATTGTTTATGATAATCTATTATACTTACCATTGTTATCAATTATTAGTTTATTACTTTTATTTATATATATTTACCCAGACAATATGCTGTTTGCAAAATATTGAAGGTTATTGGGGGAAACCCCAACCCTCACCCCCAACCTTTCCTGTACCCTAACCCTAATTCCCATCCCCTTACCCCCCTCCTTAACCCTATAAAAACTAATAATTTTTTTTGAAAACAAGAAAATACAGAATTAAGACACAATCAGAAACAGTGGAATCTGAATAGAATAACTACTGTTAATGTGGTTGATGGGTTTATGAGATATCATGAGAGATGAAAAGATAATTCCATTTATAATAAAATAGAAGAATCAGTGTATATATATTGACTCAATTAATAAAAAAGCAAAAATTTACATGATTTTTAAAAAGTTTTTATTTTTAAATCAATTGCACTATATCAAAGGCCTTGGGATTACTGTACATTTTAACAAATTAAGTCAATAATTTGAATGAAAAGTAGTGATCCATCTGATCAAACCTGGAACAAACTGTATGCGTCCCCTTCTGAAATCCAAGGCAACTGCCTTTCCTGCCAAAAGTTCTTCTTTTATTAGCTTGCTGGAAGATCCTAAAATCTCTTCTGGGTACTTTGAATAAAGTCTCTTGGTTCTCCTGGGAACTTTGAATAAAATTAACTCTGTTGTTCCCTTGAGAACTCTGAATAAAAAGACTTCTGGGCTGCATTCAGTTCACTCTTTATCTATTTATTTGCACTGTCATGTTCCATGAGAATTCTTGGTTAATGTACCATAAAAGCCGAAGTAATTGCAACAGTAATAGAGAAATAATATTTCTTAAAACTGTCAAACTCTTTCATGAATTACCCTACTAAATTAACAATACAATGGTACCTTGGTACTCAACTGTTTTGAAACTCATCAAATTTGGTATGCAACACCTTTTGACACAAAATTTTTGACCCAGTACTCATCATTTGTTTGATACTCAACGCATAAGCTAAAACTTGTTGGTATTGGCTAGCTTGTGACTCGCTACATTATTCCTTATGGGAAAAATGTATTTGGTACTGATCGTTTTTGATACTCATCATGCCTCCTGGAACCAATTAACAGTGAATACCAAGGTTCCACTGTAATAGGAATAAGTATATTGATGATAGGGTCCAATCTTCAGGGAACTTATTTCCAGCACAGTGTATGCTTTGGGCTGTTCTGTGTGTGCTATTTATATAATGTCTATTGTATCTGGCATTTTAAAAGTTCATCGGTGTGTTGATAGCAGACTGTTAAGTCATTGGCTGCTGTTTGCTTGTGCTGCGAAGCCCTTGCCTCCTACCTACTTGATAAACTGGTGGTAAATCAGCACACTCCTCTTGACAGATAACAGTAGTGCTGATTTACCACCAGCCTATCAAATACTTAGGAGGCAAGGGCTTGGCAGCATAAGCAAATAGCAGCCAATAACTTAATATCTAAAAAGTCACAGTCTGAAAACTCAAAAACCCGAAACCTTTGCTCCCAGTGACTGACCCAGATTGGATTCTGCAACATTATCTTGGGACACGCATATTCACCTTCATTCATACTGATGATAGATCTAAACTGTATGCCCTTATAGATATCTCAGTTTCTAAGAGTTTCCTTCAGGTCAGGAGCGATGAAGCCAACAGGATTCTGGTGAACAATTATTTCATATGGTTAAAAGGTAAAGGTAAAGGTTCCCCCGCACATGCATGCTAGTCGTTTCCAACTCTAGGGGCCAGTGCTCATCTCTGTTTCAAAGCCGAAGAGCCAGCGCTTGTCCGAGGACGTCTCCGTGGTCATGTGGCTGGCATGACTGGACGCCAAAGACGCACAGAACGCTGTTACCTTTCCACCATACTGGTCCCTATTTTTCTACTTGCATTTTTACGTGCTTTCGAACTGCTAGGTTAGCAGAAGCTGGAACGAGTAACAGGCACTCATTCTGTTACGTGGCACTCAGGATTCGACCCGCCAAACTGCTGACCTTCTGATCAACAGGCTCAGCGTCGTAACCCACTGAGCCACCATGTCCCTTTTTCATATGGTTAGATTAGGTGTTAAGAAACAAGAAATCCCATCTGGGGTCTGTTTCCCTCTGATCTCTTTCTCTAATTTGGAAATATTTTACACGAGTTATTTTATCAGCCCTTTTGAAGATAACTTACAGTTTGTGGAAAGCATCACTCTAATACATAAGTGTCACACTCGCCACATCACGTGACATGTCGCGATGTATCACAATGTTTTTTGCATTGCCGGAGCTGGGGTGGATGCGGTCTTTGTATGATGCAACCAGCCCACTGGCTGGCAGTTTGACACTCCTGCTCTAATACCTCATTCTCACTTATCAAAGGGGGAAATGTCTGAAACTTGTGAGACATACATGGAGCCACACTTATACATAGATCTTTTTCTTTATTAGCCAATAGAAAGGATATCATCATTTCCCATTAAAGAAACCTCAACAAACTCTTTGAAAAGAGGAGTTTTTTTGCTTAAAATATGCGAAGGTCATATTTGCCCTATATACTGAACAAGGAGGAGTCATTTATTATTTTTAACTAGCTTGTCATTTAGCTATTATGAAGATGAATAACGTTTGTTATTGACTAATAATCCTCTTGTTGCTTATGCGGAAAAAGACATTTGCAGGCATCTCTTACGTGCTTCCTTTGCTTTAGAGATTATTAAAGGTTTTGATGATTTTTTGTAAACACTAAATTATGAGCCTTGTTCTCCAAAGTGACTGACAAACTCTATAGTTGAGTTCTGCTCTTTGTCCTTTGCCTCAGATACATTTCTTCTTGTAAGAGTAATATTAGCATTTCATTTTTTAATATCAACCAGATTGTCAGTAGATCATACTGTATGCTGCTCGATTAAGAATTATGTTTTGGACCTCTGCCTTCCTAAAGAGATTTAATAAAACTCTCAATTACTTGTGCAGTTTCATTTGGAGGAGAGCCTAATTGCTTGGAACAATCCACCTTTTTTGGAAAGTCTGAGTTTTGTTGCCACAACAGATGGAGTTTTTCAGGAATGACGATATTTGTATTAATTTGTTAATTTGTCTTGTGATATACATCTTACTGCCTTCATATTCTAACAGGGAAGAAGTGGAACAATGTTCCCTTCCTACTGGCAATGACCATGGGGATGCCACAATAGTCGTAAGTTTGAAAAATGGCCATAAGTCACTTTTTTCAGTGCTGTTGCAACTTTGGTCATTAAATAAACTGTTGTAAGTTCGAGCACTACCTGTACTTTCCCCTTTTTTGAGCAATTACAGACTAGAAAGTGTTAGGTGAATAGTGGTGTCTTAGAACTGTAGACATTCTTTACATGTGGAAATGTGTATGTTTGCTTCAGTGGTGCGATTCAGCCAGTTTGCACCGGTTCCATAGAAATGGTAGCTAAATTTTGTTGAGTTTGGAGAACTGTCCATTCTAGCCTGGTGGAGGCCTCCCAGGCCTAGAACGGCCAGCCAGAAGTACATTGATGTCACTTCTGGAAGTCCGTTCTAGGCCTTAGAAGCCTGGTGGAGGCTTCCCAGGACTAGAATGGCCATCAGGAAGTGCATTGATGACACTTCCGTATGTTCATTCTAGGCCTCAGAGATCCAGGCCTTCATCCACACAGAGAACCGAATGTTCAGGTATTTGAATCCCACCACTGGTTTGCTTATTGATTAGGTTTCATGAGTGACTGATCATCTGATTATATTCCATGCTGAATTTTATATTTGCAAAAATGGGCCCTATGTGACTATTTTGTTTTCAATCTGCCTCTTTAAACCTCTACTTCTTTTGTAATTTAACATCACTTGGCAACATGGCAAAAAATAAATAAATCCAAAATGACTTCCTTAGGACTTAGGTTGTCTTTTCTCAAGGTCAACTCAGCTATTAAAGTACTGTATACATGTGAGGATTATTCATTTAGTGGAAGATGGAAGAACTAGGAGGACCAAAACAAAGAAGTCGATTATGCAGAGATGAATTTGACATCATCAGTTGTGGGTTGATACTTGAGATTCATAGAAGCCATCTGTGGATTTCTCCTTAAGGTCTAGGGCTCTTTCTCTGTATTTTAGCTCTGGCTGAAACATAGTTTGCTAGGACAAGAAATAGAGGCTTTTGTTGTTATAACCAAGTTCTTCCAACTCCTTTCTCTATCTGGTGATGTCTATGCATATAATTTGAGTTGCTTGAAGACTGTGTTAGCAATGAAGAAATTGGCAGAAACTGAGAAGTTTTTCTCCTGACTTCATTTCTGTTTTTTGTAAGGAACCTAAAGCCTTGCAAAAGTTAAAGGGTTGGAGAAACTGAATTTCTTTATAAACAATCAATTCTATCACAACAGCTTTCCTTATCAGTCTATTGCATTGATAGCAAATTCCACTCTGCCTAGAGTAATCTGTCTGAATTTAACCACCCCATAATTTAACCTGATCTTCCTTTCTGTACCTGTGTTTTATGAAAATCATCAATATTTTCCCTACATCTCTCCTCCAGTTTTTCCATTTTTCTTGTAAAAGTGGCTTCTTCTTTTTTTTCTTCCCTGCAAAGAGCTTTAGAATTTCTTTGTAAGATATTTTGGAGCTTATTTTATCAATGCACTACGTTTTCTTTCTGACTCAGCTCTGTCAATTGCTCTGCAATCTTTCTCTTCTGATCCTTCTTTGTATGTGCTGGGATAGCAGAGCCTCTCCTGCTGCAGCTTTACTATATAGCTTTTTCCTTTGCTTATTTGAAGAAATGAATCTATACTTTCTCTCTCACACTCTCCCTGATAAAAGCACTTTAAAGGCTTTTAAAACATTAATCAAGTCTTATTGTAAACATAGTACCTTCCCACTGTAGTGGTCCCTATTTTTCTACTTGCATTTTTACGTGCTTTCAAACTGCGTTCCATGCCCCTTTGGCGTCTAGTCATGCCGGCCACATGACCATGGAGACGTCCTCGGACAAGCGCTGGCTCTTCGGCTTTGAAACGGAGATGAGCACCGGCCCCTAGAGTCGGAAACGACTAGCACGCATGTGCAGGGGAACCTTTACCTTTACCTTTATTGTAAACATATCTAATTCAAAAAGGTTATATTATTCTTGCCATAGAGGTGAGGGAGGAACCCTTGCAGGGTCGAGCCGAGGAATTCGGTCAATATCTGCTGGATAAAATTGCTCGGATTCGAACCGGCCTGGACTCCAACTGGGCTGAGTTGGAAGAACAAGACATGGACAGTCTTGTCGACGTCATCTGGGAGGAATTTGATCCTGTGACTCCTAAGGAAGTGGACAGGATTATGAGGAGGTTGAGCTCCTCCACATGCTTACTGGACCCGTGCCCTTCCTGGCTGGCTTATGCGGCTCGAGAGGGGACACGAGGCTGGTTCCTGGCGGTCATCTCTGCTTCTCTGAGTGTGGGTGACTTCCCCACCGCCTTGAAGGAGGCGGTGGTGAGACCTCTCCTCAAGAAGCCCACCTTGGACCCATCCTCTTTGAATAACTTTCGTCCAGTCTCCAATCTTCGCTTCCTTGTGAAGGTTGTTGAGAGCGTGGTGGCGCACCAACTTCCTCAGGTCCTGGATGAAGCGGTTTATCTAGACCCATGCCAATCGGGCTTCAGGCCAGGCTACAGCACGGAGACGGCATTGGTCGCTCTGATGAATGATCTCTGGAGAGCCCGGGACAGGGGCCATTCCTCTGTCCTACTCTTATTAGACCTTTCGGCGGCTTTCGATACCATCGACCATGGTATCTTGCTGCGGCACCTCAGGGGACTGGGAGTGGGAGGCACGGTTCTGCGTTGGTTCTCCTCCTTTCTCCAGGGTCGCTCGCAGTCGGTGCTGGCAGGGGGACAGAGGTCGACTCCGAGGCCTCTCTTTGCGGAGTCCCTCAGGGGTCGGTCCTCTCGCCTCTCCTGTTCAACATCTACATGAAACCGCTGGGTGAGATCATTCGTAGCTTTGGAGTAGGGTACCATCAGTATGCTGATGACACCCAGCTTTTCATCTCAACTCCAAACAACATCAGTGATGCCCTCGACGTGATGTCCCGCTGCCTGAAAGCGGTCCGGGAATGGATGGGGAGGAACAGGCTTCAACTGAACCCGGACAAGACTGAATGGCTGTACGTACCGGCAAGCCAGGTTACTCAGAGCATCCCATCCCTTAACATCGGGGATGAGTTACTACCCCCTGTTGATAGGGCCCGCAACCTGGGTGTCCTCCTAGACTCGCAGCTATCCCTGGAAGATCACATAGGAGCTGTGACCAAGGGGGCCTTCTCCCGGGTTCGACTGCTGCGCCAACTACGGCCTTATCTGGACCTGGATGCCTTACGTACAGTCACCCATGCCCTTGTGACCTCTCGCCTAGACTACTGTAACGCTCTCTACATGGGGCTGCCCTTGAGATCCACTCGGAAGGTTCAACTGGTGCAAAGTGCAGCGGCACGGACACTTTTGGGAGCCTCCCGATACTCCCATATCACACCTCTCCTCCGTGCGCTGCACTGGCTTCCAGTTGCCTTCCGGGTGAAGTTCAAGGTGCTAACAATGACATACAAAGCCCTACATGGCATGGGTCCGGACTACCTACGGGAGCACCTTCTGCCAATGTCAACACCCCACCGCCCTGTGCGCTCCCACAGAGAGGGCCTCCTCAGGGTGCCACTGCTCAAGGAATGTCGGCTGGTGGCCCCCAGGGGGAGGGCATTCTCAGTGGGTGCGCCAGCCCTCTGGAACTGCTTACCAACTGAAATCCGGATGGCCCCCAACCTCCGCACCTTCCGGCGCGACTTGAAGACTTACCTATTCCAGCAGTCCGGCCTGGCCTGATAGCTCTAATTGGGGTCCCAGTTTGTTTTGTTTTGTTTTTTGTTTCTCAGTACTGTTCATTATGTTTGCCTACCTTACTCTGTACACCGCCCCGAGTCCCTCGGGAGAAGGGCGGTTTATAAAAACAAACAAACAAATAAATAAATAAATAAATATTTGTCAGAGGGCTAATTTCCCCATTCAGAAAAGCAATTCCCCCCCCAACATTGTTAGAGCATTATTCTATAGTTTGTTGCAACCTTGTGTAATTTTTCACAAATGAAGGAAGAACTGTCATGGAACTTTTCCACTAAAGTTCATAGAGACTCAACTGCTTTGTTTGTGTATAACAGGACCACACATACACTTTTTTCAGTATTTTATCTCTGCTCTGATCACCTTTAAAACTGTTCGGACCAATTAGGCTGTATTTTACATTATAAAGCTGGAATTTAGATGTTTAGAGTACAGTTTACCCTTTTAGAATTTAATTTTCATGGCACCGATGATGAAATCTTAGCAAAAAGAGAGAGAAAAATATAAGTAAAAAATTCTGTAGTTATATGCCATATTCACCTCCTTTCAATGCAGTGTAACTAGTAAAAATTAATATTTTCATTAAACTATTCAGAATAAGAAATGAGGATTTATCATTAATGTTCTATGTAATAACAAAAGAAAAGTTTTGGTGTTCTGATTATTAAAAGTATAGTCACGCTTGTTTATGTGTATTTGTCTCTGTTTCAGATAATACTTAAATTCACATTCAAAGACTATTTCCTGCAGAAGAGAGATCCAAAAATCAGCCACAATCTAATTATCCTCTGATAAGTATACCATTATTACAATTGCCAAGAATATACTATAAAAATCCAGCTGACCACTAGATGGCAGCAAAGTTCAGTGTATCTTTCCTGCCATCTAGAGGTGGTCTCTGTTTTTGCAACCTAACAAACATGGGCACCCACACAATATATATATATAAATATGCTAATCATATTTAAACTTAGATAAACACAAATTTCTGTGATCAGACTAAATGTCCACCAAGGTTTATATCCTTATATACAGTAGATTTATAATAAGCAAAGAGGGACAAAAGCCTTCCTTTAATCTCAGCCTTATCCAACTTGCAACTCTTCAGATGTGTTGTGTCTCAAGGTCTCAGTGCTAGAAGCTGTAATTCTAATATATCTGGAAAGCATCAATTGGGGGCAGGCTAATTCTCAGCCTAGTCAATCAATAACTGTTATTTCTATAACAATACAGAGGGGAAAGACTGAATAAACTATGATGGGACATTACTGGATGAATTATTCAGCATTAAGTATAGAACCAAAAGACCTTTTGCTACCAATTTATACTGTAACCCTATTTTTCTTAAGATTGATTTTGCATATATTAATCTATTAATGTCTTTATAATAAATAAGAATGAATCCATTATTTCTGTGCAACATGCTTTCAAGTGCTGCCCTTTTCAACAAGTTGTAAATACAAAATAGTCTCTTTATTGGGTAAGTGTTCAGTAAATAACCATTAAGGCTGTTTGTCAGCATGTCAGCAGCCTTTTAGAACATCAGGTTGAACTGATCTCCAATACTATGTAAGGATTTGAGAGAACCAGTTTGTTGTATTGGCTAACTACCAGGCTAAAAACAGGAGATTGTGAGTTCTAGTCTCACCCTAGGCAGGGAGCTAGCTGGGTGACCTTGGGCCAGGCAGCCTAGGAAGGAGGACATGACCAATCATTTCTGGAAAAAAACTGTGAAGAAAATTGCAAGGATTTGTCCAAGCAGTTTCTAGGTGTTAAGCTTGACTTGAAGAAGACAGACGGACAGACAGACAGACATATGATAGAAAAGTTGAAGCTGTCATTGTGTTAAATCACTGGATTAGAGGCTAAGAGTTCTTTCTCACTTATGCTGAAGTAGAAAAGGAGAGAAAAACAGCAAACCAAAAAAGGTGGAGACACATAGCGTTGAGGTCATGGGGTTTCTCATCATAACCATATCCTAATGTTGGCATTCTGTATATTTCCATGTGCCATGGTGGCCCAGTGGTGAAAATGCTGTATTGCAGGCTAATTCTGCTGACTTCAGACTGCCAGCAGTTCGACAGTTCGATCCTGACTGGCTCAAGATTGACTTAGCCTTCCATCCAATGGCGGGATTCAAATATGTGAACAACCAGTTCTCTGCGTGGATGCCACTTACAAAAGTCCATTCTGGGCCCGGGCAAGAAAAAATTGGTTACCGGTTCTGCCGAACTGGTGCGAACCACTTGAATCCCACCACTGCTCCCATCCTTCCGAGGTTGGTAAAATGAGGACCCAGATTGTTGGAGGCAATATGCTGACTTTGTAAGCTGCTTAGAGAGGGCTGTAAAGCACCATGAAGCGCTATATAAGTCTAAGTGTTATTGCTATTTCTCTTCCTTTTGGTTGGATTGGGAAAATGCACAATGCAGTGTTTCTTAGAGATGGAACATTTTTTATTATAAACTACACCAAAAGTGGTTGGGATTTTGATTCTTCAAAGAATTGCTGACAGGTTCAGTATGCTTGACCATGCAGACTCTGAATCTCCTCTTCCCCTTCAAATTCAGATTCCTGCACAGCCTGTCCAAGAAAAGGAGGACGTGCACAGGAGTATGAAATCATAGAAGTCACACTCAGCTTGAAGGACTCTACTTTTTAATCTGTCAAGGACAGTTCTATCCTAGAAGGACCTTGAATTTGGTCAGTTTAAAGCCATTCAATCTAATGTTCAGTGCAACAGCTTTTATGGCATACAGATTTGCTTAGATAAAAATAGAATGAATAAAGTAGAAAGTCTCTAAACCCTTTAGCAATGCAGTCACAACATAGATTCCACCACCACCCCTTTTTAAAAAAAAGCCAAAAAACCAAAACCACCCAGCCCATATTAAGGACCAGGAAATGAAAGGGACGCAACATTCATCATAATTATTAAGTGATCTTGTACTTTGCACACATATAATTTGATTACAACTTCTGCTGTTCCTATCTGTGATTCAGTTTAACATTTTGACATACAGGAAACGTTTTCAAGAAAAGGGTGGGAAATTTTAAGTACTTACCTTCACAGCACAAACAATTTAACACCTTCCTTGCTAGGCAACTCTCTTAAGAGGATGCATTGCAAACTACAAATACCTCTTCAAATGTTACATGGGGAAATAAATCATTTTTGTAAGAAGCATTGCTGTAATATTTTAGGTTTTGTTGTGGTTTATTAGTTGTAAACCTGATATATTTATAGCCAACCTGATGACTTTACATTCCCTTTTGAGAGATGAAGAGGAAAACACCTTGTAAATAATATCATTCATGGCCTGGTTTATGAATAATCCATCAACGGGTTCCGGGTTTCTCTTGACTTTAATAGTTTAACTAAGAAATATAATTTGGTGTTTGGCATATAGATGAATAGCTATTTGAACAGCTGAACTCTTATTTGGTGTCTAGTGATCCAGCATAACAGGAAATGGATAACTGGGGAATAACTAGTTGTCTTACTTTTGTTAACCTATTTGTCCAATAATGTGGTATTTCAAAAAAAAAAGTATATTGAAAAGTCTGATCACAATTGTCTCTTCTCAACTGCAATAAACCCTGACGTTATATCATGTCAGAACAGAAACAACATTTATTGCTGTCCTCTATAAGTATCCATAAACTGGTTATATTAAATTTTGAATGGGGAAATGGTATAGGGTTTCCTGCCTGAGCTGGGGTTTGGGCTAGATGACCTTCAAGGTCCCTTCCAACTTAATGATGATGATGATGATGATGTACCAGAATAGAAACTGAGATTATAACACTCAGCCCAGGATGCTTGGGTTTCAGGTAGTCTTTCACGTGTAAAAAGTAGCGGTTTACCTACAAAGAACAATTTGCTAGTTTATCTTGAAAGCCATTTTATCTTGGGTCTTTCCATTTCCCACTTTACAGTAATTGATTGCTGGTTTGCACTATTCCAGCTGAACCTGTAGCTAATTTTTTTGTTGCCCAGGCCCAGAATGGACTTCCAGAAGTGGCATCCACACAAAGAACTGATTGTTCACATATTTGAATCCCATCACTGACTTATGACCACAATTGATTGCTTATGTCTCTTGTGGTAGAGAGAAGCAGTTAGCAGATCCTCAGCTTGGGACTTAGGGGGGAGAGGAAGGAGAACTAAAATTTGGGTTGTTGTTTTTTTTTAAAGTACAATTGTAAAATTATACTCCTTAAAATAAAATATTGGCATATGTTGTAAAGGGAAAGGAGAAAGGGAAAGGAACGAGATGAGAAAGGAGAGGAGGAAAAAGTTGGTTAAACAAGGTACCAGAAGAACCTTGAACAAGAATTAGAATCAAACATTTATACAAATAAATGTAGTGCTTATCTGTAATCTTCACTTGGAATACATACTATTATTTATTAGTTGTAAACCTGATATATTTATAGCCAACCTGATGACTTTACATTCCCTTTTGAGAGATGCCGAGGAAAACACCTTGTTGGGAATTCTTCAATTCAGAGAGGTGAACTGTACTAGATTTATTACAGCTGTGTAAGAATTAAGAGTGAACTTTAACAGATCCCAGAAACCTCTCTAAAATGCAGAGGGGTCCTTGAAAGATAAATCAGTGAGGGCAGTAATATCCGGAAACCATTGATATAGATAATTAATTTTTTGAGCTGTCCTTCCTAACTCACCTAGGGTAAGTGAATAATAATGAGTGGGGTATATCTGGAATCTATTTAAGACTGATAATAGTCATGCAGCTGTTGCTTAATATCCTTATCCTTCCATGTGAACTAAGAGATTTTACCATTTGTGACATATGTTGTGTTTGAATAATTTCCATCCAGACCCAATTCAATGCCTGGTATGCTACATTTGTACATATTTCTCCCACCTCTGCACAATTATCACGTTAAGTAATAAAAAGCTTTTGAACGTATGCACCCTTCAGGAAGAGAGCTTGCCTATTACTGTGAAATGGGAGAGACTGCACGTAATGCTTACACTTAAGACCATTGCAACATCCCCATAGTCACGTGATCAAAATTCAGACACTTGACAACTGCTTCATATTTATGACGGCTGCAGTGTCCCTGGGTCATGTGATCCCCTTTTGCGACCTTCTGACAAGCAAAGTCAATGGGGAAGCCAGATTCACTTCACAACCAGGATACTAATTTAACAACTGCAGTGATTCACTTAACAAAGGTGGCAAGGAAGGTCATGAAATGGGGCAAAACTCACTTAACAAATGTCTCACTTACCAGCAGAAATTTTGGGCTCAATTGTGGTCATAAGTCAGTGGTGGGATTCAAACATGTGAACAACCAGTTCTCTGTGTGGATGCCACTTCCGGAAGTCCATTCTGGGCCTGGGCAACAAAAAAATTAGCTACCGGTTCTGCTGAAGTGGTGCAAACCAGCTGAATCCCACCACTGTCATTAGTTCAGAACTGCCTTTATTGCAAAATATCGCCACACTTACAGAAGCTGATCCTCTCTTGGCATCAAGGCATTGATAGGAAATCGATCCTTGCATCAATAGGAATGAGATGGGGAAAAAATCCATTGGCAGTGGAGAAGATCTCCATAGCAAAAGTGCAGTCCCACCTTAGCAAGAAATAATATGAATTTCCAAATGGAGGAATGTCTAATAACCATGAAGCATACCATAGTAGATAAAAGCCACACAGTATTAATGTTTACTTAAATATGAAATTTCCAAGAATATTGCTGTGATCTATAAATTAATAGGTAGTAGATTGAGAATCACTTCTGGACCCTCAAAGATAGCAAAGAACATGGTAGAGCCTCTCTAGGCAGGGTTTTCTATAACCCAGGTTCCATCAGTGAGAAAGCTCTTACAGCCTGCCCCTCCGCATCTATTCCTATGATATTGTTTTGTGAGGGGCTAAGAGTAGAATTACCACATTTAGGCTGCAATAATCCAAACAGCCAGAAGCAAAAGGCACCAGTTTATACAGCCCAGTTATGATAGCCTAGGTACCGTATTTTTCCCTCTATAAGACGCACCCTTGTATAAGACGCTGTGGCATGCGAGTTTCTCCGTGCCGATCAGCTGTTCGGCAAAACGCCAAAGAGCTGAGCCGGCAAATCCGGAAGTTCGCCTGGCCAACGATCTTGCCCTTTCCCCCCTCCTGTTAGTGGCAAGCCTATAGGGGCTTGACACCTGCACCAGGCGGCATGTCCTGGGCTGTGGAGGTTACCATTATTTTTCCGTGTATAAGACGCCGCACTTGTACAAGACGCACCTGATTTTTGAACAGGGTGTTTGCAGGAAAAAATAGCGGCTTATAGACGGGAAAAATACGGTAATAGCAAATTATGATCTCACTAATATACTGCAAATGTCTGGAGGGCCATCCTGTGGTGATAGCTAGTAGTCTTCTTTTCTCCTTGGGAAAAGTAGGGGAAAGTTTCTAGGCTGTCCAAATAATTGTGACAAATGTTTATATATCTTGAGATTTTCAAGTTTTCAGTCCAGGAACGCTTAAAATGTTGAGACAGGCACACAAGTTAAGATAGGCACACAAGTTAAGATAGGCAAGAAAATGGTAAGTGTCCAGCCTAGACGAGTTCAAATCACCAGGACCAGATGGATTACACCCCAAGGTTCTCAAGGAACTGGTAGACGTGATCTCAGAACCACTGAACTATATTTTTCAAAGATCCTGGAGCACTGGGGAACTACCAGAGGACTGGAAGAGAGCTGATGTAGTTCCCATCTTCAAAAAAGGGAAAAAAATAGATCCAGGAAACTACAGACCTATCAGCTTGACCTCAATATCTGGGAAGATTCTGGAAAAGATAAACAATGAATCAGCGAACACCTAGAGGCAAACAAAGCCATTATTAAAGCCAACATGGGTTTGTCAAAAACAGATCATGCCAGATGAATCTTATTGCATTCTTTGACCAAGTGATAAAATTAGTGGACCAGAGGAATGCTGTGGATATAATGCTGTGGGTTAGACAGCATCATCACCAGATGGATTCATAGCTGGCTGACAGGCCGTACTCAGCGTGTGGTCCTCAATGGAACAGCATCTACATGGAAGGAAGTGTGTAGTGGGGTGCCCCAGGGCTCTGTTCTAGATCCAGTGCTCTTCAACATCTTCATCAACTATTTGGATGAGGGGATAGATAGGGAACTCATCAAATTTGCACACGACACCAAGCTGGCAGCAATAGTTAATACTCCAGAAGATAGGCTTAAGATACAGGAGGATCTGGACAGACTTGAACACTGGGCACTATCTAACAAAATGAAATTCAATGGTGAAAAAAGTAAGGTTCTACATTTAGGCAGGAAAAACCAAATGCACAGGTATAGTATAGGTGGTACCTTGCTCAATAGTAGTTACTGTGAGAAAGATCTTGGAGTCCTAGTAGACAATCACTTAGATATGAGACAGCAGTGTGCTGCAGCTGCCAAAAAAGCCAACACAGTGCTAGCCTGCATTAACAGAGGGATAGAATCAAAGATCACATGAAATATTAATACCACTTTACAATGCCTTGGTAAGGCCACACCTGGAATACTGCATCCAGTTTTGGTCACCACGATGTAAAAAAGATGTTGAGACTCTGGAAAGAGTACAGAGAAGAGCAACAAAGATGATTAGGGGACTGTAGGCTAAAACATACAGGGAACAGTTGCTGGAATTGGGTATGTGTAGTTTAATGAAGAGAAGGGCGTGGGGTGACATGATAGCAGTGTTCCAATATCTCAGGGGCTGCCACAAAGAAGAGGGAGTCAAGCTATTCTCCAAAGCACCTGAAAGCAGGACAAGAAGCAATGGATGGAAACTAGTTAAGGAAAAAAGCAACCTAGAACTAAGGAGAAACTTCCTGACAGTTAGAACAATTAACCAGCGGAACAACCTGCCTCCAGAAGTTGTGAATACTCCAACACTGGAAGTTTTTAAGAAGAGACTGGACAGCCATTTGTCTGAAATGGTATAGGGTTTCCTGCCTTAGCAGGGGGTTGGACTAGATGACCTCTAAGGTCCCTTCCAACTTTATTATTATTACTATTATTCTACCTCTCTTTCTCTTCATCTCTCTTTCTCTTTCTCTTCCTTACTTTAGCAGCCATCATTCATCACAGTTCCCCAGTTTTCCATCTCTCCTTCCAAATACCTTTGCCTTATTTGCTGCCCTGAGGATCTTTGCATGGCATTATTCCAAACAAGAAGCTGAAATAAATATTTATTTGTACATCCATTTAAATAGAATGGCTAACAGTAGGGTACAAAATAAACCTATAATTAAAGCATAACATAAATGAACTACAAGCATGATTAATGTGTTTGAATCCAAACCAAAATGTGTTTTAAGATTAGTCTCTGGCCTCATTTATATGTTCTCATTTCTTCTCGTTTGTTCAGGTGCAGTGAGCAGATCAAAAATTTTAACAACAGTGTTCAGTTTCTTATAGCTCATTATTACATTTGCATCTGAATATTATTCATTTTACTGTTAGCTAGCTTAACAATTATTTGAGAAAAGACAAATGTACAAAACAGAGTTTAATGTGCATATACTTACTGTGGTGCAAAGAGCCATGGAAAGATACATGCTCGGCATCACAAGACAAGATAGAAAGACCAGCACATGGATTAGAGAACAAACGAAAGTATACAATATCATCAAGTCAGTAAAAGAAATGGGGCCAGTCACGTAGCAAGAAGAACAGATGGCAGGTGGACCAAGGCAGTCATAGGAGGGATCCCACTTGATAAAAGGCATCCATGAAAGAAAGCTAAAACAAGATGGGATTAACAACATCAGCAAGTATTGTGGGCCCAGTTGACAAAACAAAGCTCAGGACCATATTGGTTGGAAACATGTGGAAGAGGGCTTCATCCTGCGGTGGAGATAGACAATGGCTAAAATGATGACGCAGATGATACTTGCTGTATTTACCCTAATCTTTTTTTCTCAGTCCGCTTTCAAGTGTTTTGAAACTTTATCCCCAGCCAACATGACTAAGTTAGGAATAGGGGAAAGCTGCCTTATGCTGGTTTTAGGAATGACCACTAAGTTGGTCATTAGAGGCAGTCCTCGACTTACACCCATTTGTTTAGTGACCATTCAAAGATAGCACAGCACTTAAACTGGTGACTTACAACCGGTCCTCACACTTACAATCAATGCAGCATCCCCACCATAATGTGATCAAAATTTGGAGGTTGGAAACTGGCATGTATTTACAACAGTTGTAGTGTCCCAGGTCGTGCGATCTCCATCTGAAACCTTCCCAGCTTTCCAGCAAGCGAAGCCAATGGGAGAAGCCAGATTTGCTTACTGACTGCATGATTCACTTAACAATTGCAGTGATTTGACTAACAGCCATGGCAAAGAAGGTTTGGACATGACAGTTGCCTCACTTAACAACAGAAATTCTGGTCTCATTTGTGGTTGTAAGTGGAGGACTCTCTGTATCGACATAATGATAGGTTGCAGACTAATTTTCTATGGAGAGTTTGAATGTGCCTGAGTCTCGTTCATATAACTTTAACCAAGAGAAACATAAATTTTGATCCCTACAGCTTTTGGAAATCTCTTGGAATCAAGAAATAATTTATTAAATATGGCTTAGTTTCTGGCTGATTAGCACTCCTTTGAAGTGTAGCCCTTGGCATTTCAGGAGGCTTGAAAAAGATTGATCACCCATACTCAAAATCAACAGATGAATCTTACAGCCAAATCTATAAGTCTAGGGTTGGGGTGGGGAACCTTGGCTCTTTTATAACTTGTGGACTTCAACTCCCAGAATTCCTGAGCCAGCATGGCCAGCTCAGGAATTCTGGGAGTTGAAGTCCACAAGTCATAAAAGAGTCAAGGAGGTTCTCTAGGGCTTTCCACCTGTTCCCTTATGTAGCTTCGCTCAGAGAGTTCTTCATCCAGCTATTTACATTTTTAAACTCATAGTGGAGGCTCCCATTGAACCCACTTAGCATTGAACCAGATGGTTAATTGTTGTAATATTTGTAGAGACACATCCAGGCTTTGCATCAAAATGACAAAAAGCAGCATCATGCAATGCAAACTCTACCTCTTTCTTGATACCAAAGGCATGGGATTGGTCAGCTCTTCATAAGTTTTGCCCTTAAGAATACAGGAAGTTTAGAAAGATAGAAGGAGAAAAAAAGCCAGTACAGTCAGATTTTACTGACCTTGTCAGTAAGTAACTTAAGGCAGAAGCCAGCAATTTTTTTTATACATATAAGTGAAAGGGCAGAAATTCAATACCTAATTAATTTGTATCTTTTTTTAAATCCCAGAATTTGCAAAACAGTGCAGGTTTTCATATTAACCCAGACACAAATGATCAATTTTGTGTTTTCTTTTAGCAGATAGTGTAATTGCCACACTACATTTTACCCTGCTTTGCTTCTACTGCTTATATATAATTCATAAAATTAATGGGGCTGCTGATAATTCTGAAGCATACTACATAAAGGGAAGCCAACTCTCCCTCTGCAGTGTGTCAGATAAATATGCAAACGTTATCCAAAGAGATATAAAACTTTGGCAGACCAAATCAGCTAAGATCCAAATAATAAAATTCCCACTGGAGTGCTTGAAGAGTTATAGAGTTTACTATACCAAAGCTTTGAAGCTCAGGAGTCGAATGGCTTTAGAATATCATGGCATCTTGCTCAAAACACTGTAACAAAGTTGTTGAGACTTCATAGCTCTGTGACACTCCACATCTGATTCACTGCTCCAGAAAATATATCTCCTATCTGACAAGTCAGTACTGAAACAGTTCAATTTTTCAGCTGCTCAAATATTGTCCATGTCAATAAGGGTCAAACTTTTATGGTGGTTATACAACAGTTAGGCATCCTTGGTCAAATTGTATATTTCATTGAAACCCTAAGTGAACTTGACACATCACGCTACAAAGTTAAACACATATCTTTCTACAAATTTCAATCTGTATTTTCTATTATCTGCAAGTCTTTTTGTTTTCCACAATTCAAGATAAGAAAACTGCCTTATCTTCTCTTGAATTGTTTCTCTTCAAGGCTAAATAAGTCCAGCTCCTTCAATGTCTCTTCATGAAGCTTAAATTCTAGTTCCCTGATCATCTTTGTTTATTTCTAACACTGCTTTATTTTCTCTGAATCCTTTTTAAAAAATGTGATCCGTGGGCACTACTTAAGGTAGAGTCTGACCAAACAGAATGAAAATTGTATCATTCCTTTCTGTGATATGGAGATTAGTCCCAAATTACATTTGGCCTTTTGTGTAGCTACATCACACTTGTTTATTTTCAGATTGTAGTCCATTAGTATTCTGAGATTTTTTTTTCACAAGAACCTTGTGAAGTGTATTTAGATTTGCCATTCTGTACATCTTGCATTGGATTTCCATTTCCTAAATGAAAAACTTTGTAGTTCTATGTATTAAAATTCATTCAATAGTTTTCAGCACATTTCCCTAACCTTTTAAAGTGGATTTGAGTTTTATTTTTGTGTTCTTGAATATTAACAATGTTTTGTAATCTGCAAAATTGATAAGCATACTCTCCACCATTTGAACAGAATTCCTAATACTATCTTTTTTTTAAAAAAATAAATAGTAGAATGCCTATGATTGAATGGCATCCCACTCTGCATCTCATTTCAATTCAGTAAACAATATCACAGATATTCAAGTCAGCTATGTACACAATTTATTATCAAACCTCCCAATCCCAACTTACGGATTTGCCTGACCTTGAATCCTTTGTAAAAATACTTTATGAAATCAAGTTATATTACATCTACATCCGTCCTACAATCTATTAAATTACACAATCAAAAACCAAGAGTCTGTTCATTCCAGCTTCTGGTAATTATCATACTGTTTTCAAAGTGCTTATAGATCAATGTCTTTATACTCTCCTCTAAAACATTGCAAGTTATTGCAGATGAACTATAGTAACTTTGATCCTCCTTATTCTACTTTTTGAAAGATGGACGTCTAATAATTTGACTTTTTACTCAGTTTCCAATAGTCCTAAAATATGGTACATAAAGCTTCAGAAAAACAACCAGCATGTTTTTCCAGTACTCTTCTATTTTATTTTGTAATTTGAAGAAGACATTTTTACATAAATTAGGTAATATTATTTATTCCAGCATTGTTCAGTTTCTGACAGCCATTTTTAACCAAAGAATGTTAGTGTGCACAAATACACACCTTAATGGCCCCAAGCAAATTCTGAATATGCTTATGCAGAAATAATCCATTTATTAAACTGTTATAATGGCCAATTTTGTGTGATGTTAAAATTGTATTTAAGAGCCTTTATTTTATGGTCTAATGATTTACTTTAATCAATCAATAAAAATAGTACAAGAAAAAAAAGGTGTACTACATTAGAAATGCATGGACGATATAGAATTTTTTTCTTTCTTTTCTTCTCATTCAAATGCATCTTTTCAGTTTCCTCTGTGATAAAATCAGCAAAAAATACAAAAAAAAACCCAAATTAATAGTATCTATCTGCCTCATTTGCATCTGTGAAAGAGCACTTAGAAGTGAGTGATTAACATTTGTGCAACTACAAAATCTAATTTTATAAGGAAATAAATTCTCAGAAATAATTCATGTTGGGTTGTTTTATGTACGCACAAAGCAAGATGACAAAGACAAAATGTCATGGATGTACCTATGGAACAAGGTTGCCTACCCCTGCTTTAAAGTAAACAATGCCTTGAAGTTCTTTTGAAGAGTTTCATCTGTCGGAACTATGACAATGGAAGAAACCTCCAGTTACTGTGATAATAAATTTATTGAGCATAGAGGTAAGATTCAAGTCACGATTGACTCCAGGTGGCTACATCCACATGACCATGCAATTTCCTGGGCAGTCAACTGCTTTTTTCTAAAATGCTTTTTCAGCTTCCTGGTATCATCTGGAGGACTGCAATCCAATTGCTAACTATGCTTCTGGGTGTAGACAAGGCCAAGCAGCTACTTCTACCTGTGTAATACATTCTCAATATGATTTCCAGCCCACAAATACTCATAAAGACAGAATGCTTTAGATTTTTGGTCTCCAACCTGGGTGCAAAATGATTCTAATTAAGAGTAGCTAAATCTGTACTGTGGCCACTAAGAATTTAGAACATTCTGCTGTGCTGTTTTTGACAGGTGGAAGCTAGCTTAATATTTTTTTCTTATTGTGCAGGAAGCTTAAATTCTGAGTAGAAGAGAAAAAGGTTTTTTTCGTTAGTATTTTTTCTTGTCTTTGCAGGATTGTGACAAGCAGCAAATTAAGAGGAGGAAAAATGGAAGCACCATTTTATCTTGTTTTAAAATCCTCTGGCTTTCCGTCAGCATAGTCACTAACAGAACCCTAAATAGAATTCTGCAAGATTCTGTTAACGGGTCAGGGACTTTGTAAAAGCTGTAAGTCTCACCACAGAATTTACAGGACATGGAATATTTGGAAGTAAAAAATATCAGGGAAATGTCAAGATTTAATCTGGGATCTTTTCAATAATTTAAAAGTAATCTTTTTTTTTAAACAAACGTGGATGGTTTACTGCAAATGAAACCACTGCTTTCATGTTAGAATGCCATCTAACTATTAAAACTCTTGTGCTGTACATTGCTCATACAGTAAAGTATGATCCATTACACCAAGTATGATTCTTTGCAGCAACCTCTAGTAATTAAAAAATAAAAATAAAGATGTATGCTTATCACTAAAGTCATTTGATTCTGTTAGCTCTTATTCAATCTAAGCTCCCTCTAGATTCCACGGTCAAATCAAGATTCATGTAGACAGACTGAAAGAGGATAGGCAAGTGGATGCAATTTGCATATGTATTTGAGAGGCATCTGATGTGACCCATTTTCCCCACACACTATTGGATAAGAGTTGGCATTAGAAGTCACCATCCTCAGGCATCTGGCAAGACTCACAGCTAGAAAGGATGCTGACTGACAACTCCAGCTTTTCACAACTCTTCTTTCTCTTTCCTCGGGGTTGTTATTAATTCACTTGTCCTTTGCAATCAAATGACTGGTAAAAGAACTAAAGAGAAGACGCAGTAGTTTCATCTTGAGAGTTCTTTGCCACTAGGCAGTGAGTAAGGATTGAGTCCACATGGAACTTAAATGCAAGCAAAATGAAGGAAGACTAAAGGAAATGGTCCCATAAGACATCATCCCATGGCTTCCTATAACCAGGAGTTGATAACTGATAATTCGCCTTGCTGAAGAAAGTAAGCCTTATTTCCGAGATATTTAGAGATTTAACTTAGTTTAGTTGCAGAAGGCTAAAGTATATCTCATATTTTTTAAAAAAAATATATAGGGTCATTTAAAGAAGTAAGAAAGAAACATTGCTGTTTTCTTTTCGCTTTGACCTTCATAGCATTTAACTTTGCAATGAAGGTGCTTGAAAGCAAGCTAAATAATCTTAGTCTCTCCTCCTCCTCCCCCCAGCATATGCAAATCCCACCACATCTCTGGAGGCAAGCCTCTCAAAGCACAAGAGTCACTTTTGTGCTAATCCAACCTTTTCCCCAGAAGGACTTTTTAAAGGCAAATCAGCACTATTTATTGTGTGGTTTGAAATTATGTTGTCCTTTCCTTCATCTCTTCCTTTTGGCAGGTTGTCAGATATCATTAGGGTGATCCTGGTGATTTTGGCAATGCTGCATTGTTCATTTTACTTTTATACTACCTCCTCTCCTTCTCTAAAAATAAGTCAATAGTAGGGAACATGCTGTGTAGGGAGGAAAAACAAGCAATGCTTTATAGTCTGATCTTCATCTTTCTCCAACAATACATGACATTAAGACACTCTACTGTATTCTATTCTTCTATAAACATATTTGTATGATGCAAGTGAACATCAAACACATTAATACAGAGAAGCATCAGGTCCTCTTTGCAATCCTTAAGGCATTACCAGAATACTCCATCTTTTCCTTTAGCCACAATAATGTTTGAGGTTTCTACTCAAGGGAGACCGGAGATTGCAATAACAAGAAGTATAATAATAGCCAAAAGCAGCATCTTTGATCATATGCTAGATTAAAGAGGACAATGCCCAATAACCAACTCATAAATTGGTTATATTTATTAGAACTGTGGTGACAGAGATCATGAGAACTCTATAGCCATTTTGCAATAAAAAAAGCTAGTTGTTTCTTCTGTGGATAAATTATTGCCTATTCATAGAATCTTGAAATGTATTTACTTATCAATGGAATGAAAAGGACATGTGAAGAGAATACAGATATAGGTGCCTGCAAATCCTCAGGAATTTGCAGGAATTGTCAAACCTGTCATGTTGGATTTCATTTGTCTCTCATTTCCCATTCTTGTACTTGTTTCATAGCTACATCCATCTAGTTTTTTAAAGGAAAAATACTACTGCCCATTCATCACCCCATTTATATCCTGCTATAATCCAGTAAGTCTCTGTCAATAAATTGCAGGCAACATCTGAAACATCCAGTGTACAGAATAATAATTTTAAAAAACTATGATGAATAATAACTTCCAATCAGTACACTCAGTTGTGCTACTCTGTGAGCATACATTGAGAGAATGATATCAAATTGTACATACTATATGGAAGAGATCCATTATTTATATTTTTCTGAATGAAATAAAACAGGTAGCCAATCAGATTTTGCCTGGGATGCTATTCCATAGAATAGGCATTGCCATTGAAAAGCTGTATCTTCAAACTTCACTCCGCTTTAGAGTTCCTGTAAATGGGGAACTACTGGTGTTTCTTGTTGAGGTGACTGCACCAATTGGATTTATTTGAGTTGAACTATGTATTTTCATGTCCATATCTTCTAATACTTACATTTCTGTATATGCTTCCATGGATGCTTTTCCTTATAAGTGAATTGCCATATGAAAATGAGTTTCCCTGATACAATGAACTTCAAAGTATTCTTTCCCCAGTTCAGACATTTCTATGCATTTATTTTATTGCAAGTCACCCACTTCACGTAGAAAAATGTAGAAACTGGTATTAAACTTTATTTTACTTCAAAAAGATTCAGCAGCTATGATTGGATGACGTGTTTGAGAATACTCCAAACCCACACATTTAGAATCTCTGAGACCACACAGGGATCTATT
The DNA here is from genome assembly GCF_947247035.1 of Vipera ursinii. Classification (NCBI taxonomy): domain Eukaryota; kingdom Metazoa; phylum Chordata; class Lepidosauria; order Squamata; family Viperidae; genus Vipera; species Vipera ursinii. The sequence goes on along the minus strand of NC_139516.1, from coordinate 139,535,141 downwards.
GCTGCACAATAGATTTAATCTGTTTATTGTAAATATTAATGGTCTTATAAACAGCCTCATTGACTTCAAGATATAGAATTGCCTAAAAACTCAGGACCAATAAAGCAAGCATTGGTGCAGAAGGAGCTACAGGATCTAATGATCAAACCGGTGAAATGGTCAACGACATGATTAAACAATGCAGTTTTATGAGGCAGTCTATAGTGCCTCTTTGACACAAGGGCTATATAGCCAGCCAGAGTTATTTTTATTTTAAAAATTAAGATGTCAGAAACCTGCTTAATGAGAAACCTTGCTTATATGTAACTTTGTGAAATGGTTCCATTGATGAGTGCCTGCATAATGATTGGGTGGTAGAAAAGCCAATCAAATGTTGGCAGTAATAGGCACCTCCTCTGAGATTATATTTCAGGAGTAGAGAGGGCTTTGGGATATACAGGAGAAACATCAGGGTCCAAGCGTGAAACATCTTCCCTTATCATGAAGAGAAAATGAAGATTAATTTTAAGAGAGAAGTGGGTTAGAGTTGATGCAATATAAACATTTCTAGAAAGAAATGAATCTGTTTTAATCTCTACCACTGCTTTTTTTCATTATTTAATAAAAGTCAACTGGTTCCTTTGGTAAGTGCTGTATACATGCTCTCCTATATCTTGCACCCTATGTCTTCTAGCCAGTAAAGTTATATTAGAGCAGGGATGATGACTGATGACCCTTTTATAACTTGTGGACTTCAACTCCCAGAATTCCTGAGCCAACATGGCTCAAGAATCCTGGGAGTCCACAAGTCCACAAGTCATAAAGGGGCCATTGTTCCCCACCTCTGTCTTAGAGACAAAAACCTTCAAAGGAGTTTAGTAGTGGTAGTTGAATGAAAGAATCATAAAGGAAAAGCCCTCTGCCAGTTTGGAGAGAATGGGACATGGGACTGCCATATTAGAATTTGAGTGGTTACACTAGATCACCGGTCTTCAAACTTGGCCCTTTTATGACTTGTGGATTTCAACTCCCAGAATTCCTCAGCCAGGCACACTGGCTGAGGAATTCTGGGAGTTGAAATCCACAAAACATAAAAGGGCCAAGTATGAAGACCCCTGCACTAGATTAAGGTGGTAGAAAAGAGGAAGGATGGCTCAGTAGAAAGACAGCACAATATCAAACAATTAGTGAGGAAATGTTGTTAGGCATGTGACTGGGACCTATAGCTGGAAAAGAGAGGGAGATAGAATCAATTACTGTTTTTAAAAAAAAACTTAACTAATATGGAAACATGGCTGCCAAATGTTGGCTAATCAGAAAGGGTGGTTTAGTAAAGGAATGTAAGTAGAGTGATTTCCTCATGAAAGCATGAGTGGGGAATAGCAAGCTACATTGCGGTCATGTGTAGAAAGAAGGTGGTAGGAAATGGGTCCAATTAAGTGGGGATTACCTAGAAGAAATTCAGATTTAGAAATGGGGAAAAAAGAGGAGAGAAACTGACAGATAAAAATGGAAAAAGTGAGGAATCAAAAGGAACAAAGGAGACATGAGAGAGAAATAATTTAATTAAAAATACAATACTTTATCAAAGTCCCTCCTCTAGACTCCTATATCATACTGTAATATTCTAAGGGATACTTTTCTGAATAATTTTCAAAGGGCTGCTAGGAGATGTTTCTTTAAAAAGGAGTTTATAGAATTTTTTTCCTAAGGTTATAAAAGGTGAATTAGCTGAAGTCTGTAATGAAATTCCAAAGGAATGGGCAGATCTTATTATGTATTCAAAGAGACAATTTATATGAGGGCACAATAATGTGCATTTTTTGTGGGAAGAAAGGTTATTTCAAAGCTGACTATAATTTAAGTAAAAAACTCCTGTGAAAACAAACTAGGAATGACCCAATATGCAGGAATTGAGGAATGTTGTTTAAAGGTATGGAATTTCCATATTTGGAAATTAATGATTCTTTAAGAGAAACATTAAGAGAAAGTTGATCAAAACTCAGTAATTGCTATGGTAGATGCTGGCACTGATACTTATTATTTTAATGACTTAAAATCAAATTAATGACTCTGGGTAGCTATCATATAACAAAATAGTACAGGTAATTCTCGACTTATGATCACAATTAAACACAAAATTTATGTTGCTAAGCAAGGCATTTGTTAAGTGAGTTTTGCCCCATTTTATGAACTTTCTAGCCACAATTGTTAAGTGAATCACTGCAGATGTTAAGTGAATCACTGCTGTTGTTAAGTTAGTAACAAGGTTGTTATATGAATTTGGCTTTCCTATTGACTTTGCTTATCAGAAAGCCGCAAAAGGGGATCACATGACCCCGGGACACTGCAGCCATAATAAATAGGAACCAGTGCCAAGCATATGACTTTTGATCATGTGACCATGAGGATGCTACAACAGTCATAAGTGTGAAAAATGGTCATAAATCACTTTTTACCATGCCATTGTAACTTTGAATGATCACTAAGTGAATGGCTATAAGTCAAGGACTACCTGTAAATAACATATTTAAGAATGAATCTGTCCCTATTAAAGCCAAATCCTATTGGTAAAAAAATCTATATTTCCAAGCAGATATATCAATATAAAAGAATTTGAATGCAAAATATCTTTAAAATACCCATTGGCCAGATTAGCTGTGAAATGGTGAAATGAAAGAGGATTACATGAGTGGCAATTATGGACGATTCCTTTGCTGATAGAAGAGATTCAACAGGATCAGTGGTGGGATTTAGCCGGTTTGCACCAGTTTGGCAGAACCGGTAACTAATTTTTTGTTGCCCAGGCCCAGAATGGACTTCCGGAAGCGACATCCACACAGAGAACTTGTTGTTCACATAATTGAATCCCACCACTGAACAGGATCTGCTATAAAGCCATGTCTATTAATTGGGAATCAGGTTAAAAAATAAAATAAAAGAGAAAATGCAGAAAGTTATACCACTAAGATTGGTTCTGGAAACTAGGTTCAGGGTGTAGGCCTGGTAAAATCTCTCAATGTTAAGGAAAAGGTTTAGGAATAATTGCAGAGCAGAGTAGATTAGAATTGATGTGATACAGAAACAAGTAAACCTGTTTTAAAATCCATCTTTTAAAGTTATTAAATAAAAGTCAGTTTATTGCTTTGTTTCTATATTAACCAAGTGTTTCTGCTATCCTTTATCTTATCCACATTCCACCCAGTTATATTACCTTAGAGCCTTAAAAGTTTTCTAAACCCTCAAAGGATTAAATTCTTTTAAAAACCAAAGGGTTTAGTGGTGGCAGTAGAACAAAAGAATAAGGAGAAGAGGGTTAGAATAAGGAAAGCTTGCAACAACCTGTTTTAGTGGAATATATGCAAAATCTTACAGACTAACTTAAAAGAAATGTTGAAAATCTGACAGGCCTACAAGCTATTGGCCACATGAAATTCAAAGAGGTTTATATGGCATGTAAGTATATGTATTATTTACAGTCCCTTCATTCTGTTCCTGTTATGGACCAGATAGTACTGCTCTTTTATCTTAAAATTATGTTGAAAGATGAATTATTACCTTAGTCTAATATGAAACAGCCTCCATATCAGTAATCTTTTATAGTTAACAGAACAACTCATTAAATCACTGTCCTATGGAAAGGCCATTCCAGCTAAGATTTATATGGCTGATGACAAATAACTTATTCAGTGTTTTACTAAACTATAGAAAGGCGACTTCTTGCTAGAAAAGGAAAGAAAAATCACAAGGAAAAATCCTTATTGCATCAGGAAAGATAATCTTAGAATGGGACCTTGTTAATATTTGGCTTATGTTACTTAGATTTTTGAGCAGTCAATGCAGTTTTGCAGAAACTGGAAGCATTCAGCTGTTTTACTTTTTTAATACAAAATCTAGAATTTGATCTGTTACGATTTCATTACAGATGTAAAATTTTGACAATGTGAGCAGTTTTACATACAAATATATTTCATTTTTTGTACTGTTTCCATCTTCCCTTAAAATATGAACAGAATCCACAGTGGTATGAGGATCAGTGTCTCTACTAGATAATTGACAGTCAAGCTAAAACTAAGTTAATCAACTAAAATGAGCAAACTTCTTCAACCCTCCCAAATAAGTTCCCAGACCTAATCCACAGATCAAAGGATAAGATCTGCAAACATTGAGTTAATTAAATAAGGCATCCCAGAGGAACTGCATGTTCACAAGAATAAACATACCTAAACACACACACACACACAAACACACACACACACACCTCAAGTGTCACCCTAGAATTAGCATATAGAAGCTTTACTCCAGACAAGCGCCCTCTATAAAAATCTGCTGGTGTACCCCATATCTCTGCAGCCTGCCCCTAAAGGCAAACTGTTTTGCTTTTAGGAATAAATACAGGTGAAACTCGAAAAATTAGAATATCGTGCAAAAGTTCATTTATTTCAGTAATGCAACTTAAAAGGGGAAACTAATATATGAGATAGACTCATTACATGCAAAACAAGATAGTTCAAGCTGTGATTTGTCATAATTGTGATGATTATGGTGTACAGCTCATGAAAACCCCAAATCCACAATCTCAGAAAATTAGAATATTGTGAAAAGGTGCAATATTCTAGGCTCAAAGTGTCCCACTCTAATCAGCTAATTAAGCCATAACACCTGCAAATGGTTCCTGAGCCTTTAAATGGTCTCTTAGTCTGGTTCAGTAGGAATCACAGTCATGGGGAAGACTGCTGACCTGACAGTTGTGCAGAAAACCATCATTGACACCCTCCATAAGGAGGGAAAGCCTCAAAAGGTAATTGCAAAAGAAGTTGGATGTTCCCAAAGTGCTGTATCAAAGCACATTAATAGAAAGTTATGTGGAAGGGGAAAGTGTGGAAGAAAAAGGTGCACAAGCAGCAGGGATGACCGCAGCCTGGAGAAGATTGTCAGGAAAAGGCCATTCAAAAGTGTTGGGGACTTTCCCAAGGATGTACTGAGGCTGGAGTCAGTGCATCAAGAGCCACTACACACAGACGGATCCTGGACATGGGCTTCAAATGTCGTATTCCTCTTGTCAAGCTGCTCCTGAACAACAAACAACATCAGAAGCGTCTTACCTGGGCTAAAGAAAAATAGACCTGGTCTGTTGCTCAGTCCTCTTTTCTGATGAGAGCAACTTTTGCATCTCATTTGAAAACCAAGGACCCAGAGTCTGGAGGAAGAATGGAGAGGCACACACTGCAAGATGCTTGAAGTCCAGTGTGAAGTTTCCACAGTCTGTGTTGATTTGGGGAGCCATGTCATCTGCTGGTGTTGATCCACTGTGCTTCATTAAGTCCAGGGTCAACGCAGCCGTCTACTAGGAGATTTTGGAGCACTTCATGCTTCCTTCCGCAGACGAGCTTTATGGGGATGCTGACTTCATTTTCCAGCAGGACTTGGCACCTGCCCACAATGCCAAAAGCACCAAAACCTGGTTCAATGACCGTGAGATTACTGTGCTTGATTGGCCAGCAAACTCGCCTGACCTGAACCCCATAGAGAATCTATGGAGCATTGCCAAGAGAAAGATGAGAGACATGAGACCGAACAATGCAGAAGAGCTGAAGGCCGCTATTGAAGCATCCTGGTCTTCCATAACACCTTAGCAGTGCCACAGGCTGATAGCTTCCATGCCACGCCACACTGAGGCAGTAATTGCTGCAAAAGGGGCCCAAACCAAGTACTGAGTACATATGCACGCTTATACTTTTCAGAGGTCCGATATTGTTCTATGTACACTCCTTGTTTTATTGATTGCATGTAATATTCTAATTTTCTGAGATTGTGGATTTGGGGTTTTCATGAGCTGTAAGCCATAATCATCACAATTATGACAAATCACGGCTTGAACTATCTTGCTTTGCATGTAATATATGTAATCTCATATATTAGTTTCCCCTTTTAAGTTGCATTACTGACATAAATGAACTTTTGCACGATATTCTAATTTTTCGAGTTTCACCTGTATTTCTTCTTTCCTCACAGCTGTCTGGATCTCATTTTTATTTATTCTTGCACAGCCCCAGCTTGAGTTGGAACACCAAATTATTCTTCTGACAACAACCATTCTGAAATACATTCTTTGGAATTATCACAATTATATAAATATATTTTCTTGCAGCAAAGGAAAAGACAGTTTCACAAAGCAATCATGATTGGAAAAGAGTGATTGGTGACCTTGTTTTCCAAGACCTTGCTGGTTTACAGTAATTTGATCAGGGAGGAAATGATCTTCTCTGTTTCATTTTCTTCTTGCAGGTCTTTATTTCTGTTTTGCCTACGGATTTCTATGGATGAAATTAAACATGCCAGCTTCTGAATATAGTAGTTGAGATATGAAATACCCAAGTCTGTATTTAATCCACCATGGAAGGCCTTGCTTTAAAAGCCTTCTCTCACAACAAACGTTTTATGCTACAGAGCTTTGCAGATATGTTACTCATGTTTGAGGAATGGATGTGCCCATTGTTAATAAGAAGACATTACCTAAGCCATCCTAACCTTTGCCAGATGGTTGGTATGTTGATACTACTTTAAATATTCTTATTATATCGCAATCTTTTTTTTCATGAAAACAAACTTCTGCTTTTGTGCTAGTGTATCCTTTCAAGTCAGCTGTACTAAATTTCAAAAGAGAAACGTTCACTCACTAACGCTGAACAATTTGCATTTCTTTGATATTTTTATCCTTTTGTGTTACACCAGTTCCACTCATGTGTACGAACCATGAGTATATGACGATGACTTTGCAACTTGAGGACTATAAAATCAAGGATGCAGAGGATAACTGTGAGCAAAAGGTGCATATGGAATTAAATCTAGACAAGTCAACTGAGCATTTGACATTGTAAAAAGCAGAAAGGTATAAAGGAATCAAGAGAATTGCCTATAAATCTTTTTACACATAGAAAATAAAATTCTACTTACATATCATACAAATCATTTGCTGATCTTTCATTCTTTCCATCAAAAGAAATAAAGAGAATATAACACATTATTAGAGTTCTTGCTAATTTTTTGAGTCATTCTACAAAGCAGGAAAATGACATTCATTTATATTTGACAAGATTTGGCAATTAAGACAAGCAGAAGTTTAAACAATTTCATAATTTCATGATAGAGAAAGAATGTGTTTCTAAACTTTCTCCTGTAATTAATGGCTAATCAGAATTCCAATCTTTCATGGGCTCTTGATACAATTCTATTTCTAATAAAAGAAAGAATAGATTTTTAAACTTTTAATTTTTTAATTTTAAAATCTTTTAAACTTTAAATCTGAGATGATTAACAAAATGCCTCTGCACTGATTGGTTGAATATGAGTCTGTTCTAATAATTAATTGTCTAGAGGACAGGGAAGTAATAAATGGATCTCCTTTCAGACCATATCTGTGATTTGGGCTAATTATTAGTCTGAAAGGGAGAAACATTTTATACCAATCTAATTTAGCTGAGATTTATGTTACAACAGAAATTGCTATTGTAGACTACTGTAGAATGAGTAAATTGACATATTTTGGTAATACTTTATCTCATGAATCAAAAACTGAAGATCAGAAAACCAGATGCATAGATAAATGTACTGTAGCTTTTGGCAGGGTTTTGAAATACTTTTGCGGTTCTTTTCCTGTGTTTTTAAATCATTTTGATTATTTTTAAAAAAGAATGTGCTCAAAGAAGAGGGACAGTTGAATGAAATTTGAATGAGCTGGATGTAGGATTCTTAAATTTACTTCATATATTGAAGGCTGAAGGTAGCCTCAGATGTACAGTTAGTATTCTAGTAGTCTTCATCCTCTTAACTTTTCTGCATTTTAAAGCAATCTCAGGGAATACATTGTGAAGGAAGTTCTTTTAGAGGGCTTTTTCAGATTACGATGTTACAGAAAGCAGGGAGATTGCAGTTAGAGTAACTTATTTTTTTAAAAAGGAGAAAGAAGAAAAGATGCAATATTCTTTGCTAGTTCACAACAGTAAGTCTGCTCAAAAATATCAGTACATTATTAAATCTTTCTAAAACACCTGATTGACAATGCATAAAAATATTTTAGATGACATGTTTAGCTATGGCAGTAGATATGCCCTTTAGATGAAACTGAGAATAAATTTATTGATTACAAAACTTGGTTTACTTCTTTGACGAATATTTTCCATTTACCAGGAGTGTGGACAAAAAAAAAAGATGTAGATTTGGAGGCTTCTGGTTTTGCAAAGTAGTGCAGCAGCCGAGGGATTGCAGGGCTCCGCACCCTATGGCTGATCTTTTTCAGTTTGGGGACCCTTGTTGTTGTTGTTAGCTGCGAAGTCGTGTCCGACCCATCGCAACCCTATGGACAACATTCCTCCAGGCCTTCCTGTCTTCTACCATCTTCTGGAGTCCATTTAAGCTCACACCTACTGCTTCAGTGACTCCATCCAGCCACCTCATTCTCTGTCGTCCCCTTCTTCTATTGCCCTCGATCTTTCCCAGCATTAGGCTCTTCTCCAGTGAGTCCTTCCTTCTCATTAGGTGGCCAAAGTATTTGAGTTTTAGCTTCAGGATCTGGCCTTCTAAAGAGCAGTCAGGATTGATCTCCTCTAGGACTGACCGGTTTGATCGCCTTGCAGTCCAAGGGACTCGCAGGAGTCTTCTCCAGCACCATAGTTCAAAGGCCTCAATTCTTTGGCGCTCAGCCTTTCTTATGGTCCAACTTTCACTGCCATACATTGCAACTGGGAAGACCATAGCCTTGACTATACACACTTTTGTTGACAGGGTGATGTCTCTGCTTTTTAGTGTGCTGTCTAGATTTGCCATGGCTTTCCTCCCCAGGAGCAAGCGTCTTTTAATTTCTTGGCTACAGTCCCCATCTGCAGTGATCTTGGAGCCCAGGAAAACAAAATCTGTCACTACCTCCATTTCTTCCCCATCTATTTGCCAAGAATTGAGAGGGCCAGATGCCATGATCTTGGTTTTCTTAATGTTAAGTTTCAACCCAAGTTTTGCACTCTCCTTCTTCACCCGCAACAAAAGGCTCTTTAGTTCTTCTTCACTTTCTGCCATTAGAGTGGTATCATCTGCGTATCTTAGGTTGTTGATATTTCTTCCAGCAATCTTAATTCCAACTTTTGATTCATCTAGCCCTGCCTTTCTCATGATGTGCTCTGCATATAAGTTAAATAGGCAGGGCGACAGTATACAGCCTTGCCGGACTCCTTTCCCAATTTTGAACCAATCAGTGGTTCCGTGTCCAGTTCTCACTGTTGCTTCTTGACCCGCATATAGGTTTCTCAAGAGACAAATAAGATGGTCTGGTACTCCCATCTCTTTAAGAACTTGCCACAGTTTGTTGGGGACCCTAAATGGGCCCAAATTCACTTCGGGGAGGCGACAGAAAGGGAGGGGTGCCCCGCTGACTGTAGAGAGATGGCAGTTGATCTGGTCATCTGGGGAAAGCCCTCCAGAAACCAGCAGAAGAAAGGATAGCTTCACTTTGGAGTCTAGCCCAAGCTACAAGTAGCAAAGCCAAAAAGCACTAATTTAAGCTTGATTGTATATAATGTGTTTGGAACTGGGTAAGAATATAGATTCTCTGTCTTCTACTTGATAATTGATTTCCTCGAATCCCCCACCCCAAGAAGTAAAAATCCTCTGAAAGTGAGAAGGAGGGGGACTCTTGTTCCACCCTCCCAGAGATGGAAGCAATGAATTAAACTTTTATGGGGGACAGAAATACATTGAAATGAAATGAATATAAGACTTAAATCTGTATAAGTGTGAAATTGGTGGAATTAGTTAAGATTTTCTTTGCAAAAGATTATTGATGAAAACAGAAAAAAGTAATTACCTGTTTTGAAAACTGGAAAATGAACTGGTGCTGACATCTAGTGGTGGATGAAAATATACAATTGTAGTTGCTCTGATACAGGAACTGGCAGAAAGCCCAGAAAAAGATAACCTGTTTTGTGACCTTCAATGTTTAACCAAACAGAGAACAGCTGTAACAAAGAAAAGAAAACATTTTGGGTTATCTACAAAGCAAGAACCATAAACTTTAGGGGAAAAATTGACCTTCCTGGTTTACAAATACTTACTGAACTGTGACTCCAAAGCTGTTTGCAGAGAAAGGAAAACTTTGATTTTTGGCTATCATGGAACATTAGAGATCTGCAGAAAGAACATATCAAGAAAAAACAAATATTTTCAAGGAGGAAATGTATGCTGTGTTGCAACTAATACAAACAACAATGACTTCAAAGGAAATTAAAAACAACTTTGAAACTATAAATGAACACATCTTTAATTTAACCTCACAACAAATACTCTCAGAAATTAAAAGAGACCAATCAAATAAAGCACACAACTGAACATAAACCAGAGGAAAGAGATTTAAAGATGGAACCCAACAATAGAATGAACTATCAGATAGAATATCTAAAGATTAAACACATGTTTGAATATGGTTAAAGAAATAGAATTTTTTATATAAATTAATTTTTGTTTAAGAGGAATGGGCCCCTCAAGTAACATAGTATTTTTTTATGATATGAAAAATATAAAAATGTTAGGATGATTTATATGAGGGAAATGTTTTAGATACTTAAGTGCAATTGATTTTGAGAAAATTTCAATTGATAAGAAAGTTTTGAATAGATTTAAAAGATTAGATGATTATATTTATTCGATGGAATATTTAAAGATTAAACATTTGTTTGAATATGGTTAAAAATAATAGAATTTTTTTAATATAAATATATTCTAGCTTAAAAGGGACATGTTTCTCAAGTAGTATACTATTTCCTTCTTTTTTCTTCTCTTTTTTGTTTTTGTTTTAAGATATGAGAAATGTAAAATTGTTGGGATGGCTTGTATGAGGAAAAAGATTTAAATACTTAAGTGTAATTAACTCTGAGAAAATCTTAACTGGTAAGAATGGTTTGAATATTGCAGGGAAAACAAATCTAAACAAGAACTTAGAAAATGGGATCTATGACAAGGTGATTAAGATGATCAATTAGAAAAGAAGCTTCATATTGATGTGGATGTTACTTGTAGAAATATTACAAAAATGTTTATATTCAATTGTTATCTATCAAAATACAGAAATGTACTAATTCAAGGTTGATAAAAGAGAATATCAAGGAAAGCTACTATGTGGATTATGTAATTATAGAAATTAATTATTATTGATTTTTTAAAAATATAAACTTAGGCAACATGCTGTTTACTAAGTATTAAGATGATTATGTTAAAAAATTAACAAAATATAATAAAAAAGAAAACAATGTAGATTTTTATTTATTGGGGTCTGCGCTGCAGTTTTCAGTAAAGCTGTTTAATATAACTTCTGGCAACCAATATTGTGGAAGCAAGCCAGAACTAAAAAGGACAGACTTACAAATAAGTTTAGGATCTAAAGCCAGAACAGAGCCTTGGTGGTATAGTGGTTAGAAAGCATTATTGTAGGCAAACTGGGCCCACAGCCTGCAGTTTGATCCTGACGTGGCTCAAGTTTGACTCAGCCTTCCATCCTTCCAAGATTGGTAAAATGAGGACCCAGATTATTTGGGGCACTATGGAAATAATGCTTCTATGTTGTAAACAGCCCAGAAAGTACTGCAAAGCGCTATGGGGCGATATATAAGCCTAAATACTATAGCCCCATTCTCAGCCTCTGTAACAAAATGTTGTAACAATTATTCTTGCTTACAAAATGGCTGCTAGTATTATTTATTAATATTTTTTGTGTCCATTTTGCCACAAGGTGACTCTAGATCAGGGGTGTCCAAACTTTTTTCAAAGAGGGCCAGATTGGATGAAGTGAATATGCTGGAGGGCCGAACATTTTTCTGAACATTCTTTGAACAATTGCAATTAAATGCAAATGAATTATTTTATGCCAAGTTAATTGCAAATGGCATACTTTTCATTTTATAACATTAAGATCAACTGTCAGCTGAGTTTTCACAATGTATTTTAAATAAATTTTTAAAAAAAACTTACCTGCACTAATGTGAAGGGTGAAACGGAGACCTGTACTGCAGCAAATAGGCTCGGTCTGGTACAAAGGCAGTGGTTTTGATGCGCAAAATGTCACACAGATGAGAGTCACTTAGTCTTGCCTCACCTTCCCCCCTGCCGAGGAGAGAACCAGCGCCGCACGCCCACCCCTTGCCTGGCCTTGAGGCTGCTGAAGAGTAGAGGGTGCCCAGGTAGATGGTCACAACCAATTGTTTCTGGCTGACAAAAGAACCATTGCACAAAGGGGCTCTGAAAGGCAATTTTCTCGGCTGCCACATACCAAGGGCTTCACCTGCATTCCTGGTTAGCACTTGAGAGGGGACCAACCAGAAACATCCGGGAAGAATTCAAGCTGAGCCCTTTCCATGCAGCGGACAAGAAAATTGCCACTCGGAGCCCGCCTGGCAACCGAGCGGTACTCGCAGCACAGAGAGAATCCGAGGGCGCGGCAGGCCCTTTTTCCCTGGCCACCGGGGTGTCTCCGGGGGCGGGAAAGCCATTGGGGTCTTCCTGGCACCAGCTCGGAGACTCCGCCCGCCAGGCCCTTCTCCCGCTCGGCCAGGCCAGGTGCGCACCGTCAGCCTCGCTGCACCGGCACAGACGCCGCGCCAAAACATTTTAAAACAAAAAACAGTAAAAACCATTAAAACAATTCAAAACATTAACATCTTTTCTCCTACCCTCTCAAGTTGGTTTTGAATGTGGAATCTGATTTAGAATTTTACCCATCCAGTTGTGTATCATCTGGAAACTTACAGAATTCATCATTTCCCCCCCACAAGTCACTTTTAAAAAATAAAGGTAGGGGACGGAGGGCTGAATCTAGTCACATCCCACCTAATCTCTCTTTCTAATTTCATGAGAAAAAGTTGCCAATCACTTAGCTAAAGTGGATTTGAAAAAAGTGCAGGCAACTGACTTGATCCCTGCCAGAAATGGATGTGAAACATTCAGAGATCAAGAAGAGAAAGAAAGAAAGAAAGAAAGAAAGAAAGAAAGAAAGAAAGAAAGAAGGAAGGAAGGAAGGAAGGAAGGAAGGAAGGAAGGAAGGAAGGAAAGAAAGAAAGAAAGAAAGAAAGAAAGAAAGAAAGAAGGAAGGAAGGAAGGAAGGAAGGAAAGAAAGAAGGAAGGAAGGAAGGAAGGAAGGAAGGAAGGAAGAAAGAAAGAAAGAAAGAAAGAAAGAAAGAAAGAAAGAAAGAAAGAAAGAAAGAACTCCCCATTCAGACGACCAGCGGGTATTTATAAAACCAGAAACCGTTTTGATTTGCAATGCCCCATTTTAAGAGAGGCTGCAGAGTTTCCACAGGGGGCCTCTGGAAGTTGCCTGAAGCATCCAGGGTGGGATTTAGAGTTAAGGTTCTGGGTAGAAAAGCCGCCTTTTGCAACCTGGGCTGATTTTCGAACACGCCTGACTTGCAGGAATCGGTGCAAAGCAGAAACCGAAACTAAACGGGCTGCATAAAAAGGACTCGCATCCACTTGAGCTTCACAAAAGCATCAAAAACCTTCACAGACTGAATATAATTGTTTTGGCTCCTCTCCAGTCTGATCTTCAAAGGGCAACAAGTGCCGACGTGAGCCTCTCTCTTTCTCTCGGGGGAGGGGGTGTTTTTTTATGGTGGTTCTCACGATTTCTTTTACGAACAGATGAGCATCCAGTTGTGTCCTTAACGGAGCATAAAACTTTCTCCCGCAGGGGGTGGAAAAAGCAGAGTATCGTGTGTGTGTGGGGGGGAGAGGCAGAGATAGGCTGATTTTCTGGCTATGGATGGTGAACTGAATGAAAGCCCAATGAGGGGAAGGAGACAGATTCTGCAGTGGAGGTTGGGGGCGTCGCGCCTGCGCCGCTCGTCTTCCAGGTTTGGGTGGTGACGCCAGGATGCGGCCCTCTCAGAAGGGAGGGCCGCATTTACATAGAGCAGGGAGGGCTGTCCGAGGGCCATATTAATCCACCCCGCAGGCCACAAATGGCCCGGGGGCCGGACTTTGGACATGCCTGCTCTAGATAGTTTACAACATTAAAAGTAATAAGACTACAAAAATATTTCTAATAACAATAAATAAAGGATCATAATCAAGCTCCCCTAGCAAGGAAAGACTCAGTATATTCATGAACCTGCGCATAGATATTATTTGTAAGCAATTTTTTGAAAACATTTAGTTTTGAACTGAGGTAGGATACTTTGTGCATTGCTTTCCCACAATTTGTAGGTTTTTTGCTGAATAATTTTCCTAATTCTTGCTTCAACATTTGGAATATGGATCTCCAATAAGCATTTATAAACAAATACCCCCAACTCTCTAAAAAATTACTATATCTGTTTTGGCTCTCTTTGTAAAAGTGAATTGAGATATTTCCTACACTGATCTTTCATTTAGAGAAATGAAACAGACAAAGTGAACACATTTGTGCTGAAGAAATCCAAGTTCAAACTTTTGTTCAGTCATAAAGTTCACTATGTGACTTTTAGCCCATCATCATCATTCAGACTAACCTAGTTATTAGGAAATATGAACATGAATGTTCCAATTTATGAGTTCCTTGGAGGAAGATTGAGATACAAATAATACATCAGTGGAGTTACACAAATGTTCAAAGAGATGCTTTGATTTAGCAGCATGCTTCAATGCAATGAATCAAATCAGGTGGCTGAAAAAATGCTTAGTTTTGAGAAGTGCTTCACAGATTCTGCTTCTTTTGGGGCCATTACAGTCAATGTAGTACAATGTTACAATGTGTATAGTGGCAGGAAAAGATTGAATGGTATGACACACTGTCTGACATTAGCATGAATAACTGGTCAATTATGTATTTCACCTTATTAAATTATGTGCCTTTCAGACATCTTATGGAGTATCCACGTTAACATTGCTTTGGCTTTTATTCACTTCATCAGTTTTCTACTTCTTTAATGTGGCCAGCCACAAACTTTAATCCCCCACCCTCTCTTATGCTAATATAAAATTACTTTCCTGTGCTGGTCCTGCCGAGAAAGTTGTGAGTTCAGGTCTGCACTGTGAATATAGTCTCAAGGCTGACCATGTTCAATAGTAAGCTTTTAAAAGCACTTTGCTTTTAAATTCTCTGTGACTGGCCAGGTTTAATTTACTTAACAAAGTGTGCCAAACTGACTCTTATTTGTATCGGCCAAATATTCACTCCTTTTAAGAAAGTGGCAGTGGCAAAGCTACAAATGATAATTCCTTTTGCGCCAGCCTCTTTGTAGCTTGCTTATTTCTGTAGCCTTGCATCTCACTCTGCCAGCCGCCTTCTGCTGCTTTGCTAATTAACACAGAGAATTGCCAACAAGTTTCTTGACACAACTAAGTGCACAGAAAAGGCCAAGGTTTGACAGTGTGCCCTGCCCTAGTCGGGTACACATAAACATCAGTCATGAGAGATTCCTTCCCAGGAAAGGCCAAACTTGCCAACAGTGATGCCAAAACCCATTGATCAGAGGCAGTAAATGTACACTAACCCACAACAGTAATACTGTGTTATATACGTAAACAATCCCCTGAGAGAGATGTATATATGTTAACTGTTCAAATAATACGGCAGCAGCAAGCGTATAAACTAAAAGCAGCCTGACAAGAAAACACGCGGGAACTTTGACAGCTGTCAAAGTTCCCCGCACCGCGCAGGCGCCACACTGACAGCTCGCGGCTGTCAAACGCCGGACTACGAAGAAGCCTGAGCTGTCAAAGCGTCCACCGTACAGCGCAGGCGCAACCACTGACAGCTCGCGGCTGTCAAAACACCAAGACACGCGGAAGCCGGAGCTATCAACAAAAGACGACGCGGATTGGTCCCTGCCTGACAGGGCGCCAAAATGAACACCGCTGATTGGTCCTCACTACCAGCTGCCGGCTATAAAAGCCGGACGAGTTATTCTATGTTTGCCTTTGCTCTTAAATAAATCTGTTGTTACTAGCCTGTCGTCCCGAGTGGTCCTTGGCTACTTCAAATACAATGGCAGTCTTCTGTGTTATGACAAGCAACTCAGGAAAGGACATAGAAAAAAAGCAATTTTTGAAAGCATTTAGCTTTGAATTGAGGTAAGCCACTTTTGTGCATTGCTTTTCTACAATTTTCCTATAGACTTTTGCTGAATAATTTTCCTAATTCTTGTTATGTTCGCCTTAAAAATATTGCAGTGTTCAATAATTATGGCAATGAAATCTTTGAAGGTGGTCTGATTGAATTGGCAGGATCAATGTAACCATCCATAACATTATTCTGCAAAAAACAAAAAACAACCCTAGATACATTTGGATGCTTTCTGTTATAGCCTACAAATGGTTTTCTTTTTCAAACTGAATCTAAAAGCAGCTGAGATCATATTGGTTTGCCCTTGAAACCTGAAGTGCAAATTTGAATCAAATCATGCCTTCTTCAAATCTCCAGTCTTCGATTTAAATGGAAAAAGAGCTAAGACACATAGACTAATATAGTAATGGTTGGCATAGATAAGAGGCACAACTTTGGGTCCAGATAAAAGAATATTAGTTTCTGCAGTCCTGATTTACTGACCCTGATTAAGGCAATCCCTGATGTATTGTGTAGGCTCCTTATGCATATACAAATGGGAGTTATGCAAATCCTTTGAAGAAGGAGTTTCAAAACAGGTAGAGCCATGCATTGTAGGCCTTTTTGAATTATTAATATGCATGCATGCAGCTATTTTGCTTCAAAAAAATCAAAGAGGAAAATAAAAAAGTAATGCAGCCTATGAGAGCCAGTTTGATATAGTGATTAAGACATTGGGCTAGAAACCAAGAGACCAAAAGTTTTAGATCTGGCTTTGGCAGGAAGCTAGCTGGTGACCTCGGGCTGGTCACATTTCAGCCCTAGAAAGCAGGCAATGGTAAACCACTTCTGAAATTTTGCACCTACAGGGATCAGTCCAAGTCCAGGCAGCTGGGATTTAACAATGACTCAAAGGCACTCACACACATGCAGACTCACCAATATGGTAACAATCAGAAATAGTTTCTAAAATAGTTATAAGAACACCTTTCTCCCCCAAAAAGCTTGGTTTAATGATAATAAGCCAGTATTTCCTGCATTGTGAAGCACACTTTCAATGGATTTACTCCACACTAGCACAAATTCTAATGCATTTCCCATTAAAAAAGAAGCACAACAATTTATTTTAAGTAATATTGGAAACAGAATAGAACGGAACGGAATGGAACAGAACAGAAGAGAATAGAACAGAACATTCTTTATTGGCCAAGTGTGATTGTACACACAAGGAATTTGTCTCTCAGTGTCTATGGAGATTCTCAGTCACCCAGCTCACGGTGGTCCCAAAGGTGCTTTTTCAAAAGGCAACTGGACTTTGATTTTTTCTTGATGTTTCACTTCTCATCCAAGAAGCTTCTTCAGCTCAGTTCCATTTTACTTCCTGGAGTTGTAGATGTTCCATTGCTGGAGGTTTTCAAGAAAAGATTTGAAAACCATTTGTCTGGGATGGTATAAGGCAGTGGTGGTGAGCCTATGGCACGCGTGCCAGAGGCGGCACTCAGAGCCCTCTCTGTGGGCATGTGCGCCATCACTGCCAGCAGCTTGTGCAGGTCCATTAGGCTGCTGTTGCCACCTGGAGCAGCAGTCCCACCCAGCACAAAGGAGGTGAAGTGGCCAGCTAGCAAGCTTGAGTAGACGTGGTAGAGCAGTGGTGGAGAACCTATGGCACGTGTGCCAGAGGGGGTAGTTGGAGCCCTATCTATGGCCATGCGCGCCTCGCTCTTTGGTTAAGTTTTTGCAGGAAAAAGCCATTTCTCAAGTCCCTTCATAGCCAAAACAAGCCTCTTGTTTCGAGCAAGCACTTTTCAGCTTTGAATTATATCAATTCTGACACCAGAAACAGACTAACAGATGACCTGAGTGCTGCTTGTGTTGCTCTCAAACTTACAAAGTATAAGCCAAGGTTAGACAAATTATCAGCATGCATGCAACAGGAAAAATCACATGAATTCTTCAAAAGCATGCCAAATGCAAACTTTTACCTTTCAGTAAAAAGTTGTTTGTATCATTGAAAGCTTTGTTATTGTGTTTTTCTTTTAAGACAAAAGATGTTAATGTATGAGTTGTTTTTTCTAAACTAAAACCTCAGTATTCAGATTAAATTGCCGTGTTGGCACTTTGCGATAAATAAGTGGGTTTTGGGTTGCGGTTTGGGCACTCAGTCTCTAAAAGGTTCGCCATCACTGATATAAGGACTCCTGCCTTGTGCAGGGTGAGGGTGGGGTTGGACTAGAATACCACCAAGGTCCCCTTCCAACCCTATGATTCTATCCACAGCATTATCCTTACTGTATGCATAAAATAACCTATAAAATATAAAAAAACCCTATATTTTATAAAATATATAAATGGAGAATGTGAATTTTTCCCTCGCCCTACTGGATGTTCGAACTAGTTGCTTGAAGAAGAATTCCGACAGTGATTTTTTAATGAATGAATGAATATAACTTTATTATGGTCATAGACCAGCAGTAGACGACACCCTTTACAATATGTTAAAAAATAGCACTTACATTAATAATAAATAATAACATCGCTGTTAAGAAAATACATGTTCTCAAAATGTTAGGATCACTCCCTAGTGTACGTGAGTGGGAAGCCGATAAGTTTGGGAGTAAATATAATGTTCCAAAAATTATTAGAGATATCTCCAAAAACATTGGCACAAGTTGACAACTATAATTCTGTAACCAATTTTTTTTTCTCGTGGACATTGCAGCAACACAGAATTTTGCCACTGCATGCGTGGTAGAAGGCTTTGAGTCCTGGAGGAGAAAGCCTACATAAAAAATGTCCGCCCTCCCTGGCAATCTCTCTAATAAGGGGAGAATGTATGCTGACCTATAGCCTCGGTATAACTCACAGTACAATAAAACATGTGACATATCTTTGACTTCTCCTTTACTACATATACATACAGTACCTGTTCTGCTATTGGTGTTCTCTTACACCTGCCCTGGAGGGGTGCTGAGGGGAGAATGTTAAATCTGGCTCTGAAGAAAGCTATTCTTTGTTTTGGGAAGGTCAGATCATTTATATATCTTGCCGATTCCCACACACCCTGTTTGATTCTATCCCTTCTGTGGAGAGGCAACCTATTTAGTTCTTCTTGGAATTCCATGTCCTTCATTCTATTGATTACTACTTGCTTTGCTTGGTCAAAGCCTAGGGACATTAAGAATGCCGATGAGAGCCCATAAGAGCCCATCTTGTGATCTATCCCCCTATATCCAGGGGGAGGGGAAGTTGTCAGTCAACACTAGCAGGGACAGTCCCTCTGGAAAGAAATGCATTTTAAGCCAATGAATGATCATCATCTTCCAGGCTCTTACCTGAATTTGAGGCATGCCTGTCTCAATTCTTAACTGGGCATTTGGAGTTCCTTTGGGTGCAGCTAAGATGGCTCGCAGGAATTTGGTTTGTATGGTGATTTTTTTTTTAAAAAAAATCCTTCAGGTTTTGCTATATTCCTGTTAAAAATTCAAGTAGTTAAGAATAGCTCAGTGGGTTAGGACGCTGAGCTTGTCGATCAGAAGGTCGGCAGTTTGGCAGGTCGAATCCCGAGTGCCATGTAACAGAGTGAGCACCTGTTACTCGTCCCAGCTTCTGCCAACCTAGCAGTTCGAAAGCACATAAAAATGCAAGTAGAAAAATAGGGACCACTAGGGTGGGAAGGTAACAGCATTCTGTGCGCCTTTGGCGTCTAGTCATGCTGGCCACATGACCACGGAGACGTCCTCGGACAAGCGCTGGCTCTTCGGCTTTGAAACAGAGATGAGCACCGGCTCCTAGAGTCGGAAACAACTAGCACGCATGTGCGGGGGAACCTTTACCTTTTTACCTATGCACCTATCCCATGCTTTCATGGAATTGCCACAGAAAGGACTCAATTATTCTTATTTAAATTTGGGAGTTAGATTAATTCCAACTATTAATTTTGACATCATTGTGTCCACTAAGGTTTAGAGTGGGGTCTTATCTTTAATGTATGTATCTGCATTCTTTCCACTTCTCAAATTCTGTAATTATCTTCTAGCAAGATGTTATCTCGACTGAATAACAACTAAGCAAATATGTTACATAGTCTACATAAACAATGCCTTATACATAAGAAAATCCTATCCCTATAGTTACTTTTGGTCTTTTTTCTTACAGTTTTTCAAGTAAATATATATTTATTCCCAGCTTGTAGCCATATTTATTAGTAAATTTTTATTAGTATTATTTCTGGGGATCATAGTTATTTTTTATTCTGTGATAAAATAGGGACAGTTTCATGTGAGTTCATAATAAAGAATATTTGTGCTGGTGAAAAAACAAACATACAATGATGTTGATCTAGGAAAAGCATTTAAAATAATTCCAAAGAAGAAACTTCAGATGAGAGCAACTGTTATTTTGTTAATTATGTTCGGCAAAGAAAAAAATAATTTTTATTTCAATCAGTGCATTGATCAGTTGGCACCAAAAAAAAGGGAAGGCTGTTAATTCCCCTAAGAAATCCATTACTTTGCTGTTGACCTTAATTTTTAAAATGGATTAAAATGAGAAATTTGGACTGAAGTTTACAAAAATTAGTCCAGGTTTTTGCATTAAAAAAGAGGTGGGACATTTATGATAGATCTGCATAATCCACCACTGCTTAGTTATTATATTAAAGTTACTATTCAGCCATCTACTTCTGAGTGGAATGTTAATGATGTTAGGCATATGGTGTTAGCCTACAATGTTGGGTTGAAAATATATTAACCATAATACTATGTCTTTAAGAAGTTAATTGGCCAATGGGTGTGTAAGTGTTCTCATGGCCATAAGAGGAAGCTAGGAACGTAGCTTCTCTCTCTCTCTGAATTCACTGATCTCTACTGTTACTGTTTTTGCTCTGCTGTTAGTTTACTACTGTTGTAACCTAAACTGTGTATTGACCTCTGGACCGGTAAGAAGACTTTGTAGCTTTGGACTGTTGCTATTGTGTATGATCTTGGACTGTTTATTTTTTGACTGTGCATTTTTGTCCTTACACCACCTCAAAAGTAAACTACTTTTTGTTTTTATAATTCAGTGTATTCTTGTGTGACTTTACTGCTCTCAGTACCATTCCTTGTCTGTGCAACTCTTTGGTAGCACAAGGAGACCCTGCACACTAAATTCCTTAACAAATGACTTCTTAGCATTATCCAGATTTATTGCAGCCAGAATTAGGACTATTTTACCAGATTTCTTCAGAGGGAAAAGATTCCTGGGGGAACGATTTTAAGTTTTCAAAAATGTACAAGTATTCCTCCCTGGTGTTTAGTTTACCTTCATCAGTTGTTTTGGAAAAGAGAAGGAAAGACAAGAAAAAAAAATAAATTTGACAGCTAGGATGGTTTCACGGGGACAATTATGTACTAAAAGCTGTGGTAAGAATATGTCATAGATAGATAAAGTGTTTTGTTGAAAAACTACCATGGGATATCAAACTGTCTGCCAGTGCTCTTATACTAAAAGAGATGCATACTGGTAGTACTCCTCTGAACAAATGCCCTTCCTCTAAAACTAATACTAGTTAAGCTGCAAACTGACCAGAAGAAATGTTCCAGCTGCCATCCAAACTTCAGAATGTGTCACACATACAGTATATCCTCCACAACACCACGTGAAGTATTCTGTCATGTATTCCCAAGGTGCTAGTATATGCCAATAGCTTCAGCAACCAGCTATAGTGTGACTGTCAGAGAAAATTCACTCACTCAGCAGTCTCTACATATGTTTCCAAGGTAATTTGTTTGAATCTATTCCCATTATTCAGAGCAAGAGAGAAGAAGAGGGAGGGGAATATGTATGTTGTAGTTAATCTCAAGCAAAACACCTTTCACTAATAGTAGGTTTAGGCAAAGGACAATGTATAACAATCTGTGTCTGGCACAGCACTAGTAAATGTGCATGCATTTCCTGAAGGGTGCAAATTGTTTTGGTGGAAAATAAAATAAATAATATAATATAATAATATAATATAATATAATATAATATAATATAATATAATATAATATAATATAATATAATATAATATAATATAATATAATATAATATAATATAATATAATATAATATAATATAATATAATATAATAAAATGGCATTCATGCCAGTATTCTTTTGTTTAATTGATACTAGAAAAATGCCAGGCATCAGTTTCCTATACTCTCAGTTTGCAGTGTACTACAAGTAGTGCAATGAACTACATCAATTTTTGTTTTTAAATATAAGTTAATGAATTATTTAAGATGTTTATTTTTTAAAAAATAATTTTAATGACAGTTATATTTTAGTCCTTCTTAATATACGAGTATTATGCAGCCATAATATAACTGGATTCTGACTGAATTAAATTTGACCCTTTGTTTTGCATTTCATATAATTCAGTAGAAACAAGAGATTTTAATCCAGAACTTAGAGCTAGAATGGTAGAAAACAGGACTTAAATCTCTTGGGTGACATACTTTTGGAATTTAAATAATGCTTTTATTACTATTTTAAAAAGATAATGTTATCTTTTTAAATGTTATATAATGTTATCCCTCTGATCGAGTTATGCCCCCCAGGTTTCCGTGCGCTACACCAGCCACATCTCAGGGTAGGGGCGGCGGGGTGGCGGTGGTTATCAGGGAGACTTTATGCCCGCGGGAGACCACCATTGTCCAGATTGGTGGGAGTGAGTCCCTCCTCCTGAGATGTGGTTCTCGGGTTCAGATGAGCTTGTTGCTTACATACCTGTCGCCCAGCTGTGTGGCAACAGCTCTGCCCGAGCTGCTCGACACCCTCTCAGGGTTGGCGGTGGAGTTCCCCAGGCTCATAGTGCTGGGTGACTTCAACCTGCCTTCCATGGGAGGGTCGTCGGAGCTAGCCCGGGAGTTCATGGCTTCCATGATGGCCATGGACCTGACCCAGGTAATTCAAGGCCTGACCCATGTGGGGGGTAACACTCTCGACCTGGTGTTCCTATCTGGACAGTGGTTGGATGATTTGGGACGGGGTTTACCGGTTGTTACCCCCCTGTCATGGTCCGACCATCATCTCCTGTGGCTGGTCTTCCGTTATGCCACCCCCTGCTGCTGGGCGGCAGAACCAACTAGATGGTTCTGTCCAGGCGCCTAATGGACCCTGAACGGTTCCAGATGGCGCTTGGGTCTATTCCTATCGCCCTCACTCACAGCCCAGTTGATGCCTTGGTGGATGCCTGGGAAAAGGCGGCCACTGAGGCACTCAACTGTGTTGTACCCTTGCGGCCTCTGACCCGGTGCAGATCCCGTTGGGCTCCATGGTTTTCTGTGGAGCTCCGGGAGATGAAGCGTTGGAGACGGGGTCTAGAGAGCGGTTGGAGGTCCAGCCATTCCGAATCTGACCGATTGCAGCTAAGAACCTTTACAAGGTCTTATCTTGCTGCGATGAGGATGGTGAGGGCTAATTACTTCGCTGCCCTCATCATGTCCGCAGATAATCGCCCGGCCGCCCTGTTTAGGGTGACTCGCTCCCTTCTTCACCAGGAGGTGAGGGAGGATCCCTTACAGGGGCGGGCCGAGGAGTTTAGTCATCATCTGATAGATAAAATCGCTCAGATCTGGGCCGGCCTGGACTCTGACTGGGTGGAGTCTGATGTGGAGGAATTGGACGGTCTTGAGCATGTTATCTGGGCTGAGTTCGATCCTGTTTCCCCTGATGATGTGGACAGGATCATGGGGAGGCTGAGCTCCACCACCTGTTTGTTGGATCTGTGCCCCTCCTGGCTGGTTTATGAGGCCCGGGAGGGGACACGAGGCTGGTTCCAGGCAGTAATAACTGCTTCTTTGAAGGAGGGTGTCTTCCCCGCCGCCTTGGGATTACTGTGCTTGATTGGCCAGCAAACTCGCCTGACCTGAACCCCATGGAGAATCTATGGGGCATTGCCAAGAGAAAGATGAGAGACATGAGACCGAACAATGCAGAAGAGCTGAAGGCCGCTATTGAAGCATCCTGGTCTTCCATAACACCTCAGCAGTTCCACAGGCTGATAGCTTCCATGCCACACCGCATTGAGGCAGTAATTGCTGCAAAAGGGGCCCAAACCAAGTACTGAGTACATATGCACGCTTATACTTTTCAGAGGTCTGATATTGTTCTATGTACACTCCTTGTTTTATTGATTGCATGTAATATTCTAATTTTCTGAGATTGTGGGTTTGGGGTTTTTATGAGCTGTACGCCATAATAATCACAATTATGACAAATCACAGCTTGAACTATCTTACTTTGCATGTAAAGAGTCTATCTCATATATTTCCCCTTTTAAGTTGCATTACTGAAATAAATGAACTTTTGCACGATATTCTAATTTTTTGAGTTTCACCTGTATGTATAATAAAGGCTATGAACCAATATCTTTCCTGATTTTTCATTTATGCCTTAATAGGCATATTAAAGGCAACATATCTTGTTCTATAATGTTTACACCTTTACCTGAAGACCTTTAGTATTTTCAGCTCTCAACGTCTACAACTATCTATTTAAAACTCACCTGATCAAACTCACCAACATGCTTTGGCTAAACAAATTGCTATGAATTCTTATGTATTACAGAAACTAACAATCCTTCATCTGAACAACTCAGATCATGGACTTATAACGTAAATCCTCTGAAGCATTCTTGGAATATTAGTATCACAGTATTCTTGCAAGAATTCATATAAAGTGTCTATGAAGGATGGTTAAAAAAAACCCTGAAGATGGCAGACTCAACTATGTGATTGAAGTCTTTTCCCTTTTTAACATGTACTGTACATGTAAAAAGGGGGAAGAGTTTTAATTGCACGTTCACAGCTGCTGCCCTGACTTTTGAAAGCCATTTCTACAGATGGATACACTATGCAGCATTCCTCTAATCTCTTTCCTGTTCATTCATTCCCTAGAATTTAGTTACTTTATATTCTTCATACAGTCTCTGCTTACTCAGCAGGGAGCAGTTACTCAGTTGCCTATAGTAGTCAATCAGCAATTCTCAGGATAATGTCTCCCCCTGCTTTTTCTAAAAAAATAATCAACTATAGTAGAACTAAACAAAAAGGACAGGAAATCCTGCCATCTATTCAGTGGACGTACCTCTTATATATTAGCAAATATTTATTGGGCTAAATAAAAATATAATCAAGGAACATCCATGCTGCATTTTAAACCAAGGAATAGAATCAAATCTACTTGATCACATGGCATATTTCTTAAACAAATAAATATTCATAGTGCTCCACATATTTACTTTTCAAAAAAAAATGAAAATTCAAGCTTTTGGAAAAAGAAATATTATTAAATCCATGAAATTGTTCCAGGCAGAAAATTTCATGTAGCCAGGCCTCTGCATGCAAAATGTTAAGTGTCTTGCACCACAGCTGCTCACATTGAAGATATTAATTCAGAGAACTGAGTTTCTGAGTGCTACGTGCTCTATCAAGGGAATGAAGTGAACAAAAAACCTTGACATTATAAAGTAACTGCAGGGTAATCAGCTTTCCGGAGAGGGGCAGCACATACAATGACATGCTTTATGCTCCCTCCATTCCCACCCCCACCCCCATCCCAGCATTACTTCCCTACAACTAGCAATTAATCATGACTTGCTTTCACTGGCCTTGTCTCCAATCAGCTGCCTGACAGACAATTATTAACTGAGAAACACACATCAGGAAATGTGGTATTGTGGCAGGACAGGCAAGCAACATCATCATTTTTTATGAGTGAATAAAGCATACATAGGTTAAGGTAAGTCTGATTGCCTATTAATTCTTTTGGCAAGAAAGTATAGTGATCAGTCTTGAAGCATCTTTTTCCGCTTAGTATCCCCTTTTACCCTCTGTCTTCTTGTGAAGTAGCCATTTGCTCTTCTATCAAAAGGGTGATAATTCTATTCCTGCCAATAGGTTTACTCACTATATCACTTTTCTCCTTTTCAACATCTGCTTCAGATCATCGGACATACCATAATAAATAGTTTTCTAAAAAAGGTTGGTTGTCTCTGGAAAGTTATTTCTGGCATACAGATGACAGGTTAAAGTTGTGCTTTTTGCATCAATTATGTGAACTTCCTGTTATGAGTTATGTTCATTGATTCAGCATTAGTGGTATGTAATGAATAGGGAAGTAGCTTCAGGCTTTTTTTTTTTAAAAAAAAAACAAAATTCCAGAAAACAGGAATTGGAACTTGTTGTAAAAGACATAATGGACTCAAGACTGAAAGATTCTAGAATCCTAATATTTCATTTGGAAGCCAGAATGGAAGGCAGTTCACAGCCCTTCCATATTCTTTACTTTGTTATATCACATTTTCTTATCTATTTGTTGTTTAGAACAGGCAACAGATCCATTTTATTAAACAACTGCCAATCAAACATTTTGGTGACTGATTGCAAGCCATTTTAAGACCTGTCAGTATCTAATTTCATTAAATCAATATCCAACTCTGTATTAGTTTAATGCTTGGATAATGCTTAATGAAAGTCAAATGTTGGTCTCACTTAGTGATGATATCTACTATATTGAATTTTTAATTAGCAATACAAAGAGCTATATATGGGAGATCATAACTGCATAATCAACCATGACTAGATAACTAACTAGTCAACACCTTCTATTTTCATTAGGTTAAGTCTTTTCAGGGATGAAACTTTCCCAAGAAAGCTTCCATTTATTTTGCCAGTGACCTGTGACTGTGTCCTTAGGGTCCTTACGAAATGTTTACAAATGTCTGTTTCTGTCGAGAAAGCTCTGAGGAGGATGGAAGATTAGGCTAAGATCTATGTGAGATGCCTGGAGAAAGGTCTTGTCCAGTTATCTTGGAACAGTTTGATCATGTTGGACCTGATGAATTAGACCAGGTCTTTGTTGCCATCAGTGCAACCATCTGTCAATTAGAGTATATTCTTGTCCCTGACCTGGTTGGTCAGGAGAGTTTGAGCAGTGAAAAATTCTTCACTGTGGGAGGGAAACTTGCTGACAATTTCATCCAGTTTCCCCATATTCCCTTTCTAGGAAGGTGGTAGAAAAAGTGGTTGCTTGGCAACTGCAGAGGGTTCTGAATGAAACAGATTATCTGGACCCCTTGCATTCAGGATTCAGGTTCAATTATGGGAGAGAAACAGCATCTGGCAAGAGTGTGATAGTAGTGCAGCCCTCCTTGCTTTCCTTTACCTTTCAGTGGCCTTCAATACAATTGACCATGGTCTACTTGGGGCTGAGCAGCACAGTCTTGCACTGGTTTGGCTCCTTTGTCCAAGGGTCCAATCAGTGTTGATAGAAAGTGAGAAGTCCAGTCCATGGCCATTCTTTTGTGGCATGCCACAGGTCCTCTCTCCAATCCTTTTTGACATCTACATGAAGCTGCTGGGCGAGATCATTTGCCACCTTGGGTTGTGGTATCATCAGTATACTAATGATACTTTATATTTGTATCCTTAGTGATACAAATGATGCTGTTGCTGTCCTCGCATGATGTCTGGAGACTGTGAGGGCCTGGCTGGGGACAACAGGCTTCAGCTGAACTCTGGCAAGACTGAATGGCTTTGGGTTCATGAAGCTTCTAGATCCAGGACTTTAACAACTTTAGTTCTGGGTGGGGTTGCCCTACCCCAGACAGACCTGTAATTGGGCTGTAATCCTGAACTCATGACTCCTGCTCAAAGAGCAGATGGCAGTCTCAGTTAGAAGAGCTTTTGTACAACTTCGAATTGTGTGCCAGTTGAAGCCTTTCCTGGATTGTGAGTGCCTGTGTCACTCAAGCCCTGGTGAACTCAGATTTGGACTACTTCAATGTGCTCAACATGGGCTTACCCTTGAAAAGCATTCAGGAGTGACAATGGTACAGTGTGTGGTAGCACTGTACCCATCGCAACCCTATGGACAACGTTCCTCCAGGCCTTCCTGTCCTCTACCATCTTCTGGAGTCCATTTAAGCTCAGGCCTACTGCTTCAGTGACTCCATCCAGCCACCTCATTCTCTGTTGTCCCCTTCTTTTATTGCCCTCAATCTTTCCCAGCATTAGGCTCTTCTCCAGTGAGTCCTTCCTTCTTCCTTAGGTGGCCAAAGTATTTGAGTTTTAGCTTCAGGATCTGGCCTTCTAAAGAGCAGTCAGGGTTGATCTCCTTTAGGACTGACTGGTTTGATTGCCTTGCAGTCCAAGGGACTCGCAGGAGTCTTCTCCAGCACCACAGTTCAAAGGCCTTAATTCTTTGGCACTCAGCCTTTTTTATGGTCCAACTTTCACTGCCATACATTGCAACTGGGAAGACCATAGCCTTGACTATAAAAACTTTTGTTGACAGGGTGATATCTCTGCTTTTTAGTGTGCTGTCTAGATTTGCCATGGCTTTCCTCCCCAGGAGCAAGCGTCTTTTAATTTCTTGGCTACAGTCCCCGTCTGCAGTGATCTTGGAGCCCAGGAAAATAAAATCTGTCACTACCTCCATTTCTTCCCCATTTATTTGCCAGGAATTGAGAGGGCCGGATGCCATGATCTTGGTTTTCTTAATGTTAACTACTTACCTACTTACTAATCTATTGGATTTGTAATCCTATCATCACCTAATCATCAAACAAGTCAAGGCAGCATATAGGACAAGTTAAAACCACCATCTAACAGTAGAAGAATATTAAAACAGGGGAGAAAAAAACTCCCAGGGAATAAAAAAGATTAAAACTGCCAGAATATATTGTAGGTTCACAAAATCACACTAAAGGTCTTATGGAAAAGCCAACTCTTTATTACCAGGAGGGCTGGGGGGGCGTGTGGCTCTTGGGGGAGGGGGAAAGACATGCGTTTGTGAAACAAATTAGATATGTGAAATTATATTTAGAGGTTATTGCTAAAGATGAGGAAATTGCCCAATTTTTTTCAGCGTCCTTGATTCGTCAGTGTAAAATAATAGGATGAAAAGTGAATGTGAGCAACCTTTACTGTCAACATTGGCATTGTCTTCCAAGTAATTAAAAGGTTATTCAATATCAGTGTGGGCTAGCTTAAACAAAGCAATGAAAAACTGGCCCTTATGTCTAGGGATACAGCTATAAAAGCAGCAGGGCACATTGTTAAATAAGATTATTTTAGATTAATCAATCTTCATCACTCTAGATTAGAATGATGATCAGGTGGGATTCATGGTTAGCCCCTGGATAAATAAATGATGTATTTTGAAGCATGATTTTGATTCAATTTTAATACACTATGTAAAGATACAGTTATTTCCAGAGTCAATAATTATGTTCATGTTATTCATATTACTCTAGGGGTGGGAGGGGACCTGGCGCTGATAAACAGTCAGTTACAGCCATGAGACCAGTATACAGTTCTTAATAAATCTTTCAAAATTTCAAAAGAAAGGGTAAAAGTAATGTCATGGATTGCTGACATCAAGATAAACATTTTATCCTCGAATTACTTTCTTCATTCAGAATCCATACCGTGGTGTACCTTGTAATTATCGTTTCACCCCTATTGTGTGTTAAATCTGAGACTCAGGATTTTGCTGAATTTCAGCTTTGGTGTTTTTTTGTTTGTTTTGTTTTGAGGCAAGTCTGATTGCTCCAAGTAATCAGACGTGATATGAAATCATCATCTCAAAGCAGACAATATAGAAAAGCTGTTCAACATTTATTTTTATAAGAATGTATTTTCACTACACTGTTACTTTTAAATTTGCTTTCTGTCCAGTTGATTTATACATAGCCATGCAATCTCTTTGGAACAATATTTAAACAATAGGTTTTAGTTGAAAAGATCTGAATCTTCTCAACAGAGGCTATAATCAAATGGAATGCCATTGGGTTAGTTAATATTACAGCTTCATTTTCCTTCCTTCCTTCCTTCCTTCCTTCCTTCCTTCCTTCCTTCCTTCCTTCCTTCCTTCCTTCCTTCCTTCCTTCCTTCCTTTCTTTCTTTCTTTCTTTCTTTCTTTCTTTCTTTCTTTCTTTCTTTTTCATCCTTCTGCAGGGACTTTTTAAAATTAATCTTAAAGAGTTCTGCTTTTAATTTTAGAACTATTTGGGGGCAATATGCCGACTCTGTAAACTGCTTAGAGAGGGGCTGTGAAGCACTGTGAAGTGGTATACAAGTCTAAGTTCTGTTGCTAAATCACAATGATACAAAATGGGTAGATGAAACAGAACTATTGGCAAGATTTAAAATGTCTACAATTTAAATACCCTGTTGAATGAAAATAATTTTGTCTGGTACTTAAAATGTGGAATGAAGTATGAATGTGGTGGTGATGGTTTTCAAGAAAGGCATTCTGTCTGATTGTCACCTTAAGAAGTCTAGAGAGAGGGGGGGACTAAACTGATGATCTAAAAGTACAGGCATGATGGTAGAGAAGTGGGTGTGCATTTTTTATACATTTGGACTATTTTATTGCTTTAAAAGTAATTAAGGTGACGTTGAATTATTGTATAAACTGAAGCAAGGTAGATATTTTTTAAAAATGAAAACAAATGAACAAATCTAACTCACTGATGTCCTTGAGCAAGTTATAAGTTACAATCATTCCTCATCAGAATTACTGACATAAAAGCAATTTATCTTGCTGCCCTGAAACAAATAATTCAGATTAATTTCCAAAGGCCTTATAAAGTCTTGACAAGAACAAATGGTGATATTTTTGTGTTGAAATACTCTCTGTACTATGTATGCTATATTAGGTGTTAGTGTATTTTGCATGCACAATATGATTAAAAAAGATAAACTTAGTAAGTTCTGTGAGGCTTCCCTTCTTGGTTTATATCTGATGTGTGAGATTCCTCCCAAAGCACATTTATTTGTTTTTATTTAAATAGATATAAAGTGGGTGGAGCTAATTCAATTCACTTTGGAGCAGTGGGAAACCTTTTAAAAATAGTGGGTGAACCAAATGCTGCTATAATTTTGACCAGATTTTCAGAAATCCACACTTTTGTAGTTTGTTGCTTATAAAAATGATGTGGGTGAGCTGAATGGTCATTTATTCACTTTAGAGAGGGAGGAAACTTTTTTTTAAAAAAAATTGGTGGGTGACACAACCACTGCTGCACTTTTGACCAGCTATTCAGCACTTTAATACTGTGTAGTGCATTGCTTATTTGAATTTGCTGATTATTTGATTATTATTAGCCTGATACCTTAATGCAGGGGTCTTTAAACTTGGCCTTTTTATGACTTGTGGACTTCAACTCCCAGAATTGAACAGCCCTGGCTTTGTACCCTTAAAAACAGCCCCAGGAGTGCATAAAAGGTAGTGGCAGGTTCTCTCCTTCCAGTCTGGCCACAAAGGAACAAAGGAATTATTTAATGACTGTATCAAATAAGACAGGTTGTATCAAGTAAGATAGGTTGCTATATAAGAAGGCAACATTTCCTAAACCCATCTTGATATGATGCTGTGTAGGTTATTAAGTGTGTTCACCCAACAAGCTGCATGCTTTTCTCATGTGACCGAGAAACCTAATGCATAGATACCTTAACATCTAATGGATATGCCTGAGTACGTATAGATTTCTTTTTCAAGACATAAGTGCTGAATTTATGAATCTTGGGAGTAAGACAACATTGACTGGTCATTATGCACTCTTGTCTTCATAAGGCATGTACGGTAACTTTCCTCAATAGACTTGTATTATGGGAAAACCCCACCAAAGATCCCCTTTCAGAGCAAATATGAAGTAACCTGTTCTATGGAAGACTGACAGTAATAGTTGTAGGAGCTGGCTGAGTAGACATGGACACAGTGAACTGCAATGCAAGCCAAGAAGATGGATGATGGTGGTCTAGTGTTAGTGCATAGAAGCAGCAGAGTAGGAAACCTGCCAGCCTTCTTTTCATGCCTGCAGCAGCTCTTTCATGCTCTATTAGGAGAAAACTGATTTTGCCTTTGTCTATCCCTGACCACTTGGACAGCATCCAGTGACCAACTAGTGGCTGTTAACTAGAAGACTGAATACGTCTCTGGACAAACATTTGACAAATATTGGAAGATTTCTGGTGACTTGTCAGTTTTCTGTTTTCCTGCCAAGGGTGATCTGTCATGGTTTTGTTTCTCCTCTGCTCCAGTTCAGTTATTGTCTGTTTGTGTGTTTCTCTAGTGATGTTGCCCACTGTAAGATGTTCTGTACTTTTCCCCAGGGACTTTTCTCTGCGTCACTTGTTTTTCAACTTGTCATATACATATTGCAACTTTTGGCATTTTAAACTTCATAACTATTCAAAACGTTTTTACCTTGAAACAATTTGATATTTGAGCAAGGATTTCTTCAACAAGCTGTAACCGCAGGGCTGACTTGTAATATGTTTTAGTACGCATTATTATTACTTTCTATTTCTTTTCCTTGAGTTATAATCTAGATTCTTGTCTTCTTTTAGTAAAAGTCACAAGGTTGCTGAAATCCACAAATCTCTGAGATTATAGTGCTTCTCCAGAGCCCTCAAGATATAAAACAACGACTCATATCCACCATTATCTTCCTGTTATGAGCCAGAAAAATCTTAAATTATTCATCCATATTATCTATCATTGAAATTGTTCTCCAGAAAAATTGCCCCAGTCTGTTTTCAAAATTGTATATGGCTCCTAATCCAACATAATGATTTTCATTTGCTGTAGTCTTCTGGCAATAAATGTTACTTTGTCTGCAAGGAAACATTTGCTTATAAATATGTAAAGGCTAAAGTAAAATTGCAGGCTAATTTTTATATAATACTTTCTAACAAACTACTTTGTTTCCTCATAATGTTCACCCCTCCCCAGGTTTGGTAAATTCATTATTTTGATGGGATATTAAAGGCAACTGAAGTAGGTCTTCACATAATGACAGGGCCTTCTTTAAAATGCAAATAAGCTGATGATAAATAACATTCATTGAAGCTTGCATAATACATGAGAATGAAGAATATGTCACACAAAAGATGTAGAAAACAGCAGAGAAAAGGGGAAAATGTAAAAGATTATACTACAGTTGGAAGCAACAGAGGATTCTCAAAACACATCCAGAGAATAATTATTCCCAGAGACTTTGGGAAAGAGAAGAAGGTAGAACACAAATCTGAACTGTTTAGAATGATTATTGATTACATATTTATTTGCAATATTTGTTAACTGTCCCTGTGAAGTATACAACAAAAAAATAATAAAACCAACTTTCAAATTTAACATAATCACAATACAAACAATGATCATTAACCATAAACATCTCTAGGTCTAAAGCACATGGGAATAAGGTAATCTTCTCAGCATTGTGAAATGCAAGGAGTGATGGGACCAAATATACTTCTGGAGAGTATGTACTCTGAAATGTGGGCTCATATTAAAAGTCCTGCTATCCCAGCAACCTTGTATAAGGTGGTATCTTCTTGCAACGTCTCTCCAGATGTTTGGACTGCAGAATCACATTTGGCAATGGGATTTATGATATATCTTGATGCTGTGCTTTATAAATCCTGTGTAGGTAGCAATAAATGACTATAACTTTGAATGGGGTCTGGAAGCCAATATGGCACCTCAAAATATGTATTTCTATTGAAAGTTCTAATAGCAATACTAATAATTAATGCAAACCAAAATAGCATGCTGAAAATTAAAAAGAAAGAGAAATCACAGAAAAAGCTAAAGCTACAATAAGAAAAAAAGAGAAGAAAGTAAAGAGAGAACAATATAAAGAAAGATGTAAAGGTATAAAGAAATGGCTTCTGATATTTTTCACAACAGATATTTACTTTTAAAAATTACCTCCCTCTAAAATTACATCATGACTCTCTTCTTTCTATAATCTATCCTGTCTAATCATAAAACCCATAAATCACAAGTTCATTTTTTTCATTTTTATCTAAAAAGTCTATAATGGGTTTCCAGGCATCAATAAATGTAGATCTTGTTGTTTCTCTAATCAAAGAAGTCAGTTTATCCAGCTCTACAAGTTCTGTCAGTATCACAAATCATTTGTCTGTGGTGGTTAACACAGAATCTTTCCACCTTTGTGCATTCTTCTGTTTTTTAAAATTTCATCCAAAGTAATTTGTATTTTCTCAAGCCATTTTTTCAAGGTTCACAATTACATTGTATAAAATATCCTCTTATAAAAGCTTTATGTACATCCCAAATCATTCTTTTTTTAGCTATATTAGGTATATTCTCAACAATTTCTTTTGGTAATCATCCTCTACCTTTCTTTTTGTAACAATATCTCATTCAAACCACACTGAAAAGAGCTAGGAGGGACACAGGTCTTACACAGAGACGAAAGAGGCCTGCCCACTTCCTCAGGGATCATGGGACCAAAATTCCCCCCCCCACACCTGTTAACATTCACCCCTGTAGCCTCTATTGGCACTGCCCTAAAGCTGGAGAGCAAATACAAGCGACTTTATCCACTAACTATGGAGCATATTCCTCACAGAAACCCTGTAGGTCAGACATGTCAAACCCGCGACATCACGTGATGTCACACGACTTATTGTGACTTTTCCCCCATTGCCAGCAATGGGGTGGGTGTGGTTTTGGTTTGACACATCCAGCCCGTGGACCAGCAGTTTGACATGCTGCTGTAGGTGAAACCCAGTATTACTTCTTCCAAGGAGGATGGGTCATCTGAAATAGTACCATTGGGTGACTCAAGGTGGCTGAACTAGAGCAAGCAAATAGTCACTTTTCAGCACCTTTACCACCAGGAGTTTTATGCATCCTAGAACAAGTAGAATAGCAGGATGTATGCATAATAACAATAACCTTGCAAAATGGCATAGAAGCTTTGCTTACAGAGATCAGTCTGCCATTAAGAAAATAAAGGATGAACAATTGGACTGAATGTTTGTCCTTGTGTGAAACAAAAAGAATCAAATGTGGTTATTGTTTAAATGCAAAAGAAAAAGGAAAACGTTTTTCCATGCTTGACTTCAAACAAGCCACTAGCATTTATTTTTTCAGACATCTTTGGTCCCATGGCAAAATGAAGAACAGTAAAAACACCTTTGTAACCTTCATGGACTGTCACTCAAGGTACACTTGCACCTATCTTTTATGATTAAGGGTGAAGTACTTCAGAAATTCAGATGACTGTGCTTATGTAAAAAAAAACAGAAAAAATATGAGATTAAGTTCTGCTGATGGAGAACGTTGCAAGCAAGAATTTGAAAATATTTAAAATTTAATTTAATTTAATTTAATTTAATTTATTGAGATTTTTATACCGCCCTTCTCCCAAAGGGACTCAGGGCGGTTCACAGGGCATAAATATAAACACCAATACAAACATTAAAAAATAATTAAATTAATGCCCAAGTTAAAACCAGAATACTAAAACAAACCAATAAAAAACCCAAGTACCCCCATCAGGCCAGACCCGCTAGTTCAAATAAATGGGTCTTCAACCCGCGACGGAAGGATCGGAGGTCTGATGCCATCCGGAGCTCGACCGGCAGTTGATTCCATAACGCCGGAGCACCCACAGAGAAGGCCCTCCCCCTGGGGGCCACCAGTCGACATTCCTTGACAGGAGGCACCCTGAGGAGGCCCTCTCTGTGGGCGCGCACAGGGCGGAGGGGAGTCGACGCCGGCAGCAGGTGGTCCTCGAGGTATCGCGGACCCATGCCATGTAGGGACTTAAAGATCATAACCAAAACCTTGAACCTTACCCGGAAGACAACTGGCAACCAATGCAGCTCACGGAGCAAAGGTGTAACATGGGAGTACCGGGAAACTCCCAAGACAACTCTCGCGGCCGCATTCTGTACCAGTTGGAGCCTCCGAGTAGTCTTCAAGGGAAGTCCCATGTAGAGAGCGTTACAGTAGTCTAGGCGAGAGGTCACGAGCGCATGAGTGACCGTACACAAGGCCTCCCGATCCAGATAGGGCCGCAACTGGCGCACCAGGCGAACCTGGGCAAAAGCCCCCCTAGTCACGGCCACTATGTGATCCTCCAAAGTGAGTCGTGAATCTAGGAGGACTCCCAAGTTGCGAGCCCTATCCACAGGGGGTAAAAGCTCACCCCCCATAGAAAGAGGTGGAACATCCCAGGTGTCTCGGGAAGCCGGAATGTACAGCCACTCAGTCTTGTCAGGGTTGAGTTGAAGTCTGTTCCTCCCCATCCAGACCCGAACCGCCTCCAGGCAACGGGACATCACAGCGAGGGCATCACTGGGGTGGTTTGGGGTCGAAATAAAAAGTTGGGTATCATCAGCATATTGATGATACCCAACTCCAAAACCACGAATGATCTCACCCAGCGGCTTCATATAGATGTTGAACAGGAGAGGCGAGAGGACCGACCCCTGAGGAACTCCACAAGCGAGAGTCCTAGGGGTCGACCTCTGCCCCCCTGCCAACACCGACTGCGAGCGTCCCAGGAGATAGGAGGAGAACCACTGAAAAACCGTGCCTCCCACTCCCAATCCCCTGAGACGCTGCAGCAGGATACCATGGTCGATGGTATCAAAAGCCGCCGAGAGGTCTAATAGGACTAGGACAGAGGAATACCCCCTATCCCGAGCCCTCCAGAGATCATTCACCAGAGCGACCAATGCCGTCTCCGTGCTGTGCCCGGGCCTGAAACCCGATTGGTAAGGGTCCAGATAATCCG
The DNA here is from genome assembly GCF_947247035.1 of Vipera ursinii. NCBI lineage: Eukaryota > Metazoa > Chordata > Lepidosauria > Squamata > Viperidae > Vipera > Vipera ursinii. Next base: position 139,498,511 of record NC_139516.1, on the reverse strand, counting down.
CTTCATCCAGGACCAGAGGGAGCTGATGCGCCACCACACTCTCAACAACCTTCGCAAGAAAGCGAAGGTTGGAGACTGGACGGAAGTTGTTCAATACAGCTGGGTCCAAGGCAGGCTTCTTGAGGAGAGGTCTCACCACCGCCTCCTTCAAGGGTGGGGAAATAACCCTCACTCAAAGAAGCAGATATAACCGCCTGGAGCCAGCCTCGTGTCCTCTCCCTAGCTGCGTAAACCAGCCAAGAAGGGCACGGGTCCAATAAGCATGTGGTGGAACTCAGCTTCCCCATAATCCTGTCCACTTCATCAGGGGTCACAGAATCGAACTCCTCCCAGATAACATTGACAAGACCGCCCGTGTCCTGATCGTCAGACTCTGCCCAGCTGGAGTCCAAACCGGTCCGAATCCGAGCGATTTTATCCAACAGATGTTGACCAAACTCCTCGGCACGACCCTGCAAGGGATCCTCCCTCACCTCCTGATTAAGAAGGGAGCGAGTCACCCTAAACAAGGCGGCCGGGCGATTGTCTGCGGACGCGATGAGGGTAGAGAAGTAATTACACCTCGCCTCCCTCATCGCAGCGAGATAAGACCTAATATAGGTTCTTAACCGCAATCGGTCGGGTTCAGATCGGCTGGACCTCCAGCAGCTCTCTAGGCCCCGTTTCCGCCGCTTCATCTCCCGGAGCTCCGCGGAGAACCATGGAGCTCGCTGGGATCTGCGCCGGGTCAGGGGCCGCAAGGGTACAACCCGGTCGAGTGCCTCAGTGGCTGCCCTTTCCCAGGCTTCCACTAAGGCATCCGCCGAGCTGTGAGCAATGGAGGCAGGTGGAGACCCCAGCGCCGCTTGGAATCTCTCAGGATCCATTAGGCGTCTGGGGCGGTACCATCTAGTTGGCTCCGTACCTCCACGGCGAGGGGTGGCAAAATGGAAGACCAGCCGCAGGAGGTGATGATCGGTCCATGACAGGGGCATAGTAAGTGGAAAGCCCCCACCAAGATCATCCAACCACCGTCCAGATAAGAAAATCAGGTCAAGGGTGTGGCCTCCCTCATGAGTTGGCTCAGAAATTACCTGCGTCAGGTCCATGGCCGTCATGGAAGCCATGAACTCCCGAGCAAGCTCAGATGAACCTCCCAGGGATGGTAGGTTGACGTCTCCCAAAACTATAAGTTTGGGGAACTCAACCACCAACCCTGAGAGGACATCGAGCAGCTCGGGCAGGGCTGCCGCTACGCGACTAGGCGAAATGTACACGAGCAGCAAGCCCAACTGCGCCCCAGAGCCAAATCTCATAAAGAGAGACTCACACCCGACTATCTGAGGAACGGTGGTCTCCCGCGGACATAAGGTCTCCCTAACGATCACCGCCACTCCCCCACCCCTACCCTGAGCTCGAGGCTGGTGTAGCACCCGGAAGCCTGGTGGGCAAAGATCAACCAAAGGGACCCCACCCTCTGGCCCCAACCAAGTCTCCGTGATGCAAGCCAGGTCCGCATGCTCACCCTCAACTAAATCCCTAATAAGGGGAGCTTTGTTGACCACGGACCTGGCATTCAGGTACACCAGCCGGAGCTCAGGAGGCTGCACATCCTCGCTCCCGGAACCTCGGGAAAGAAGCAGAGGGTCGGAGCGCCCCACCGCTTGCAAATAGCGGAGACGGCGCTCCCGGTAACGATATGGCCCCCTGTCTATCCGCCTGCTGCCATTCCCCGTCGTGGGAATTGGTAATCCCACGACCCGCTCATGAGCCCCGGAGACAACGACCCCTCGTTCTCCCCCCGCGCGGTCAGACCCAAGTCTGGCCTGAACTATGGTTGATTGGCCGCCCCCCAAAACCAAACAACCCCTATCACCCACCCCCCTCCCCAACCCCGTAAAAAATTTTGATAAAAACAAAATCAGGGGCCTCTTGTTACATTTATGTTGACGGCCCCTACCCCTACCCAGCCATCTCTCAGAGACCCAGAACTCGGGCCCTTCATCGAGGTTAGAATTTAAAGAGGCGGGTCGCACCCAGGCGAGGGGGGCACCCCTGAGGGCGAGCAAGTCCGTGCTAGTATATTGTCGCATGTTAGTCCAGCAAGTCCAGAATAGGTAGTCCTGGAGATGATCAAGTCCATAGGAGGGTCGAAGGCCGGAAAAGAAAATATCTGGATCCACACCCAGCTGCACTGCCACTTAGCTGGGTGCCCCAGTAAACAGGTCACCCCCGCCCTCTCACGGCAAGTTGCAACTCTGTACCTGGGGATGGTCAAAGATATACTCTGGGTAGGCATGCCCCATAGAGCTCCCACCTCTATGGGGCTGCAGATGTAAAAGTCAGCCACTCTCCCACCATGGCTGATACCCAGGACCGACCAAATCCAAAGGGGAGAGGGGGAGGCAGACAAAATTATATATTCAGGCAGAAGAGTAGACGGGCCAAAATGGGCGAAATGGTCTAAAAGCGTCACTGCCGTTAGAGCGGTCCAAAGGTGGTATAAAGACCGCCTGTTGCTCCATTGAAGCGGTCCAAAGACGCCGTTGCCAACACAAGCGGTCCGAGGCAGCACAGGAAGCATCATCGCTGCTAGGATAACTCTCAGTCGCCCTCTCCGCCGCCAAAACGGCCCGAGGACGATAGCGTCACTAAAAGCAGCCTGATGCAGTCTGGGGTGAGATGAAAGCACCACCGCCGGCGGGAGGGGCCGAGAGCCCGAGAAACATCGCAGCCAGTCACTGGCCTCCACAAGCGGCCCAAATAGGCCAGAAAACACTGATGCCGCCGAGGTGGCCCAAAAACAGGTCAAGTGTTGCCATTCGGGCCAAGAGGCCCCAGGAATGCCACCGCTTAGTGCTGGTCGTTGAGAACGGTCCAAGTCCACTGCTGCCGCCGTCGTCGCCGGATGCAGGCCATCTCTGCCGTCGAATGCGGCCCCAGGAGACGCCGCTACCAGTGGCAACGCCAACGCCCACGCCGTCGCCGCCATCGCCGCCATCGCCGCCGCCAAGTCGGACCCACAGGCGTCTCTCTCGGCAACCAGAGGCAGCCCGAAGATGTTAAGGGCGGCCCGAAACGGCCCGGGGAAGCAAAAAACGCCGCCACCGAGCGCCGCACCGAGCGCAGCCCGAGAAACTGCCGCCGCCAGCGCCCACGCCGCCGCCGCCATCACCGCCACCCCAAACGCACCCGCAAGTGTCCTCCTCGTCCTCCTCGCCGACCAGAACCCGTCTGAGAGCAGCAAGCAGCCCAACCGGTCCGGCACAGCAGGGAACAGCAGAGAACAGCAAGAACAGCAGGGAACGCCGGAGGCGGCGACGAACAGCTGAGAGGCGGCCCGAAAAAAAAAAAAAAAAAAAAAAAAAAAAAAAAAAAAAAAAAAAAAAAAAAGACAAGCGGCAAGCGGCAAGCGGCAGAAGGCAGAAGGCAAACGAAGGCAGACAGATGAAAAAGCTCGCAGGTTAGCTGCCTCGTCCCCCAATCCACATCCCAGGCAGCCCGAAGGCTCCTGAGGGGCTCCAAAAGGACACCTCCAAACTGGGACTCACGGAGCTCACGGAGCTCGGACAAGCACGTCCGCCATCTTGTTTAAAGGTATAACACATGGTAAACATTAAAAACATAGCCCTGAGAAAAAAAGAGTTGCAGAAAGAAAGCATTAAAACCTGCTAAGCATGATTAAATGTCTTTTGCTTGACACAAGCTTTCTAGACTATTTCTGGGGAGAGGCATTTAATATAGCTACTTATCTGAGAAAACCATTTAGGGACCAAAGATGCAGATAAAACCCTGTTTAAGTTATGGAATGGGAGCAAACCCAATTATATCACACCTAAAGGTGTCCGGATGAAAAGCTTATGCATAAATCCCTAAAGAAAAACGGATTAAATTAAATTGCAGAACTTAGTTAGAAATAATGTTGGACTGACAATAGGAACAAAAGGCTACGGGACTTTGGACTTAAAAACTGGCAAAGTAAGCACATGCGGTGTGGCTCATTTTAATGAAGTAAAGATAATCCCAGCTGAGCTCCATTACACAAATATGAGTGCAAACCAGTTTGATTTTAATAGTAGCACCTGGATCTAACCATGAAGTTTACAAAGGAAACATCAAATAATAACGAAACAACAAGAATGAGAAACAACTGAAGTATCATTGAAACACCAATGACACTGACAAAAGTATCAGTCAATTGCAAAAGGCAGCTTTACTTGAAACAGCTTACATTCTGTGATGATACCTTAAACACCACCATTTGCTTAACCCAGGTCCTTGGGAAGGATGACAGATGGAGAAAAATGCCAAATCCAATCTAAACATCGGCTGACTCTGCAATGAAGCATAATAAGGAAAATCCGAAGCGGCTACAGAAAATTCCTCTGGAGAATTTGAACTAGAATCAGATTCAGAATGGGAAATGCCTTTTTTCAATTCATGAAAAGAGGTTTAGGACTGCCTGCAGTTAAGCACAGAAATGGAGGAAAGCTGCATGGGGATAAATGGAGTCTTTGCCCAAAAGCAACACATGGATTCTAACAGAACTTCCAAAGAGAAGAAAGCCACAGGGTGTCATTGGGTTTCCCAAGACAAACATGAGGCTTATGGAAATGTGCAATGCCATAAAGCCTGCTTAATAGCGAAGTGCCATTTTGAAAAAAGAAAGAATTATGACGAGGTTTTTGTACTAATAGTTAAACAGGGAAGCACCAGAATTCTACTAAGTATAGTGGTATTTGGAATAATAAATGTGGAACTCTCAGATATATTCCAAGAGCTTTTCTCCATAGTGAGAAAGAAGAGATTTATATATTCCAACCAACAGGTTTTGAAGAGCCAAGGAAAGCAAAAACAGCAAAGGTCCATATATAAGCTAAAGCAATCAATCAAATGATCTGAAAAGCTAAATCATGAACTCCATGTCTATATATGAATTTGAAATGGAAGGCACATGTACATCACCTACACTGATGTACTAATTGTATGTGCAGGTGAAAAAAAAGAGATGACTTGGAGATAGGGAACAATTTAAATAAAAAAGTGAAATAAAACATCATGGAGGTATTAGTCACTGTCTTGGCACTGAAATAAAAAGAAAGTCTAAAAAGGAGTGAATCTATTTAATCAAAAACAAAATATAATAGATCCAATAAAGTTTCTAAAGCACAATAGCCTCATCTACAGAGGTTGAATACTACACTCAGAACATTCATGCAGGAAACTTGTGTGGTTGCAGAAATTACAATGACACTTCAGAATAAAAGAACCAACCCATATTGTATTATTTGAGGACAACGTGGTTTGTATTAAAACCGCACATAGATGTTAAACTGTACTACATGAGGGACATGCAAGGGAAAAAAAAGTAATGTCTATCAGATTATACGGGGCACTTTCTCAACCAACCCTAGAACCCCTTTCTCAGGCTGAGAGAAGGACTGGGATGGAAAAATGAAACAATACATGACATGGAGTCCATTACAATGCACAGCTTAGTGCAATATGCTGATGAGAAGGGGAATATTGGATACATCATTCCCCTGCCTTCAATTGTTTCCTTAGTGTTGCAGAATAGAGTAGGGATCATCTTGGGTTTTATTTTCCATCTCTATTTTGCTACTGTCATGTACACAAAAATGTTAAAGTTAGAATAACCAAAGGTTATTATTTGGGATGGTTCATGCCAATTACTCCCCAATATTGTTTTCAGTGACTCTGGAAAGTTGCATACTTTTGATGTAAATACAGATCATGTTAACTGTTTTTATGTTTGTTGATGATCAATACAATAAACTTCAAAATATTTTTTATTTTGGGCTAGGTATTGTGAGTGGCATAGTGGTGGAAATAGTTTATATGACTGTGTCTACTTCTCTGCTCTGCTTCACAAGGCTGACAGTAAGGATTGACTGGGAAATGAAAGCTAAATTATCTACAGTACTTTTCCAACAAAAAAGTTGGAATAATTTACACTCAGTTGTGCACTGAATCCTAAGCAGCTTTGCTGTCAGATAAGATCTGCCAATGTCCATTGCTTTAAACCACATCAAAACTGATTCTGCACCTGATATTCTCTATTGAGAATTATTCCCAAAAGGTCAATATTTCCAAAGTCTTTCTGTATTATTTAGAATTTGCCTCTTTCTCTCCCCTCTCTGACTGCATAGTTCCTAATATGCTATTGTTATAATTTTGGAGTCCTTAAGATTCAGCAGATAGCAAGATGTCTTAAACATTTCCTTTTCCTCCTTTTTTCTTAATGAACAGTCTATCATCATGTCTTCATCAACTTCACTATGCTAGCACAGAAGGGAGGGGTTGCTAACAAGTTAGTTTCTCTCCTTGTTTTATGGACTGAGGCGCAGAGATTTTTCTTACTTCATGACATACCGTAACTCAAGGAGCAGACCCTGGTTGGACAACTTTTTCTGTACACACGTACCGGCTCTAGCTTGGGGGAGCACTGTGCGGTACATATCTTAGTGGTTCTTAGCAGTCTCTAGCGTTTCTGGTGGAATCAGGACCTTGTGGTGGCTGAATGTTACCCTTAATTTCCGCTCCCTTCTATAGTTCCGTCAGCTGACTAACTTCCTGCTGAACTGCCTTGATCTTAGCTTCTAACCTCATATTTTAGGGGAGGATACTGTATGTACTGCAGTTCCTGACTGTGTAGCCAAGCATTTCTAGGTTTACAGCAGCTGTAGCATATACCAGTTTGTTAGTCTGAGTTATGGTGGTAGTAGGGTTTCGTTGAGAGTGCTCTAGTGGCATCTTCTAGCATACTCTCTGATGGTACTTTCCCACTGGTAATTGATCTTGAAGGCTGCTGTGGCTAATTTATCCATGATCTTATGCCTCATATCAGCCACTGTGCTCTGTAATGGAGGGTATGGCAGTGACATTCCAACTTCAAGAGTTGGCTGCACATCCAGTTGTTGTCGGTTTTCTTGAGTCCTGTGTAGTTGTTCTGTCTCACATTATGAGACCAGCTTCCTCCTTGTTATGTTGAAGCTACAGGTTTCTCAATTAGTGTGGATAAAGATCTTCTATCCATTCATAGTTCCCCCATATGTTTCATATACCCTCTCTCATTATGTCTTCTGTTGTAGTAGCATTCCATCCATTCCAATTTGTCTTGTCCATGTATGATTTGTACCAATAGCCCACTTATTGTAAGCTTTTCCTGGGTCCCCAGCAGTTGACATGGACCTTGTTAATCTAGGCAATATTTGAGTCAGCATAATTTCCTTAGTTTGTGTCACTCTCATATCTGAGGAAGCCAAATGAAGCATTAGGACATTTTTGCCCAAGACCCCTTACTGGTAAAGTGGGTAACAGCCAGGATTTGAACCGTGGTTTCCTGCATCAAAGAGTGGTGCTCTAACCAGTACACTATCCACTTGAACATACTGAATGCCCCTCCCTCCTATTTTCCCCACAACCAAACCCCTTGGGCTGAGAGACAAAGTAATTGATTCCTCCAAATGGTTTTCATACCTAAAGCAAGCCTAGAACTCACAATTTCCTAGATTCTAGACTTACACTTTCACTATTACACCAAACTGGTTCTCATTCTCAGAATTTTGGCAAAAATAAATATACGGGCCTTCAAAACGTTCTGCGAGGGATTGAGGGGTATAAATGGCAAGGGGACAAAAATGTCCAGAGTCAACCATCATTTTGCTAAGTAAGGAAAATAGTCTGATTTATTTATATTGTGACTGAACCCCCCATTATTTACTATATATGTTTTATGCTAACTCTGAATCAACCCATCTACAATAACTAAATTTGCATTATGTTGTAGTCAGTGGTGGGTTTCAAATATGTGAACAACCAGTTCTCCATGTGGATGCCACTTTCGGAAGTCCATTTTGGGCCTGGGCAACAAAAAATTAGCTACCGGTTCTGCTGAAGTGGTGCGAACTGACTGAATCCCACCCCTGGTTGTAGTGGTAAAAGAAGCAGTAGATCCTATGTAGGATAAAGTCATATATGTAACAGAACGACAAAATGAACTTGTATTCTCTCCCTCTCCCTCTCCTTCTCTCTTGCATCATTCTTTCTCATTCTCAGAGAACATAGCCAGGAGTGAAAAATACAAGAGAACAACAATCTCACATTTGAAAAAAATAGGATATTTTCCAAAGCTGTAATCTATTACTACTTGCTAAAGTAGCCATGCCAAAATTGGTGATAATCAAACACTTTCCAAGTAGACTACATGCCAAAAACTGCAGGTGTTATCAGAGCTATCTAAGCTCAAAGTCACTGTAATCATCTAGACATAGTAAAGCCCATGGAATTTCTCTGTAATTTCTGATAGATGGCCAAAGACCCCAATTACGTGTGTGACAGATGTTTGGTTTTGCTTAGATTTATTCTGAATGGAATTAAGTGACACACAATTAAAACATACAAATACTGTGTGTGTGTGTGTGTGTGTGTGTGTATACATGTGCACACACGCACACACAAACACAGACAGCTTTTTATTTTTCCCAAGTGGCTAAAGGGTTTATCAGTGCAAGAAGAAATTCAAAGGGGAAGGAGAAAATTCACCTGTGCATGGAAACAAACAAACATCATTACAAAATGAATAGAATTCCCTAAAGAATTATATTTATTTAAAATAGACACTGAAAACTCTTCATTTTTTTAGCCTGAAAAGACATTCACAATTCATTATGAACATACCATACTTATTAGTCAGAATCCTTTCTTTCCATCTCTGACTGAAGTGTCTGCTACATAAGTTATACCTTTGACTTTTCTCATAGTTGTCGTAAGTTTTGTAACTTTGCTTCACATCTATCTTTAGGCAAAATTTCAATGACTAAACTGGGTTAACAGGAACCAGTTTCCACATAACTCAGTCTTGTCACTGAAATGTTGCCCACTCTTAAGATCTATGTGATCTTACCATTATTTGGGATCTAATGTTAATACACAGAGGTTTTGGTTCTGAAAAACGACATCTGTCATTGTTAATATGGTCACTGTAAATTTTAGTTACTTGTTTTCTGATATTGAAAAAGGATTACTGTATTTGGTTCAAATTTAAGGATGCTACAAACACACTAGAACCATTACTGATTATACTTACACATGTTTTGAATGAATCATAAAAGATTTTTGTATGTATGTATGTAAAAACTTAAGGGACGCGGTGGCTCAGTGGGTTAGGACGCTGAGCTTGTCGATCAGAAGGTCGGCAGTTTGGCGGGTCGAATCCCGAGTGCTGCGTAACAGAGTGAGCGCCTGTTACTCGTCCCAGCTTCTGCCAACCTAGCAGTTCGAAAGCACGTAAAAATGCAAGTAGAAAAATAGGGACCACTACGGTGGGAAGGTAACAGCGTTCCGTGTGCCTTTGGCGTCTAGTCATGCTGGCCACATGACCATGGAGATGTCCTCGGACAAGCGCTGGCTCTTCGGCTTTGAAACGGAGATGAGCACCAGCCCCTAGAGTCGGAAATGACTAGCACACATGTGCGGGGGAACCTTTACCTTTTTTTATGTAAAAACTTCTCCTGTTCAGTCATGTCCAACTCTAGGAGGCAGTGCTCATCTCTTTTTCTTAAGCAAGTGCTCAACAGACAACGTGATGACTGAGCCCATTAGTAATTCAGTGATACATATAAGTTTTTCCAGCTAAGTCCAATGTTACACCCGCCAATACATCCTCTCTTCTTCTGGTAATAACCATTTTTCCACATTAAGCAAATATGATTCTTTTTATTGTTAGTAAACATACAAGTGCATATCAACATTTGTTACATTTTTCTAATAACATCAATAATATCAGTTTAAAATATCTTTCCTAGCCAAAGCATATCTTACTTGTATTTGCATTCAATTTCCACTTTTTTAATCCATATCCTATTTTTGCTTTTTAAAAAATTTTTAGTTTCCCATCTCTGTTGCTTAGCTGATGGAGCCAGTGTTATCCAAGGACAGTTCTGTGCTCATGTGACCAACATGACTATATGCTGAAGTGCACAGAATGCTGTTAACTCAAATCTCGCCAGTCCTGATCCAGTATTCTAACCACAATACAGTGGGGGGTTTTCCCCTGAAATTTAAAGTATTGAATGGTTTTCAGTGGACTTACTTCGTGACCACAAGTCAGCAAATGCTAACTATTGTAGTTTTGGTACAAAACTGCCTCCTTCACAATATTGGGATACAATATAGCCTGAACCTGAATTCCTTCAGAATTTCTTCCACAGCTTAAAATATAGACTGAAGTTCTGCTCAAAAGGAATATTGTTTTTAATTGTTTATTTACTTCCAAACTGAACTGAAAGAAGCTTCTTTGTTTCTGTAGATTTATGCAGATTTATCTGAACATGCAAAGCAATTTGCCCCAATATGCATTTTTGTAAGCATTTTCCTGTATTTCCTGGATTACCTTGCATTTTTACACTGTTTTCACTAATTATACATATACATTTGTACAATACTGAAAAAAAAATCAACATATTGTTGTGGTGTTTTTCTTCTTGCAGGGTTTGGCAAGTGCAATTAGATAAATATAAATTCAGTTCTCTCTCCCCGCCTCCCCAATTCCTAGTCATGAAATCCTTTATTTATTTATTATCTATCTATCTATCCATCTATCTATCTATCTATCTATCTATCTATCTATCTATCTATCTATCTATCTATCTATCTATCTATCTATCTATCTATCCAATGGTTACAGCAGTCTTATCTTTTCAACCTGTCTGTTATTCCTTTACTTTTTCTCAGCACTGGCTGACCTGGCTTATCCTCTCCTGGGTGCTTTAGGCTATGTAGGAAAGGAGGAAGTAATAGCTATGTGGCTGGTTTACCTGGAGCAGTGAGTTAAATAAATTCCCCTTATCTTTCTTTTCCCCATGCCCTCTAATAGTTTCTGTTTTCATGATGTAATAGCAAGGAAATGATCTAGAAAGAATGACTATGAGAAGTTTCCGATTAACAGGCTGATCTACCCAGAGAAGAAGATTCAGATATAGCTTTTAAGGTCTGAGATGCAATAATAAACGATTACTCAAAGGAAGAGTTCTGTGTGATTTCTTCTAAATCAGTCAAGGTTTTGCAAGTGGTGAAGCATGACCCCAGAGCAAATTTCAATTCAATAAAATGGAATTTTGCTAGGATGTGACCCAATCGTGGTCTTGTTTGGCTAGAATCTCTCTAGCACACCTGATATAAGAAATACGGTATTTCTCATTCCCGGTAATAGCCAAAGCTACTCAGTCCCTTCAATCAGAGGCTGATTTTGTTCCCTTTGCCTGCTTGGAATGCTCTGTTTTTCATGTGGTTTCATTCTTATGATGCCTTGATATTGCATCACAAGCCATGTGAAATCAGACTTGCAGGTTCTAGCAGAGGATGGGACTTGTCCGCTCTCTTTGGGAAGTTGGCAAGCATGAAGCAGGTCAGTACAAATTCTCCCACAGCACAGAAAGCAGAGATGAAGAGAAGTGAAGTGGAGGGCAGATTCAATAAGGTTCAAATAAGATCCATCCTATTCTTTAGCCTGACATGCCTCATAAATACAGTACAGTAGTCAACAGCTCTCTGGCTGTTCAGGTTTTGCCCCTCTTCTAAGTGGCTGCAGACCAAAAAAAAAAAAAAAGAAATCAGAAAAAAGAAGCCAAACTATTTGTTTTCCTCAGCTACCTTTGTCTCTCCCCCTCATAACCTTTGCCAGCACTTCCAATGGGCTGCAGAATACAGAAAGAGGAGGACTATTTTATCACCTCCATTCAGCTGACTTTGCCTCCTGCCTTACTTGTCACCAAGTAACAGTCATTCCTGCAACTGTACTCAAAACTACGTACTTCCTTCCCAGCTGATTTTTTTATAAGAACCATAATCTTAAATACTAGATCCTAAGTTTACTTTTCTCTTCTCTTCCCTGTTCACTTGCCTTTAGGTGGGACACTCAGTGGTAGGCATTGTTTTGCTGCTGATATTTATCAGGCGTCTCAGGCTAAAGAATAGCATGAACCTTACTGAAATAACTAATAAATCTATCTTCCTGGAGCACATCCACCTCATCACTGTTTACTGTGGCGCAATTTGCATTGACTAGCCATATGAGTTTGTCCCATAGAAATCTTTGTCAGGTTTCTTTGATTACTGCTGCTGTCACTCCTTATCAGGGGTGTCAAAACACGCAGGCTGGATGCATCACACGCAGGCCACGCCCACCCCAGCTCCACAAAGGCAAAAAAAAAAAATGTCACGATACGTCACGATATGTCATGAGACGTGATCGAGTTTGACACATGTGCCTTAAACCCTCTAAAGCTGTTTGAAGGTAACTGATGACTATCTTCCCTTTTGTTGACTAAACGCTAAAAAACAAATGGCTAGAATCACTGCAAGTCACTGCAGTTCCCACAACAACAAAAAGCTCCTTAAACACAAAGGGGAAAAGGAGGAAACAAATACCTAAGCAACCTGAGGCTTTGCAGCCCAGAATGAAGGTGGTAATCAATAAAACTCTTGGGAAGACAGAGGTCTGAAGCTGCTTTCATCCTGGCTCAGTATAGTCATGTGAGAGGGTCCTCGAAGGGATGCATCTAAAGCAGGGGTGTCAAACTCGCAACATCACATGACGTGTCGCAATGTATTGTGACTTTTTTTCCATTGCCGGCAATGGGGTTGGCGCGGTTTTGGCATGATGCATCCAGTCCGCGAGCCGGCAGTTTGACACCCCTGATCTAAAAGTTTTCTTTTTCTTGTGTGTGTTTGTCAGCATTGACTGCTAGGGACTGCCTAGGCAGTTTTCTTGGCAAGATTTTCAGAAGTGGTTTGTCATTGTCTCCTTCCTAGGGCAAAGATAAAGTGACTGGGCCAAAATTACTCAATCTGCCTATATGTCTAAAGTGGGACTAGAACTCAAAGTCTCCCAGTTTCTAGCTTCGTGTCATAACCACAGCACCAAGTAGTTTGTTTTCTCTCCGGTGGGTGACATGGGTTGGAAAGGGACAAGGACGGCAAACACTTCACATTTCAGTACGTGTGGGCAACAAAATAGAACAACCCAGTTGCCAAAGCACACTGCAGAAGCAGAACTTTTCATATCAGCATATTTTCCTCTCGATTCAAGACCAGATGGAAAATAGACATGAGAAACAGCTTCTTGGGTGTTTGCTAACATTTTGTTCCAATACAAGTCATACATTGGTGGAGATGATTACAATGCACTTTTATTAGGAAAAAATAATATTTATTTCTTACTTCCATCAGTCTCTCTCATTTTTGTCCCATCCTAGTTTTTCCAAAATAATTAATTTTGTGTGCAAAACTAGTGGATACAAATTACCTGTCCACAAACAAACAAACACTATCAGAGAGGATTTCTAGAAGTTGTCACAAAATTATATATATATATATTAATAGTGATAAAAGGAGAAATAATGAAATAACTTAGAGGTGACCTACTGTGCCACAATCTAATTTTTATTGAATCAAATATTTGTTCTCTTGGCCCCGTTTACTGTTTAGAGTATCATCCAAAGGCCAAGCACAGACCTTAGACTAGGGAGGAAATGTTATGTACTCCACCTCTAAAATTTCCAGAAAGAATTCTGCATCCAGAAAGTCTCTGCTTTAGCTTCTGGAAATACATGCAGTTTGCCTGTCAATAGTTTGCATCCCATGGACCACAATCCTTGTTGCTTTGGATGAACAACGGCATTGCATCTGAGAGAGATCGTCTTACTATAGATTGTGCCCATTTCTGTGTGACTAATGGGAGCAGATGCTTGGTTTTAAAATATAGTTTTGATTCTAACCTCATTTTTTTTTCTTTTAATGTAAGATGACCTTGGGCCATCCACATCTCTTTGAATCAAAATACATTTGGGAGAAGATTGTGAGGTTGCGATCTCATTCTGGCCTTGACATTTTGTTTTAGCCACTCTGCTACTAAATCACATATTCTTCTTTCCAATGTGAGGTATTCCTCTATTAGAACTTTGTTAAGATTGCCCTGATATAATATATACTCTGGGATCAGCAAGAATTATAATGCTGTGTTTCAATATTCAGTGAAAGTCTCTTCTTAAAGCAATGGCATAATTTGGTCTCTGGATCCAGTTTTAAAGATGGATCAAAATAATACACTATGGGGGAATTCATTCCCTTACTCCTTCAGATTAATTCTGGTCCTTGATTTAAATGTTGGGATCTTGAAAGTTAAAAAACAAACAAACCCTCTTCTATTTCTCTAAAGGACTGATGGAAAAGCTGGAAAGATCACATACTTAGATGCAATAGTAAGAATGATGTGCAGGGCACCAATTCATATAATATCTGCATAGGATACTTTATAAATGAGATGAAAATGCTTTAAAATTACTTGCCTATCACTAAAAAAATATTTCATCTTCCATATTATGGAAGATTGACCAGCAGACTGCTGGGTTTCCTTAGTCTGTGGTCCAGCTGCTCACTGCAACTTCAAAGCCTAGCATCTTCCTTTTCTTCCAGATCTATGCTTAAACAGGGGCCACTTTCAGATGTAGAATTTTCCTATGATAAGTAGTAAGATTAAAGCTAGAGTGTGGCCACTTTTTGAAGAGATGTGTCATCAGAACCCCTGCACCTATGTTTCTATTGAAAGACCACTGCAGGAACAAACTTTCTCATTTAGAGCATTGCTATGAGAAGAATGGTAGTCCAACTCTTATTCCAGCATAGATTGAAATTGGATGGAAAAAAACAAAGGGCAGCATTTTGCAGTTCAGTTTCAGTGAAATCCAATTATTAATTCAGCTCCCTCTCCAAATTCTATTGCCGGCCAAAGTAGATCATTCCAGGCTAGTCCTGCAGAATCTCCTGTTTTAAAATAATGTTGATCAATAAGAGTGGTTTGAGGAAAATATAGAAGTGGCTCATCTGAAGACACTATATTTTAAACAAGCAAACATTTTCTGAGCTAAGACTAAAATGTGAAACAAGAATTAGTTCATTGGAAGTAAGTAAAAACAACATTACTAGATAAAAACAAAATATGTTGAATAGTCATACAAAGGAGGAAAGAAAAAGTGAAAGGTGGCATTGTATTAAATCATGGTCTCTTATGTTTGTAGAAAAAGTATTAGAGTTGGCAATGCATTCTTAATTATCTGGAATAAAAAAAAATGAAAGCAAACAACAGTATTCAAACAAGTACACACAAATGAGTTATCCAAAGTATGCTGCTGAATCAAATTACTTTATCAGAATTGTTTTCCTTTATTCTATACGTGTTTCACCAAGAATCTTTTCATAAACTCACGACAACCTTTTCTTTGAGAAACATTTTATCCACAGATTTTTAGCTAAACATATTAATACATTCTATTTTGGTCTTTGACCAAAATAAACTTAGATTGACTATTGATTACATATGTACAGTATGCTTTGATTAGTAACAGGGGCAAGTATCTATAATTACTTGAGCTATTTATTCTACAAGCAAACTGTACAGTTTCTGTGTATGTGATTAACAAGCACACATAACTTAAATCCCACCATTTTTTGGGATGGAAATTATTTGATGGCTATATAACCAATTCTAATACCTTACAGCGGGAATAAAATCTCATGTATATTGTTATCATTTAAACTAGACTACAGCTTCTTGTACAAAGAAATAGACAATTAGCCCCTAGTAATTATTGTTCTGTCATTTTAAAATGCTACTCAGCCTCTTGTCTTCAGAAAGCAACTATTGCTGAGAAGGGAGTAGAGTAACATAATATTATCTTGTACTGTAGAAATAATGATAGCAAGAATAGAACATGGCAAATGTTCAAGGACGTATTATTACCCAGCTTCTTTTTATTAGCTCATAACCAAAGAAGAAGAAAAAATGGATATAAATGTGAGAAGAAACAGTCAATATTAATGTTATTGGTGTATAAAGTGAAGGAGGGAGAAATAAATATTACTGATCAAGTCTTCTCAGTAACATGCTGTTATTTGTGCAGTCTTTCAACAGGCAATCAAAGATGATGAGATAAAACAAGCCACGCATGCTATAATTTCACATCATTTACTTTTGTATCATACTTTTTCAGTACTATCAAAGTTAAGTAGAGCTTTGTTAGGTGAGATTTTAGTCCTGTCTAGCTCATCATGTTATTTCTTTACTTAAATTTATAAGGCTGCTCACTTGACATACAATTCTGGGCAGAAAATATCAATTAAAAATGAAAATTAACAATAATAACAACAAAATTAATTGCACCCCTCAATATATTACATCTCTGAAAGCATACCCATAAATATCTACAGCCCTCTGAAAAATGGGCTCACTGAATTTCCTGGTCCAGTACCTGAAGGTGTTTAGGATGCAGTGTTTAGGATGCAGTTTTAGAAGTTTTATTTAGGTTATATTGATCAATATGGCATGATCACATACTGTATGTCATATGCCAGGCAAGTTGCATATACGAGAGCAATATGGTAGACAGAACCAGTATTTATGATCAGATGAGTCCTGAAATAAGTTTATACGTTTTGTCTACATCTATGTTGTCACCCACCATCAGATTTAACTATGTGAAAAACTGCAAATAAATATAGACTTCTATAGTTGTATTCCCATCATAAATGGTGGAAAGGCATGAAAATATGCATTTTGTGATCCACAAAATGAGTGACTATAAGATTATAAAGATAAAAACATTGTGGTGGTAATGTATCTTTCAACTTGCAGTTCACATAATAATAATAATAATAATAATAATAATAATAATAATAATAATAATAATAATAATAATAATAATATAGATTTAATAATAAAACTTTGCAAAATACATCAAAAAATTGCAGCTTCCTGCAAGCTACAAAAAACTGCGCTACTCGGAACATCTTACATTTTAAGGAGATACCTGGTTGAAACCTAGGATGCTGGCAGCAACCCATGTCAACCATTAGTGCCAGTCAATTTGAGTGTTCAGTTGACTGAGTTTCATGTTTTATGAACAAAAGCTTTATATAATAATAATAATAGTTGGAAGGGAGCATGGAGGTCTTCTAGCCCAAGTTGTTCCACTGATTAATTGTTCTAACTGTCAGGAAGTTTCTCCTTAGTTCTAGGTTGCTTCTCTCTTTGATTAGTTTCCATCCATTGCTTCTTGTCCTGCCTTCAGGTGCTTTGGACAATAGCTTGTACACTATGTCCAACCAATCATTTAGTTCTTCTGAGTAGCTTGTAATTGATTGCCTACTTAGATGCACATGTGAATGACAAAAAGCAAAGAATTGCATATGATATTTAGATAAGTTTCATTTGTATAGGGTGAAGGAAAACTGTTTTAGTCCTAGACATTATGACTAAGTTCATCAAATTTCAGCAAAATTTTCTGGAGAGTATTTGTTTGGGGAAGCCAAACCTGATGTGAAACTGGAAAGAAAGCACATCAACTATCAGTTTGATAATTTCAGTATTTCTAGTACATTAACTTGTAAACATGTAGGAAGGTAATTGCCATATTAGAGGATGCAATTTAAGATTCCAGGAAACAGAATTTGCAGGAAAATTGTTTATACAAATTTGTTTTGGTTCTCTAGCCAGTTCTCTGGTGAAGAGAAAGTGGGAATTATTGAATTTTTGTAGTTCCATACTTCTACTCTTTTACCTTAGTTAATGTCTAGTTACATGAGAACTTTGTGCTTCAGTGTTACTAGTGTGCTTCAATTTACATTTTCACTATTTTTCATGTTGAGTTTCAAAAAATAAAAATTATATAAAAATATCAGACCAAGTCCAGGAGCGCAGGTGTGAAAACATTTATTTTCTAAGGAGTTTTAACATTTGTACAGGACAATGTGTTGTCCCATTCAACACAAATGCAAAAACATTTTAGAATATTTGCCATCCCTACCTTCACTGTGGCTTTCAGGAGGAGAAGAAGAGAAGGAATAAGTCCTAGATGAATAGTGTTCTTGCTCACTTGGTTTCACCACTGATCCACTGGAAAAAAAAAGCTTAGATTAATTCTCAGAGGGGTCTTTGATAAAATTGTCTTTCCCCACTATTAGATAGGAAACACTGAGCTTGCCTGCAGGTTGCAATCTTGTAGATCCTGCCTTCCTCTGCAAGGCACTGGAGACCTCTGCTATGGAAGCTTAAACTGTCCATATGGGATTATGGTTAGATTTCCAAGAAAAATGGACTATTTCCTCATTTCCACTTTCCTGTGAACTTGGAATATTTGCTGTGCTTTTCAGCTTTGCTTCTGCCTACCTTCTGAAGGCACTGATTTTTGCAGATTTATTTCCTTCCTTCCTTCCTTCCTTCCTTCCTTCCTTCCTTCCTTCCTTCCTTCCTTCCTTCCTTCCTCCCTCCCTCCCTCCCTCCCTCCCTCCCTCTCTTCTATTATCAAAAGACCAATATGCTAGCTGGTTTATGAATGATATAAGATTCTTTCTGCAGCATCTATTCTAATGATTGGCTAGCTTTTTAGGCAGCTGTGTTGGTGGCTTGCTTCCAGTCTATCCAAAGTGGTTGAATTGTTCTCTGAGAAGCCATGTCTTTTAGATTCCCCTTTTAACTCTAGGGAACAGGCATGCAACCTCTCTATTTACAACTTGACTCCTAGCCTAACAAGTCTCTGCAAGCATCCTGTCAAAAAATTATTTCTCCCCTAGCTCTTTTGGCTGCATCTTTAATTTCTGTGTTGGGAAGCAATGGGCCTGTTGTTGCCTAGAGAACAGAATATGGAACTAACAAGATTCTGCCAATTTTATCTGAAATTAAAGTCAGCATTCTCCTTTTGTGTTGATTTCTTGCAAGCATTTCCAACAAATATAATAATGAATGACAGCTAGGCAAAATTAAAATCTGAAGCTTATGTCTTGCCTACCACTTCAATAACACTGATGAGCTTACTATGTTTTGCTGTCTTTCAATCTGCAAGGCATAACTGCTTCAAATTCCACATATCTAATATTATTTCACCTCTATCTTTATATTTTGTGAAGCCATTTATGATGTCCTCTGATTTTCATCCTGCACTTTATAGATAAATGACTTGGGTGGCTGGAGTGGTCACTGATGAGTTGGATATAGGATAAGATGTTTCACAGAATGTAGCAGTAGTATGCTTAATTTAAAAATAAAGGCACCATTGAGAGATAAAACAAATTTCTAATTAGCTCTGGAATGTAGTAGGGAAAAATGGCACTGAAACACAACATTCATTTTTAATTATATGATCCACAGCTCTTTCCTTGGCAAGTTGTTTATTACATGTTGTAAATTTGCTGTGCTCAGAAGCCACTGATCTTAATTGTTGTTGATTGCCCCTGGAAGACTGGTTCATACACACAAGGCTATCTTTGATGATATCAGCATCAATTAAAGATGTTTGCATGTTAAAAAATAACTTGCTGATCAAATGCTTGGATTTCTTAAATGTTCTTCTCTTGCTGCCTTTCCTAAGATTATCTAATTTCTTGTTATTTTGATACAAGAAATCAATGAGTCCTGAAATCAGAAAGAAGGAAGACGGAATTATTCTATTATTCTAAAACACTATGTAGGTGAAGAAAGAATCGAAAATGCTCTTGTGTAAGAAAAGTATCAAAAAGGCCAAAGACATTATTCATGTATCTTTCCCCCAGGATGAATTAATCTCCAGAGATGCATTCACCTAGAGAACTTACTCTAAGTTTGCCCAAGGGCACTGTGATATCAATCCCTGGCAACCTTTGAATCAATAAAAGATCTCCCCATGCAGTCACCTGCTGAAAAAAAGATAGAATGAAAGGAATATAGTTATTATGGAAGTTCGTAACCTTCTCTTTGTCATGGGTGTCAGGGGTATTTTCAATCTGAGGATCACACACATGGCATTTGAATGGTGTTCAGAGCAACACACGCAAGAAGTTCCTGTAATAATCCCTCCCCATTTGCTATCATTTTTTTTTAAAAGTGTAAATGAAAATCACCTTCAGTTCTTCAGAAGTGTGGCTGTCTCTGGGCTTGGGTGGTACACAACAAGGTAGGGCCAAGCATAAGGAAGTTTTGGAAGCTCCCAGGAATGTCAGCTGACTCTTGCTTCAGCATTGACTAAGGGACAATACATCTTGCAATGCACCTAAGAAAAGCTGGTTATCGAAGGAGGGTTGTTTGGCAGATACAAATCTCTCTTTTCCCTCTGCTTAGGTATTATTTGCTTCTAAGCACCTACTGTCAGTGGCAGCTAGTTCTCCCTGTATAATGTATCTGTTAACTTGGAATTCAGTTAGTGATATTTTATCATTAAATAACAGATGTTCTATAGGTATTTTCACTTCTATCCATCTTATTATAATTGTAATAACAAAACATAAAAATATCTGATGAGTGAAAATGGAGTTGTTCTCTTATTGCCCCAGAGGACAACAGGACAGGACTTGAATCATGGTTAAAAACTACTACTACTACTACTACTACTACTACTAGTAGTAGTAGTAGTAGTAGTGGAGGCTAGAGAAGGTTTTCTGTCTGTACTTAAAAAGCTCATGGAGTCGTAAATTTTCCTTTGCTGTAAATTTTCAAACAGAGGCTGGATGCTCATCTGTTAGAGATGTTGTAATGGATTCTGTGCTGAGCAGGGGTGGAGCTAGATGACTTCCAAATTGCTTTCCAGCCCTGTGATTCTACCAAATTCTTTTATATGATGTACAATAACATTATAACATCAATCCCTGTCTTCATACCCACAAAGATCCTAAAAGTAGATGCCACAATCTGTATTACAGATGGAATGGAAATCTTTTTTTAAAAAAAAAAGCCCACTTGCTTTGGAACACCGGTCTAAAACATTAGTCTTCAGCATGTTCACATTCAGAACTCATTATTAATCCCAATTTACAACATGTGCTCACTTTTCTTCATCTCTCTTCCTTCTGTTTATTTCATTAAAAAAACCCTAAACAATAAATTTCAGTTTCTAAAGATAATATTGCTACCTTTGATTAGGGTATGAGCCAGTTCTGAACGCTGACCAAATTATTAAAAATTAATGATATTTCTTCTTAATAATTTAAGGCCAGAAGTCCCTTAATCTTTAGTGAACATAAAAGGGAATTAGGAACTGTCATTCTAAACTTGTGGAGAATCCCAGATAGCTACATGTGCATAGTCCAGATGTAGAGCAGATACTTGGCACTGCAAGATTGTCCTTTGAAATCTGAAAAGCCTGATCCTGGTGTGCATTTACTTGAGTGAGTTATCTTGATGTAAGCGATTTAAAACCAAATACTGATTAATATAGAAAAGATATTTAAACTCATTGTACCGAATTGTTTACATAAATCCTACTCAATCTATAGCTATTTTGGTTAAGGATTTTTCACTACATAAATTAGTAGCTGGTTTAGAGGAGGTAAAATGTCAGAGCTTAGGAACAGCTGGTTTATACGTAGCAAATTACAGCCCTATGGAAAGTCTGAATGCAAGAAGAAATGCAGAACTTAGGTGAATTTCTCTTCAGATCTACAGATGCTTGAAATACTAATAGAAAAGGAGGGGAGTGTGAATTTTTTTTAAAAAGGCCAGTTAAAATGTAGGACAAAAAAAAATAATACACACATCAATCAGTGACTAGTAACACTCTACATAATGTTACTTATTACAGATTTCCATCAAATATGCATTGTTCTCATGAGCCAAGTATTACAAAAGCATTTTTTAAAACAAAATTATATGAAAAGAGGCTTCATTTTGTAGAAGAGATGAAGTTCGTTTTTTAAAATAAAATCAGAACCCTATAATTATTCAGGAAAGAGTCATATAAATCGCATATTTTGCTAGTGATGATTTTTTTTAGCCATCCTAAGCCTTCATAACACCTTTTGTATCAGCTAATAACCATGTAAAATAAAGTCCGCTGTCAGGCTAGTTGCACAATAATGTAACACATGTTGCGTGTTTGCCAGTACCTTCCACTGCTCCGATTTTCTGAATATTCCACTGAGTTCCATTCATTTGTAATGGAGTAAAGATGGAAGAGCAGATGAGAAGAAGCCATTTATTCTGCTTCTGTAGGGCAGGACTGAGCCTCTGAGATGAAAGGTGGGAGATGTTCAACTCTCCTGGAAACAATCTGATTATTGACCCCATCTTCCTACTTTGAGATAGTTGATTAGTAGTTACTGCTATCACCACCTTATGTATATTCAAGGGAATGACTTTACCAAGTGCCTTCTCCTAATGTGATGTTTGTAATAGATAGAGATCATTGTCCACCTTCCTGGTATGTTGAAGAAGCTGATAAAAATGAAATAAATTGCATAACTCTGCTTAGTGGCTCTCGACTACTGTGATGTGTTACTACCACTTTACAGTGCCTTGGTAAGGCCACACCTGGAATACTGCATCCAGTTTTGGTCACCACGATGTAAAAAAGATGTTGAGACTCTAGAAAGGATACAGAGAAGGGCAACAAAGATGATTGGGGGACTGGAGACTAAAACATATAGGGAACGGTTGCTGGAATTGGGTATGTGTAGTTTAACGAAGAGAAGGGTGAGGGGTGACATGATAGCAGTGTTCCAATATCTCAGGGGCTGCCACAAAGAAGAGGGAGTCAAGCTATTCTCCAAAGCAGGACAAGAAGCAATGGATGGAAACTAGTCAAGGAGAGAAGCAACCTAGAACTAAGGAGAAACTTCCTGACAGTTAGAACAATTAACCAGTGGAACAACCTGCCTCCAGAAGTGGTGAATGCTCCAACACTGGAAGTTTTTAAGAGGAGACTGGACAGCCATTTGCCTGAAATGGTATGGGGTTTCCTGCCTTAGCAGGGGGTTGGATTAGATGACCTCCAAGGTCCCTTCCAACTTTCTTCTTCTTCTTCTTCTTCTTCTTCTTCTTCTTCTTCTTCTTCTTCTTATTATTATTATTATTATTATTATTATTATTATTATTATTATTATTATTATTATTATTATTATTATTATTATTATTATTATTAGTCACCTGTCCTCAGATCAATCTCATGCCTCATAAATAAAATTGTGGTTTTTTTTAAAGGAGAGGAAAAAAAGGTAAAATGCATGTTCAAGGGGTAGTGTGTCCATGGGATACAAGAGATATGGCCAAGAAAGGTTTTGTTTGCTGGACAAGGCTAAATCTTACAAATGGACAAATTGTGACTTCTTCAGCCAGTCCCTGGTTCATTATGTACAGCAGAGGTACCCAACATTTTGGGCACCAGGGACCGGTTCTGTGGAGAAAAGTTTTTCCATGGACCAGAGGGGACGTGGTTTTGTGTGCTGCCTGCATCCAGCGGATGGGGCTTTGCTTGTCTGTGCAGCTGGTTGCTGACATGCTGTGGCCCAGTAGTGGTCCACGAACTGGGGGTTGGGGACCCCTGACATACAGTACATTTCAGCTGCTAATACCAAGAAATAGTATGAGAACAAAAGCCAGGTATTGGCCCATCAGGGTTCAGATCTAAAAGTATCCATAAGTTAAGTGCAAACTTACAAACAAACAAAGCAATTGTAGTGCTGATATGCAAACTGTTAAACATATTGTGCAAGACTGCCCACAATGTGCATTCTCTGATTCCCTAGAACAGCGCCTCCCAACATATTCTATACCCTGCAACCCTAGAATGTGTCTGATATATCCTTGCATCCCTTACAAAAGTTTGAAATAATGGCAACAAACTATGCATATACACTATAATATAGTTTTTGCACCCCCTGGAATATCGTCTCATACCCCCAGTTGGGAACCTATGCCCTACAAGAACTACAAGAGGCGATCACCTGGATAGCAGAATTGGACGTAGTTATGAGGCCACTGCCAATTATAAGTTTTATGTGGACTGTGTATATATGTTTACTTCTCTTCTGTCATGTTCTCATCATATGCTAAATAATAACAATTAAGAACAAACCATTGATTTATGATGAGTTGCAAATAAAAATAACTATTTATTTTTCTGGAGATAGGTTTTTGTCATTCCACTAAATCAGAAACAAACAAACAAGCCACAAGCTTAATATCTTATGCAAACTTCCTAATCAAAGTACTTACCTTTATAAACTCATACACCACAAATAAGGAAATACATAATTTCATCTTTCACTATTGAATTTGAGTCTAAATGGATAATTGGGAATTTCCAGGTTGTAATGTTGAAGGTGATGGTGAATGGTTTTTACAAGAAGATCAGGACTATGAATAGGCATTATAACCTATATTCCGAAAATAAAAATATTTGGAATGCATAAAATGTATCAGTTTTCATGCTGATAGGACATAAATTGGCTGACATTCTTCCTTTACCTGGTATTTGTCTATGTAATTTTCTACTGATATTACTAGAAGTACAACAGGATTCTAAGATTTCACACCTGTGCTAACAACGTCCTCTGTTGCTATCCTTTGCCTGAGCAATAATTCCTCTCTTCCAGATTCTGGAAGTAAGTATTACTATATGGCAGTCTTCCCTGGCCTGGATAGGCCCTTCAGATATGTGGCCTTCAAAGTCCCAGAATTCTTAGCAGTTACTGAACTGTGGAGGACTTGGTACTTTCTGAGCTTGGTGGTTTTCTTGTAGATGTTTCATTACCAAACTACGTAACATTAACAGTGCTAGAAGGGAATGGGGTTTCCTCTTGTTTTTATATACTAGTGGCTTATCCTGTCAGTGTTGGTGGAAGTGTTCCAGGTGTTTCCTTGATTAGGCTGTTGTTTGCTGTTAGTTTGTTTTTTGTGTTGGTAATTCCTTTATTGGGGTATTGTTTAGTTCTTTTGTATCAGTAATCATTAAACTGACCAGCTCTGGGAGACGAAGTCTATTTGTTGGGAGGGTACTTGAGGTGGGGAAAGGTTGAATGAGATCCAGTTACATTATTTGTGCTACTTTCTTCTGGAAAGTGACATGAGTACAACTAGAAATCCTTCCTTTTAATGGTAGAAACCAACAATCGCACAATTTCCTTAACACTCATCTCAAAATGGTTTGATTAGGCTTACACTTATATTCCACTTAAGACTCTCTGATGCATGATATGTCACAACTAGATTAAAATTAAATCTTACCTGTAGTAAAAAGGACCTCTTAACACTTGATTACCTGCTGTCCAGCTGAAGATCCAATTCCCTCTTTATACCCATTAAAATGTAATGTCGGCACTTTTTCCTCCCATCTTTCCCATGGTTTAGTGACTTTTTTGCCCTGTGTTTCTCGCTTTAGATCTGGACAATGTTGACATATCTGACATATCCTAACTCAAATCTGACAGTTGCCAGGAAAATTACATGATGCAGTCATAGGTTTAACTTAATACAGTACTTTATTATTATTAAAGGAGAATTAAAACCGTTGGGAAGTATTGGATAGTATGGATTCCACAGGCAGAACCTGAAGTCACCTTGTATTTTCTGTTGTACTAGTTCAGACATGTCAAACAGAAGGCCCGGGGGCCAGATCCAGCCCGCGAATTGGTTTCATGCAGCCCACGAAGCCATCCTAGAAACAGTGAGGGAACGGCCCCCTCTGCCTTGGCCCTGGCCCAGAGAGCCTCCTTTTGCCAGAGATCCTCAGATCTGTCCCACTCCTGCCCAGGCCCCCATAGGCACCCTTGATGCGAATGATGTAGAGTTGGCCATGCCCACCCTGTATGCCATACACACTTTAGCCACGCCTACACAGTAGGCCACACCCACCCAGGCCACACCCACCTGGCCCCCTGAGGGCAACCGCAATGCTGATGCAGCCCTCAATGAAATTGAGTTTGACACCCCTGTACTAGTTCCTTGATCCACATAGAAGAACAGAAACATGATCTAGAATATTGTTATAGATGTAGATACAGTTATTGAGAATAGTCTACCAGTGATGAATGGAACTCACATATTACTTCTTCTCAGATGGTGGGAGGAGTCATACCCCTATCCCAAACCAGGAAGGTAGTTTGGCTTTTTCTGAGACAATTCAAATAAAATTAGGCTTTGCTGCATGCCTGGTTGGAGAAATGGAGTATAAACTCTTCTGCAATCTTTTTTGAGGTTTCCAACATCTCTTCCATTCCTGTATCAGCCAAGAAACTTCTATTACTTTCCTCCTTGCTTTCCATTCTATGTCAGTCTCCAGTTCCTCTACTTTTCATCTCCACATCCAGAGCTCTGTGAAAATAACATTTGCTAGATATTTTAGCATGAGGGGTAGGGGAGGGCCAAGATACAAATTTCCTCCCCAGCTGACTGAGCAGCAGTAACAAAATTGAAGCAAGAGAGGGGGGAATAAGAAGTCAGATCATTTGCTCAGAGTAAAATCTAAATCTGTGATGAAGCTGGAGGGATTTTAATGCTTACCTTAAACCTGAGGTGAATGTGATGAGGTACTGAAATTTATTTTCTGAGATATGGACAAATTAAGTTTGTCAACATCTCTATACCTTATTCCTCTCTATCATTTTTTTTCTTCCTAGGACTAAACTCACTCTAGCTTCATAAATGGATTTTGCTTGGGCTAGAGGCATGACTAAGTTAGGAGCACCCTGCTAGACTTTCAATTGGCACTGTAGTCCAAACCTCAAAGAGGCACAATAGGGCACAGATTTAGCAATATTTGCTCAGGGTAAAAAAGGAAAAAAAGGAAATATACAATTTTGCCCAGATGCCTTTGTAATGCAACTTAGAACTGAATATCACAGTGACAGCAGTAAAATGTGCATGCTTTCAAAGACAAAGAGTTGAATCACTCTTGTAATTTTTCTTTCAACTAGATCTGTTTTTAAAAACATGAATGGGAGATAAACATACATTTCAGAGGCATTGGACATTGAAACCTTTTCCCTCTGGAGCTTCACTTAAAAAAATTGGAAAGAGAGGTGAGGGATTCCTAGGGCTGCAGGAGACACAGCTGCATGATGATAATGCTTGAATGGGCAGAACTGGCAGGTTTTAAATGCTTTATTTAATTTTGGGATAGGAAAATTACACAAAATTGATATACTAAATCTTAACACATTGTTTCAAAATTTTACATTTCATAAAAAAGGTGCCAGATAATTTTGCTGCTAGATATAAATGCATGAACCTGGAAAGCTGGTGGATGGGGGTCAGTGAAGTGGTCCAATGTTTTTCCCCTAGTATATGTCTTATTCATGGTTTTGAAAACAGTTCAACTACTGTAAATACAAAATAATTTGTCTTTTTTATAAGTGAAAGAGAGGCAAACTAATCAGGGAATAGACAATCTTTTGTCTTTCTTAAGTTAAATACCATGTTTTCCCGAAAGTAAGACCTACCCCAAAAATAAGCCCTAGTTTTGGGGCGAGTCACACACCTAAAAAACAAGCTAGGGTGGGGCTGGAGGTGGATCTGCCCCATGCGCCCCACACCCACTTACCTTGCAGCCAGGCCTCTCCTCGCCAGCCTACTTCTTCTGCGGCATTTTCTGCAGCCAGGCCTGCATTTCTCAATCACAAGCTAAGAACTGAGCTATGGATTCAATCCATAGCTTGGATTTGCAAGACCTCTGCAGCCAAGGACTAAGCTATAGATTGAATCCATAGCTCGGTACTCAGCTGCAGGGGCCTACTGGAAAGGCCTGAATGCGAAATGCAGGCCTGAATGCAGCTGCAGAATGAAGCTGCTCCTTCCACTGCAGAAGAATCGGTTGGGTGGGACTGTCAGTGCCAGAGGTGAGTAAGACATACCCTGAAAATAAGACCTGGTGCCTCTTTTGGAGGCATTAAAAAAAAGACCCGGTGTTATTTTCAGGGAAACACAGGTATAAAATTGGTTACATTGACTGAGAATTCTGGGACCTGCAATCCCAACCCATTTGAAGGGCATGAGAGTGGGAATGTTACATTGATATAACCAAAGGACCATCTAAATTAACCAAAATACCATATTGCCCTATCTTCCACCATCCTTTCTCCATCATCTGAAGAGGAAAAATTGTCTGGAAGTGAGCCCTAAAACAAATGACTTCATATCATTCAAGAAAGCAGCTTAAAACAATGTTTGCTTTTTATTTGTTACAAAATATGTTCTCATCTTAAGAAATTTTTATTAAATTTAAAAGTTAAAAGGTTAAAATACAAAATTACAACAAAAAAAGAAAAATTAGGGGGCAATAGAGAATGTTTAGTATAGCTTTTTCATGAAAGATATTTATGTTAGTATGTTGGGTTTAATATTCTTTTTACTTCATTTAATAAATAAATATTCTACAAAGATATATATTTTAATTTTTAATATAGTAAATATTGATAAATATAACCTATATGAACAAAACTCTTTTGGTGTCCTCCATAATCTTTAAAAGTTCAAAAAGATTCTTTGAGCAAAACGTTTAAGAAGCACTGGTTCAAACAATGGGTGGACTGGATGACCTATCTGCCACTAGATGGCAACAAAGTATTAAAAGTTTTTTTTTGCAACTGTTGGCTGCCATCTAGTGGCCAACTACTTTATGCAGCTGAGGTAAAGTTGAGGAATTGAAACTTAATTAAGGGTTAACTGTGAAGATCCCTGTGGGAGTTGTAAACTATCCTAAGAACAAGAACCTTTGTGTGTGCTGAGGCCATTTTGCAATGGCTCCCTTAATATCATTAATATAACAGTTAATATCATCCTGCTTTTGTTTTGTTTTGTATTAAGTGCTGTATACCACCCAGTGTCACTTTCATGTAAAAAGGGTGACTACACAAATATGATAAATACATAAATAAAATTGCCTGCTAGGCAGGCTACAAAAGTACAAAAAAAAAGGAAAAAAAAGAAAGCAGCTTGGGATTCAGTGTTTTTGATGCCACTTTGCCAATTGCAAATGATCAGTGGCACATTCCCAATATTGTGAGGAAAGAAATATACAAAACTGCATGGTTACCAAAATATTGTATTGAATATCCATATAAGGAAAGAGCAGGCTTCCACATTTACATGATGAGATTAAGAGCAAAACCTCTTTATGACTCTAAACTGTAAACTTGACCTTAATTAAAATCCTTTTACTAAGTTTGAGAGGAGATTGTTCTCTTTGACAATGAATCTTTCTCTTCAAGATGCATTTCCATGGTACTATATATTCAGGGGCAGGTCTGAAGACTACAGAACCAAGATACTAAGGTTAAAAACTGTTTAAATTTAGCAGGACACCAATCTTTTTGGTAAGAATAATTGTCTTAACTCTCTATCGAATCAGGTTTAGACACACATCACACGCAGAGTTGTTTCTGAAGTACAGTATGTACTGTACAGTATGTAAAGTTGATATAACCAACATTAGTTGTGCAATTGACATTATGTCTTAATGATAAAAATGATCTAAATGACAGGAAAATGGCTTTATACAATTTATACAAGTGATGTTAATAGTCAATTATATAAATTTAGATTGACACACGTTTTCCCCAAATGGTCCATGATATCAAGCTTTCATTATAAAGAGCCAATTAAGCATGCCATAATCCTCCCTACTTTCTTGGAATCAGTTGCATCCTGTCTGTGATCTACCCAGAGAGCATGTAAAGGACCATAGGATTAACCCATCACCTAGAATAAGCTATTCTTTTCAACAAAAGTCACTGGAAATTTCTTCTGTTTAGATAGTGAATGTTCTAAACTGATGTTGTCATCGCCCTCCAGACAGGTTGAAAGGGGAAGAGAAAATCCAATAAAATTGGTGTATGGAAATGAAGTCTTTGAGATTCCCTTGCACAATGTCATTCTCTCTCTCTCTCTCTCTCTCTCTCTCTCTCTCTCTCTCTCTCTCTCTCTCTCTCTCTCTCTCTCTCTCTTTCTCTCTCTCTCTCTCTCTCTTTGTAATTTAGGAGAGAACAACCTGACAAATACAACTCTTTACTATCTTGAGAGGCAGGGGAGGAGGGGAGCAGAATGTAGTAGACTAATTTTGATTATATTCAGCCCTTTCTGCCTCCCTCCCTCTTCCCTCAGATGCCTTCAAATTGAAGATATGGCTATCCAAGGAAGCGCTGCAGCCCTGGGAGTTCTTGTCAGCCACTAAGGCTTGGCAGCGATAAACATCCCCTTGAGCATCATATACTCTGAAGCACAGATGTGTTAATCCACATTATGATAAACATTACTTAGGGTAATTTTATTTCCACTACTAAGACACTTTATCAAAGGTGAAGCATATTTTCTTACTTCAGGCAAAAGAAGCAAGCAACCTAAGCAGTTAATAAGCTTGAATTGATCTGTGAAGGGTAACACAGAAGAGCTCCATCTGTTTACATTACAACACTCGTTAGCACAGGAAGATAGTCTGTCAATAAAGGGCATTTTATGTCTTGCCTGTTAATCACTCTACACTTGCCTTCTCCCCCATGACAAACTTTAAACTAAGGACAGTGAAGGGGAGAAAATTGTTTCAGCCAATTTGCATTGCCTGAATCAATGCACAAACTGAAATGTAATTATCTTTTTGATTTTTTCATATTGCAGGAAGTTGCAGTGCAACTTCTATTTTGAGGATTTACACAAACACGCAAACCTCAGGGAATTTTGTGTACTAATACATGGGGGAAACATTGCATACAAAACATCAGATTTAGAAAACAATGCCAGAAGACACACAATTGGGGGAAATTGCATGCCACATTGTGATTATCAGGAGAGACAGTATCCCAAAACTGCATATATTAGGAAAGAATATATATATACATTGGCCACCTAATGAGAAGGAAGGACTCACTGGAGAAGAGCCTAATGCTGGGAAAGATTGAGGGCAATAGAAGAAGGGGACGACAGAGAATGAGGTGGCTGGATGGAGTCACTGAAGCAGTAGGTGTGAGCTTAAATGGACTCCAGAAGATGGTAGAGGACAGGAACGCCTGGAGGAACATTGTCCATAGGGTCGTGATGGTTCGGACACGACTTCGTAGCTAACAACAACAACATATGTATATATGTATATATGCAAGTCTTTTTTGTGTCATATTCTTTTTTTTAAAAAAAATCACACCTAATTTTCAGATGGGAAAATACTTTTCTACCATTGAAAAGTGAAGTGGACATGTCTCTCTCTCTTCCTTAAATACATCCTAAATCCGGGTTATGACATGAATGTGTTTTAAGAAACACAATTAGTGAAATGTAAAAACAGCAAATCCAAAAGAAAGCAAGCCAGGTTCTCTTGTGCTTTATAACACAACTGAAATACTGTAACAGCAATATAGACATCAGCAGTGCTCTCAGGGCAGAACTTTGACAGTGTAATCCAGGGCCTCGTTTAACAGTATAAAAATCACTAGCCAAAGACATCGGCTTCTCTGCTGATGTCTTACTTAGGCGGACTGTCTCTCCAGCCGACCATTAACACTCTCAACTACCTCCTATTTAAAGACAGCAGTTTCTCCTTCTCCAGCAGTATTATAAGGTGATGAGAAACCTTATCTTTCCTTCTTCCAGGACAATGGTTTTATCACATTCCAGATAGTTGTAGTTGTTTCACAGGTCCTTGTGAAATCTTACCGGTCTTTGGAGGTCTCTCAAGTAAAAATAGAATCTTACTCTACCGTATTAACTTTGAGCTCATCCTTTAACTTATGTTGGGCACATTTCTTAATGGGGAAACAAGGTAAAAGTTAAGGTGAGAAATCAGGACATCTTGGAGATAATAGCTTCCTTAGTAGAAATCATTGTACAGTAGATTACTGCTAGTTGGAATTAGGGGTCCATCTAATGGGAAAATATAAGAGAAATTTGAACAGCTAGCAGGTAATCCCACCAGATTTATTGTTTTAGTAAGTGGATTAAAGACAAATAATTGGTGTTGTTAGTTGCAAAGTCATGTCCAACCCATCGCGACCCTATGGACAACGTTCCTCCAGGCGTTCCTGTCCTCTACCATCTTCTGGAGTCCATTTAAGCTCACGCCTACTGCTTCAGTGACTCCATCCAGCCACCTCATTCTCTGTCATCCCCTTCTTCTATTGCCCTCAATCTTTCCCAGCATTAGGCTCTTCTCCAGTGAGATTTATTGTTTTAGTAAGTGGATTAAAGACAAATAAAGGAATGCATGTTATAAGATATAAGAAAGCCATACTAGATTAAACTAAAGTCCATCTTATCCAGCATTTTGTTCCCACAGTGATCAACCAGATGCTGGTGGAAAAGATGATGATGAGGAAAAATAAAAGGATATGCCCTTGCTGAGTGCATTCTTCATTTACAGGCCTGTTTTCTCTGATCCTGAATATATACAGTAATAATGAGTAATCACTAAAATACGTACCCTTTATAACTCTTAAAACTATCTAAATTAATGGTCATCACAACATTTTATGGTAGTGAATAATTTGATAATTTAACTATGTTCTTTACAAAGATGTACTTTACGAACTGTGGATTTCCCACCATTGAATTGGATTATCTCAGGTTCTCCATACTTTCCTCTACACATGTTCCAAAAAAACGTAGCTTGTTCTTATTTCTCTGGGCCTTTGTTCTTTTGGGCAAATCTTTTGTGCGTATATTTGTTAGCTGTAATGTGATTCTTTTTAGAGGTGTGATGAAAAAAATGAACATGTTTTGCACATACAATCATTTTCTATTTTTTATAAAGTTATGATATTGGCAGGTTTTTTCCAAATTTTCATTCTTAATGATTTGCATATATATATATGGATCTTTGTTCATTCAGGTTTTTCCCCACTTAGGGCTGTTGGCTGTTAGTACATTTGTGAGAGTGTGTAGTTCGGTTTTTAGGTGTTGTTCGTCAGCTAGGTGTTTTGTTCTGGAGATGAGTGTCTTGGCTACGGAGTTGATCTGTGCTGGGTGGTGGTGTGAGAAGTTTTTTAAACTGCCAGAGGGGGTGTGTTCTGTGGAGGTGTGCTCTGATTGGGTAGGGGACCAAGTGTGTTCTGATTGGGTGGGAGTGTGTTTTGAATGGTGGGTGTGTTCTGATTGGGTGGGGGGGTGTTCTGAGTGGATGGGCTGGTCTCAGCTGCCAGCTCCAGACCTGAGCTGGTGAGTTGTGCTGCTTTTGTTCGGCTTCGTGTTTGTGGTGGTGCCATGTTTTTATAGTGGGTGTCAGTTTGCTTATTGTGTGGTTTGGAGGGGTTTAAAGTGGCTGATGTTGCAGTTGTAGTTAGGTTTCTGTTTTGTGGTTGTGTGTCTTTATCGTTGTGGGTTCGGATTTGCTTTTTGAATGGTTGTGTGGTGGTGATGTCATGTGATGTTATCCTGAGTTTGGGTCTGGTATCATTCTTGGTGGTTGGGCCTCGTCTGTCAATCAAGGCGGGTTTCCAAATGGCTGGTAGACGAGAGGTATCATCTCGTTTATTCATGCTGTGGGGGCGTTTTTCTATCTCAATGGCTTCTCTGATTATTCTGTTGTTAAAATGTTCAATTTTGGCGATAGTTTTGGTTTTTTTAAAATCAATTTCATGTCCCGTGGCTTCAAAGTGTTGGACCAGGGATGAAGTTTGTTCTCCCTTTCTGAGTGAGTTTTTGTGCTCTTCAATGCGTGCACTTATTCTTCTGTTGGTCTGTCCGATGTATGTGGTGGGGCAGGTGGTGCATGGGATTTCGTATACTCCTTGGTTTTCTAACCCAATTATGTCCTTGGGGTTTCTTAGGATGGTGGATATTTTTCTGTCTGTGTAGAATGCTGTTTTGATGTTGTGTTTTTGGAGGACCTTGCTGATTCTGTCTGTGGTCCCTTTTAAGTATGGGAGGAGGGCTTTGCCATTTTCTTGTTCTCTGTCTTGGGTTTTTGTGGGTGTCTCTCTTCGGATTAAGTTGGTAATCGTGTTTCTTTGGAATCCATTGGCTGTTAGTACATTAGTGAGAGTGTGTAGTTCGGTTTTTAGGTGTTGTTCGTCAGCTAGGTGTTTTGTTCTGGAGATGAGTGTCTTGGCTTCGGAGTTGATCTGTGCTGGGTGGTGGTGTGAGAGTGCGTTCAGATAGCGGTTTGTGTGTGTTTTTTTATGGTAGACAGTGTGTCCTAGGGAGCCGTTGGATTTCTTGTAGACTAAGACATCAAGGAAGGGAAGTTGATTGTTAGCTTCTGTTTCCATGGTGAATTGTATTTTGGGGTGTAGGCTATTGAGGTGTATGAGGACAAACAGCCACATGCTTCTCCCAGAAGAAGGAAGCTAAAGCCTGATGATGACGGATGGGATTCCGTCGAAACGTTGCGCCTACACCTTTAGTTCTACGCGGGGAAAAACCCGAAAAACCAAGGATCCACATACAGGCACCCGCGAAAACCTCAGAAAACACACACACACACACACACACACACACACACACACACACACACACACACACACACACATATATATATATATATATATATATATATATATATATATATATATATATATATATATATATCTTTGGTCATTCGGGTTTTTTCCCGCGTAGAAATGAAGGTGTAGGCGCAACGTTTCGACGGAATCCCATCCGTCATCATCAGGCTGGTGGCTTCAGCTTCCTTCTTCTGGGAGAAGCATATATATATATTTGCACAAGAAATCTTGAAGAGAAAGGAAAGTATGAGCAGATTTCTTGTGTGAACAGAGAGCAACATGTTTGTTATTTGTGTGTGTGTATGTGTGTGTGTGTGTGTATAGGAGCATACTGTTAGATCTCCCATTAATGTAACACCTGAGTATGGGTTGAATTACTGTCATCTTAGAGCATTGAAAAAATTGGGATTTGGCAAGCAACCATAGAAATTATAAAATTTGTCACAAATATATTAGACATTAACCAGACTAAGGATGCTGTTTACAGATTTTATTTGAGTTTGTGGCAGTTTGTTTGTGGTGAGTGATGATTCTGCCAGTAATGAGGTCTCCTAGGAACACAATCACAATCACAGCAAGACTGGGAAACAGGTGGTAGAAGCAGCAAAATAGTGAGTTGGAGTTAGTTCTGCAAACCTTATTTTGTTCAACTCATATCTCCTTTCCATATTAGTTTGATTCATAAAATCTGCTTTGCAACGTTTCAGATTGCAGGTTAAATAAAAAAGAAGAAGTACATTACGTTCTTGATTAAATTATCTTTCCATTGATATATAATTTTATGGTACTACTCCAAAAAAAAGTGGTGTTATTAGCCATCAAACCTCAAAAATACACTTTTCCCAAAAGGTTTTCACAATTTTGGCCACTACTGTAGATTGGAGAAGATTCTTAAACTCTTATGTGGCATCCACCCCACATTATATGATCTTTTAAAGATTAGCAAGCATTTACATATTTTCTTCTTATTGAAAAGTATAGTAAACCAGTTTGGATTGGAACACTATTTTATGGGAGAATACACAGAACCTGCCGTAGAATAAATCAGATTATAGGTACAAGTAGACTAGGAGTGTCAGTATTGACTGGGAGAAATTTTCTAGGGTTTCAGAGAGGATTCTTCCAGCCCACATGCAAATGCTGAGTTTTAAAATTTCCTGCATGCATACACTTCCTGTATGCAAACCATGTCCTCTGTCCTTCAGCAATATCTTTGCCT
This sequence comes from Vipera ursinii, assembly GCF_947247035.1. Lineage (NCBI taxonomy): Eukaryota > Metazoa > Chordata > Lepidosauria > Squamata > Viperidae > Vipera > Vipera ursinii. Next base: position 139,463,074 of record NC_139516.1, on the reverse strand, counting down.
TCTAATCTTGCTGTGCTATGCAGCTGAAAACAGGATATGAACCTGCGGTGGAATCTGCAGCTGAAGTGGGGAGAAATTAAGAGATTGGCTAGCCTGGAATCCATCCATGAAGGAGAGGAAGCAATGGAAAGCAGACACCTCCACCCAAAATCCTGGAATGTTTATCTGCTTGCTCTTACCATGAATGTAGTTAGTCTAGCGCATGGGTGTCAAACTCGCGACATCACGTGATGTGTTGTGATGTATCGTGACTTTTTTCCTATTGCCGGCAATGGGGTGGGTGTGATTTTGGCATGATGCATCTGGCCCGTGGGCCGGCAGTTTGACACTCCTGGTCTAGTAAGATTCTTGTAAATAGGTGAATAGCAATAAACATAAAACCACCCCCATCAACACTGACAGGCAAGACACCAGAATATAAACTCCTTACTCGCACTGCTGATGTTACTTAGTTTGGGTAATGAAATGTCTGCACGAAAACAAGCTCAGAGAGCACCAAGGACCCCCCCCCCCACATACTGCTCTGATCAACTCTGTGTCATTCTGGTTCCATGCACCAGACAGAACCTGGACAACTGGGACACATCCTACAAACATAGTCAATACTCCTCTTAGGATGTACATTCCCCTGGAAGAATCCTGTTTTTGATTTCAGATCCTCTGATGGGAACTGCTAACAAGGAATAAATGGGTTGCTTCAAGAGATCTCAAACAATAACACTCCAATAAATCTAAAAGAGTTTCTACCACCGATAATAAAAAGAATAGGACATTATATAAATAGAATTTCATTAGCAATGCCAGCTTCTCTTATTAAGAATACAGCCTTGGATTGACAGGAATAAGCCAGGTCTTTTCAATCATCCCTTGCATTTTTCCAAGTATAATGGGAAATCCCAGATTTCTTTGATCGCTTTGTTCCTTTTTTTTGCTACTTCTATTATTTTAAATGTCTCAAAATGTATCTTGCTCTTTCCCCAAGGTATGATAAAATATCCTATTCTTTTCCACTGCCAGAACCTATTGATGTGAAAGTGGGAGATGGAAATTCCTTTATAAAGTCATTTAAATTAATCTTGTCAAGTATAAGACTATAAGTTAAATAAATAAATAGGCACAAAAAATATCCAAGTTTTAACAAGAATCATAACCGTTCGTAACCATTTATGTATGTATGTAAGTAATGGGCATGTTTTTAAAGAAGTAAATATTTACATCCTTAGGGTACAAGGAGACTTGGCCATCTAGAAATATATTATTTTCTCTTTTTTAAAAAGAGTTTTACAGAAACAAGATTTTACAATACATCCCCAAATTCCCCCCTCCCCAAACCACCCCACTTCCCCCCCACTTCCCAGAGCTAAATACAGGGTTATAGTTATAATAATCATATTCTAAATAAGAATTATCCATAATATAAAATTAACCAAATTCATAATGTGCTTTAATTCCCCTTTAACATAAATACATACAAAGTACTAACACTAAGATCAATAACAATATCGCTCTAAAATCTACTCATAAGCTAAGTGGAACTTTTTAGTCCCATATTTGTTCTGAATATAATCTATCCATCTCCTCCAAACTGAAATATATCTTTCCTGTGAATGGTCTTTCAGAAATATATTATTTTCTCAATACCATCTTTTTTTAAAAGAGACTGTTTAGTTTACTAAAATATACAGTCATAGACCAAACACAAAAAGATGCCATTTCACATTAACAATAGAACAAGGGACTACTGGAAGAATAAATTAGTGTATATGGATTTCTGTTACAAACACAGAGAAGTTGTGAGTTTAGATAGGCAGAGTTCAGGTTTTATTTAAAACTAGTTAATGGAATATGTCCAGCATATGTCCTGGAAGAAGGCAAACCACTTCTGTACTTTTTCCAAGAAAATTAGTAAGTTGTGTATTAAGTCAGCAGGAGTTGCTCTAGATGTATTTATGTAGATAATTTATGTGGAGAATTTATATGGCTACCCACTCACTTTCAGTGATTCTAGGTGGCTTACAAAAAATAAAAAAAAACTAATATAAAAAGAGGAAAAACAATAACCCTCACCCCTCCTGGCAACGACAAACAATCAAACAAGCCACTTGGTGTGTTCCATCCCACTCTGGGTTCCTCAGGTCCGTTGGCAAAACCAGGTTTTCAGTGCCTTGTGAAAGAGGGTCAAAATGGGATGGAGTGGGCAGTCTCATCTACAGTATGTGAGGATGATGTTCCAAAGAGAGGGAGCCACCACAGAGAAGGCCCTTCTTTTGGATCCTGCCTCATATACCTTCTTAGGAGAGGGGACCCACAACATTCTCTGCCTCTCTGCTCTGGTGGGTGGATTTGAAGGAGATGTCTACCTTTTAGCAGAACACTAGTGAGAATGGAATTACACTGAGTAACCTTGCTTCTTTGTGAATATGACATGAATGTCTATAAGAAGGTAGCTTTTGAGTGTACAGGTGCAAGCCCTGTAGTAACAACTTTCATATGCAATTGCATGTGTAAAGGCTTCCTACTTGCAGTCCTTCATACTTTCATGTGGATATTGAGGAGAAGACAAGTCCTACATGCTATAAGAGAGAACAAAAATTTGGAATATAGCCCCTTTCCTGGGAACAAAGTTAGTTTTAATAAGGGACTATAAGAAGCTTAGTAACTAGTTCTGGATACATCTTCCTGCCTAAACATTAGATACTCAGTAAAACTCATAAATGTTAGCAGTAGAATTCTGATGTTAGATATCCATTTGGGAGGGTGGTATTCCATGGGGTTGGTGTACATATGCACTAAGTATATGCCCAAAGTGGACAGTTTATTTATCTATTTATTTAAAACATTTATATATGTTTTATCAAACTCTGGACGGCTCCCATCCAATTAAAACAACATCAATAATAAAATGATACAATGCAATTCTATTAAAACCGTAAACATTTTTTGTGAGAATATTATACAGAAAACAACATGTCTGCTAAAGAGTTTGTGGAATCAAATTATATAGTTCTCTGTAAGCAAAGAAAAAGGTAATGGCAGTCAATAGGAGCATTAATCACTGAATTATGCATAGAAGTTGAGCAAAACAAAGCACTCTTTTTTATAACCAAACACACAGACACATTTCATTGTGTTCATTGCCAAATGCAAATAACATCCATGAAGGGAGTGAGTGGGGTGGGGGTGGGGGGTATTGGTGGGGACAGATTTATGAACTGACCTAGTTTAATATCAACTCAGAAAGGACGGTCATTAAAAAATACCAAACTTCTCCATTCTTTTTCCCCAATATTGTCCACGAAATATCTGTAGTGTTGTACTCATAGAAATATCAAAAATAAACACTTCAGCCTCACTTTTGTGTGTATCCATTGATATATTTTAAACCTTAGCAGTAAAGTCCTTTTTTATCTAAGACATGAGGCAATATCTGCAGTTCAGCAATATGGTTTAGTCTGAGTCATTTTTGCCTATCTTTTCTCATATGTCTTTCTTTCCTTTCTGCAGTAAAATGGATTTCTAAAAAAATGTTTCTATGGAAAACGTTGCATTTAAATACACAAAAGTATGGGTGTCCAATTTATATCTGCATGTGTTGATGAGAGCACATAATGCTTGAAAAACGTGAGGAAGGCTCAAGGTGACAATGGGTAAGTGAATGTGGTCAAAAGAGAAAATGGGCTAATCCAGAGTAAAATAAATAAATAATCCTTTAACTTTCTCCTTAAATTGATTCCCCTCTCATTCATCCATTCCTATTTATCGGAGTTGCTAGAAATTGGTGACAGCTCAGGCGGGATTGTGAGCATGCCAGGAAGCCTTGGGTGTGTGAGTGTGTTTCTGCATGTGGCTTTTGAAAGCACATTTCTTCTTAAAGTACACATTTCTAAATGTATTTTCTCTCAGGATGTTTTCTAACCCCATTTTCTCTTTAAAAACTTCTTCATAAATATGGTTTGAAACTCATGCAAACAGGACAACATTTCAAGACAAACACCATCCATTCAATAAATACATTTCAATCAGCCTGAGGGTTTCAGGGATTCAGGAAGTTTATACTGGAATTAGGATTACGTTCTTCACTTGGAGAACCTTACCCAGCTGACAAACTCTTCTAGCATGATTCCTTCCAAGAACTAAGGGGGGCAAGACTTTCAAAAAGATGCAACTGTTTTAGCCAATAAACCTCTTAACTCACATGGTAAATTAGTACTTGAAGATTAGCTACCTGATCGTTCTCCTTTTTTCTTTAATCAGCTTTCAGGAATGAACTTCAGTTGATCTCTTTTCTTGTCACAGTAATCATTATATCACCTTATTAAAGATTGTAGAAGAATGTATTCCTGGAGTTAATTGTAATTATGATAATTCTGTTTAGTATAGGAAGGGTAAGTGATATCAGTTGCTACCTATGTTGTTTTCAGGTCGCACTATGTTGGTTGTAACGAGTATATACTACCACAATGATAGGGATAGCACGTATTTGAATTGCAGTTATGGGGGGAAAGTGTGAGAGAATGTATGCTTATATCTCACACATAATAATTTTATGGGGCTGACCAGACTCAACTTTCCAAACTGATTTGGAAAAATCAATGCTGAATTGTCCAAACAGCATAAATCGTCCAAACAGCATAACTCCAGTTAATTTCAGTGGCTCAATCTGATTCATAAATCAGCCTAATTTGAAAATGTGTTGTAGAATGAAACACCACAAACCATGATCATTGAGTTATATATGTGGAAATTCCTGTATAAAAGGAAGGGTTGAATGAAAAATAATCCCTCTCTTCCAAAACTTTAGTTTAAATGGGGATGATCTAATAAATAAAATAGTAAAATGATTCTTGAAACAAGCTTTTGCATTATCTGTATTTACCTCTCCATATAATAACTACCATTTGTTACACATTTCTATCAGCCATAGACAAGTTTGTTAACGCCATCCTCAAAGGATCTCAAAGGACCTTGTCTTTCCAATGAAATCCCATCTCTTCCACTTCCTCATTTGAGCCAAACAGATGCCCCCTGAAGATAGGTTCGCCTAGCGCAAACCTTCCAGTATTAAAGAATATCAAGGATGTGACCCAAACATTCCTGTGCAGCGTCAATCCTGACAGCAATTTCCTTTGCAATTTCATTCAAAAGTTCTCCATTGCTGTTACAGATTACCCTCTTCATTCTTGATCACAAAAACCAGGTCAATCTCTTTAGAGTATTTTAGCACAATAATGCACAGTACTCATGAATACATAGTCATCATCATCATTATCATCATCATCATAAACACCAATGCATCAGTGGTAAATTTCAATTGGAGGGAATCCTGTGGTAGTCAAAGATTTGGTCATGGTGTGTGCTTAAAGTACACTGGGGAGAATTCCCAGCAGATTTCTGAATTCTAAATAATGAAAAATAGTAACCCCAAATCTCACAGCGACTTCTCACTGAATGAAGGGAATGAAAAGACACTGAAGAACATGTCAGTGTCCATTGCATTAGTTATAACATTGGAGGCATTACTTGAACAATGTTAAGACGGTTTTCTAGCATATGTTATCACAAAGGCTTCAGTGTCTTATATTTGATTTCTTTAGATGTTTTCCTGACAGTCTTTAGATTACAGTGCCATCATATTGAAGAAAGAAAAATGCAACTGGTTTTATCAGAACACAACTGTAATTGGTGAGTCTATTCATCCTTGGAGCGAGGTTTGGTTCCAGTTACTGAAGGAGAAGTGGGATGGATTGAAAGCTCTGAAAACATACAATAAGAGATAGTGACATCTTTTAATTAAGAACAGTTCATCCTTGGTATTAAATTGCTAATCTCTACTTAGTTTCTGAGCATGGAAGACTTTGCTTTTGAAGAGGCATTTCCTTGGATCAGTGGGTGTCATCTTCTAAGGGCTAATATGCCATCCCCATTAATTATTTAATGCTGATAAATGCAGACCTTGAAAAGTTATTCTTGGGCAAAAACAGTGGAGGAAAAGATTTCTAAATCAAATAATCTATTCTCCTACATTCTTTCAGGGAAATCCTTACAAGGATCAAATGGTTTAATCAAAATCAGTTTTAAAACTTCCATGAGGATGGAAATTTCCTGGTTATTTAACTTCTATCAATCTTTCTATTATTTATCTTTATCAGTGACTACCAAAGACTATTAACTCTACTTCATGAATGGAAGTGAAAGGAAGTATATCTCAATGAACACTTATTTTGCACACTATATAGCCTAATTCCCCCCTATCTCTAGGTAGGACTGGACAAACTGCTGAAACTCTGCTTACCGGTATTGAGAATATTGGGACAGAAAGATCACTGAGCCAAGGCAGTATATAATAATTGTCTATATAAATCACCTATGCTTATGTGTCAACCTTTTGAGATAGATAACAGACACCACAAAAGTTGTTAAAACTTTACTATATTGGTGTAGGTTATGATAACAGAATCCAAACCAGTCAGACTCCCCCCCACACCTTTATTTCAAAGAGATTCTTCGTTAGTGCTCTGGTATTTTTGGGCTAAGCTGATATTTTTTTATTATAGTTGCTGCACATCTTCTTCAATGCTATCCCCATTATACTTTATATTATTATCCAGAATGATGTTTTTGTTGCATTTAATGGTGTCCCATATTGCTCACCACTCTTCAGCATGGTTGCAGGAGAAATGTAATTGCTGGCAGGGATAGAATCAGGCATTTCCTTCTTGCTCCAAATTTCATCACATTGTTCTACCAAATATTTCTGTGAAAAGGACCAACTGATACTTCCATACCAAAATATCAAAAGTGGATGAAAAATGTCCAGCTCAAAGGCTACCCTTTTGGACATATCAGGAACTACATTCCAAAAGTGGGTGGAAGTATCATAAACAACGGTTGGAAAAAGGTAAAATGGATCCATATATTGTATACATATAAACAAATTTTCTTAAAAAGACTTGAAAAAAGTATAATTTCTAGCCAATATATATAAATATATATAAAGCCAATATATATATAAAGATGTATATTTGAGGAGAGGTACACAAAAAACTCTAGGGAGTTTTGTTCTGACTTTTCTTAGCAAATCAGTATATGCAGAAAAACATGCAGAAAGGGTTCGTGGTTGAAACTCGGCATCTGACAAGTTAAAAAAAAAGAGTGAAACCAAATCAGACATTTTTTTTATCCATTCTTCCAACTGCACCATCTGAAATATTTGGGACTTTACACTGGAACCCAAAGCAACAATGGAGAGTACAATAGAGGTATTCAGGGCTTTTTTTCTCATAGAACGCTCAGAACGGAGTTCCGGCACCTTATTTGGCTGGAACCTTGTAGGGTAGGCAAGGCGGGTTGTATGACATGTGTGAATTCCGGCACCTTTTTCTTTTACAAAAAAAGCACTGGAGGTATTGGTTCTGATTCCTTTTTTAAGGAACGTGAACTTTCCTAGGAGACAACCTGAAGATCAACCCAAGTCTTTTCAGAGTCTTCTTTTCTTCAGAATTGGTCTCAATTGCTTTGGGATGAAATATTTTTGAACCACCCACAGAGCCTGCTGCCCGATGATAACTGTGCAGCATAGTTTGCCAGAATGTATCAACATGGATGAAGCACACAGAGACCCTTCGTACCTTATCATGTACTTAGCTAAATTGAATGCATGAAGGAACAAGACAGTTTTAGAAGATCCATTCTCTTTTGGATAGCTGGCCAGATGCTGAAAGGGTCAGAGAAAAATAATTTCACAACAGCTAAGTCTATGAACACATGCACTCTTCTACTTTTCAGAGCAGCAGTTTTCTGTAGCCATTGCTAAACTAGTTATAAGATGATTGATGATGACGATGATAAGAAAGCCACTTTTCTCCCTTTTCAGATAAGGGTCTCTGCACCCTAAGTGTCAGTCCAAAGTAATCCTGATTCCTCTTCAGCAGTGTCTGATCAGAGAAAAGATAAAAGTTGCCAAGGACTGTTTTCATGAGATTGATGGCTTCTGTGCCATGTGTCAAGTCTTTTTTTTTTGGCATCTGGTTCAACAAAAGGTGAAAAGTTCATGTCTTATTGCTTTTTCAGTGAATACATAAAACAGTTGCCTCCTTCATATTGCTGGTGAGCCTGTCACTCACCTCTGGTTGTATTTTATCAGCAATAAGGCAACAGTTAAATTGGCAGCATGAAAAATAACTTATTTTTATTGAACCTTAGACTGCCCTTTGAATACCTGATAATGAAATGGAAAAAATGCATTTTTCTTCCTTTTTTTTAGCCCAGAAAGCTATTGATAGAAGATTCAATTACCCGATTCTGAACTGAGATTTTCAATAGGTTTCCTACATATTGTTTATTTTTGTCCCTCATCTGATCCCATCATACTACTATCACGTGTTACTATTAGACTGTTAATAGACTCAGTTGTCACCTTTTGAAAAGTGTAAAAGATGAGAAACAGCAAAGTTTCAGTCTGATTACTCCATTTCCTTTCAAGGGAGTCTGAAGAAGGAATTGAATTGTAATGGAAAGTGTGAATGACCTTGGAGAAGGAGGGAAAAAGATACTGCCTGGAAAATAATCAGATAAGAGAGGCAGGAGCCTCCTGTGTCTTAAGGGTCAGAGAAAGAAACTTAGAAAGGACCCACCCGAATGTAGCACCCTAACAGAGCACACAGTTTCTACTGTTAATGTAATTGTCAGGACCCACCCCAATCCACGTCTTAGGAAGACAAAAACTCTTGGAGTCAGTTCTAGTCCAAAAGGAATCTTTACTAGGACAGGCTTGGTTGTGGGAATACAAGACAGGACTTAGTATTGTTTTACAAATTGAAATTTTATAAAGGGTACCCGGTTCAACCCCTCTTCCCTCAACCCCATTTGGTCGGCCCCCATCCTTCTACTTTGTGTCATCCCTTTCGTGGGGAAAAAAAGGAACTTCGAATCTTTTTTTTTATTGAAAAGTTTTACAATACATTTTATCTTTAACAATCCCTCCCCCCTCCCTCCACCCACCCCTTCCTAGCCCTCCCTAACCCTCCCCCCTTCCCCCCTCCCCGACTTCCCAGAGCTAAATACAAGGTATAAAAGCAAAAAGCAATCATAAACAACCATATGCTAACAACAATAAACTATTAAGTCTATCGCACTCTAGCTCATATGAAATGACTACAAGCAATAAAGGAACTTCGAATCTTTATGGTTATTGCCTTCTTCCTCTCCAGAATTAAAAGAAGACACAAGCCAGAAGCCTTCTTCTCTAACCCTCCCATTTGATCTCCCCAGTTCAAAAGGTTTCCTTGGTCTTTGAAATAACCTAAGGCAGGCTGAATCCACATATGCTCCTCCTTCCTCGGGAGATGGCAGAATCCATAGGGGGGGATAATGTTTTAAACATACATTTATGAATGTGATATAAATGGATTCTGACAGTAATATTACAATAAAGCAGAATTGGTTCAGTTGTGTTTCCTGTCTGATTTACCTTGAAGGGCTGACAGAAATTCAGTGTTCCCTCCCATAATGAGCAGCTTACCAAGTACTGTGTTTTAAGTAGTGGCACTGCTAGCTAACAATGTCTGCTGTCATCTTCTCCAACCATTCCTCTGTTGTGGATCTTTCAGAATCTTTCCATTTTTGTGTACATAATTGTCTTGTAGCCACATCATAAAAAAATATTTTTCTATATTTTCCTATATGTTGGTTTCAGTTCCCTTATATATTTCCTTGATCATCTTCTGCTACTTGAATTGATTAATCATGTGCCATCGAGCTGATTTTGACTTCTAGAAAACAGGGAGACTAGTGGACAGATTTTCTCCAAGATGATCTATTCTTAATCTGTTCTTTCAGGTCTTCCAATGATCTGCCACTGTAACTAAATGCCTCCACCTTGCTGCTAATTGTCCTCTTCTATTTCCTTCCATCTTTTTTCAGCATTAGAGCCTTTTTCCAGATATTTGTGCTTTCCATAATAAGTCCTTCAGATACGGATAATGTGGGCTTGGTCATTTGTGCGGGAGGGACAAACTGTGATGACTCCAGTTTGATTTCTTTGATGACCCATTGGTTTGGGTGTTTTTTTGGCTGTCCATGGTATTCTCAGGTGTCTTCCGCAATGTCAAAGTTCAGAGGCTTCTTCTTCTGCCCTGCTTCTTCAAAGTCCAACTTACATTTCCATAGAATGTCACAGGAAGCACCGTAACTTGTATAATTCTGATCATTGTAGATATAAGCACATGATGTTTGAATAATTTGTCCAAAACATTCATGGCTGCTTTATTGAATGCTAATCTGTGGCCTATTTTGTAGATGAATAAGGAACCATTTTGGTTGTGAATCCATATATAATTTTGATAGTATTTAATTTTAATCAAGTCATTTGCAAATGGTTTTGTTGGAAATAGACCTTGACTTTTTCCTAGGATTGACAGAAAGTGATTGGCCCCAAAATCACCCATCACCCCTAAGGCAGGACTAGAATTCTTAGTCTCCCAGTTTCTATCCTGGGACCTTAACCACTATATAGTCTTATCTCTCTCTCTCTCTCTCTCTCTCTCTCTCTCTCTCTCTCTCTCTCTCTCTCTCTCTTCTCTCTCTCCTATATAATGCACTTGAAATGTTGCAATTTGGTCAAGTATTATATGTACAGCAGAGAAATGACAGAGCATAAAGAGTGTTAATTTTCCCATCTGACATTCTCCCCTTCTCCCAGAAGCTTGCAGTACTGGCAGGAATCCTTTTTTGAAAGGATAAAAATATCAGTCCAGGTTTGATACTAGGACTAGTAAAAATCCAACCATTCATTCAATGGTAACCAAAAATACAAAAACTCTTACCTTGGCTTCCAATTGATTGTTCTCAATAATTTTGCAGTCCAAGCAAAATTAGCTCAAGAATACAAGACAATGTTTTGTATTAGATCTTTTTTCTTTTTCTTTTGCCTGTTGTTCATCTGGAACTCTTACTTGCAAAGATGTTCTTTCTTTGATGGTCTGTCTCTCATCTCACTTAATATGTAGTTTACTGATAATCCCTGCATTTGACATAAGGAAACATATTATTATCTGCATTCAATTTCGGAACTCTTAATTTCAAGAGTTTTCAAACCCCACCTTTCTATCTTACGCACTTTTCTAACCCTAGTTACTTTTTTATTTAAATTCAGTCACCTAGTTTATCTTCTAATTTCTTTATAGCTTAGCAGCAAATTCCAGCATTAGCATTTGCCCTTCTAGTTCAAGTTGACAGCTTGGCAGAAGAATTTATTATCCAGAACAGCCAGTAAAATAGCATAAAAGGAAGGAAAAGATAGAAGACAAGGAGTTGCTGTATGCCCTTCATTTACCCAGCAAGTTAGATGATCTAAGTATACTTTTTTGAGTTTAGTTTTCTAGGATGAGACAGCCCTGAAAAGTTGTGGTTTTGTACCTAAAGCTTTATTTACAAATATACAAGTAAAGCAACCTTCCTCAGTTTGGCCGCCTTCCAGATGTGAATGGATTTCAGTTCACTAAATTCCAAAACCAGCATGATTATTTCTGAAAATTCTGGGAAATTGCTGAGAAAAATGTGAGAAAGAGAGAACCTCATAACAATATGGCATTCTTAAAATTCCAAAACAAAACAAAACAAGAAAAAACTCTCAACAGGAGATGGTAAAGCCTTTGTTATGGAGCAAAGAAGACAGGTTTGAACTGAATTGTGCTTGACAAGGAAATAGAAATTATAGAAATTCCCCTGAGAACCTAAGGTTGCCACCTTGTTAGTCTTGTTCCTGACATCTAATTATGGGCTGTGCAATACAAAGGAAATAGGTTCTCCCAGTGATGGTTTAAAAATTGACCAGTGTATAGAAAAATAAATTTGATGCAATCACAGAATGTCACACAAATGATTGGTTCATCCCGCAGCATAGTTATGCTATGCAAATTGCACAATTGGTATTTTGCAGCAGGCTTCAAGTTCCCTCCCCGCATTTCTTTCAAAAAGATGGAATGGTGAATATTGGCATAAAGTAATTATGAACTGTCGCCTTAAATTGATATTCAGATCTGACAGAGTTATCTTGATTGCCAAAGTTGTTTTTATCATAGTGGCAAGCCATTATGGTAATCTGTTTTATTATTTAAAGGATGATTTAATTTTGATAAATATGTTTGCTATCTGATAAATATGTATGTGCCGATGCTATCTGTTATGGAAGACACCTTGTGAAGGTGTTTGCCAGCACAAGTGCACTTTGTAAGGCTTAAATAAATAAATCCACAAGTAATGTGTATTTCAGTTAAAAAGAATGTTTTGCATGAATGGCTTAACATGTAGGCCCATGTGGAAAACTAAGATGAAATATGTACCAGAACCCAGTAGCCATCATTTGCAGGAGAAAGAGTTGTAGGAATCAGAGAGGAAACAATAGAAAAATAGCCTTTGATTTATATATACATCAAGGAAAAATTATCACCTGCCAAATTCAGCATAACTACAATAGGTTATGAACTAGTAATGAAGAAAAACAGTAATACTCACTGTCAGGACCCACCCCAATTCACGTCTTAGGAAAACAAAAACTCTTGGAGTCAGTTCTAGTCCAAAAGGAATTTTTACTAGGACATGTTTGGTTGTGGAAATACAAGACAGGACCTGGTATTGTTTTACAGATTGAAACTTTATAAAGAGTTCCCAATTCAACCCCCCTTCCCTCAACCCCATTTGGCCAGCCCCCCATAATTTACTTCGTGTCATCCCTTTCGTGGGAAAAAGGGAACTTCGGATCTTTTACGGTTATTGCGTTCTTCCTTTACAGTTTCAAATGGAGACACAGGCCAGATGCCTTCTTCCCTAACCCTCCCCTTTGTTTCCCAAGTTCAAAAGATTTCCCTTGGTCTTTGAAATAACCTAAGGCAGGCTGAATCCACATCTGCTCCTCCTTCCTAGGGAGATGGCAGAATCCGGGGGGGGGGGGGGATAATGTTTTAAACATACATTTATGAATGTGATATAAATGGATTCTGACACTCACCAATCATATGCTGCTTTTTGGTTTCTAACCAGTTTTAATATATTATACTTACACAGGCATTTACACAATGCTTTTTAATAAGGCAGAGAGAGAGAGGTAGAATGTGTAAATGACTACACCTATACCAGGGGTAGGCAACCTTGGCTCTTTTATGACTCGTGGATTACAACTCCCAGAATTCCTGAGCCAGCCACGCTGAGGGGAAAGAGAGAGGTTTCCAAGCTGAGCCATGCTGGCTCAGGAATTCTGGGAGTTGAAGTCCATGAGTCATAAAAGAGCTAAGGTTGCCTACTCCTGATTATACCATCAAATAATGCATCCTTTACTAATAATAAAGACAGTACTGAGCAACTCTAAGTATGCCACAAATTCAACTAAAGTCCAATTTTAGCCCAAGCATGTGGATGTTATTCTGGACAATCTAGAATATTCTTGCATGTCAATCTACCACTGCCTGCATTCCACTAACTAGAAGGTACCGTATTTTTCCATGTATAAGATGCTATCTTTTCCCTGCAAACACCCTGTTCAAAAATCAGGTCCGTCTTATACAAGTGCAGTTTCTTAGACACAAAAAAAATAATAGTAACCTCCACGGCCCAGGGCAAGCCTGTGTGGGTTCTTTACATGCCGCTGCCATACCTCCTGGTGCAGATATCAAAACCCTGTGGGGTTGCCACTAACAGGAGGGGGCAAGATCATCGGCCGGCCGAACGTCCAGATTTGCTGGCTTAGCTGTTCAGCGCAGAGAAATGGCAGGGAGTTTAAAACCTGCCTTCAGTTCCCTTGCCTTGCTGCTCATGCCGGTGCTCATGTCGGTTTGTTTACCAGGGTTGGAAGGCTGCTGCTGTGAACTGACTATGCATTCTCATTGTACCAGATGCTGGTTAGGTGGGTGGGTGGTGGGGCCGGCTGGGAGGCATCTATTTAGAGCGCTGGGAGGCGGTTGGTCCCAGTGCTAACTTTGTTTGCTGTAAGGTTGGAACTTGCATGCCAGAGCGTCTTATACAAGGGTGTGTCTTATAGATGGAAAAATATGGTACATGTAGAATACTCATAGACTAAGAAAGTGGGGAAGAGTATTCCAGTTTTATCCTTGTTTTTTTAAAGTAGTTGCATCTTTTTTAAAAAAAATATCTTAGAGCATCTGTTCAATCTGTTTTTTAGATTTTTTTCTTCTTCTCTGTATAAGCTCATTCCATCATCATTCTATAAGTGCAAGAATTTTGTTAGATATTGTGTATGGTGTAATGTATTGGGCTCACTTGTTAGCACCATGTGGTAATGGCTGGAAGGCTGTTTGAGCAGGGAGCTAGCTAACGGCTCCCAGTGCCTCAGACAACCCAACTCCAGTGCTGCTATTGGTTGCCCCTAGGGCGGCAATAGGCTGTTTCAAACCTATTGGCCACTGCCTAGGGGCCAGGGTATAAATTGCTGCATCTGCAGCCCAGTTCTCCAGTTCAGATTCTGCAAGCAAAAAACCATGATCTTTGCTGAACTCACTCGCCTCATCTTCATTATAAGTCTAATAAAGATAAAGATTCCTGCACAATGAACCCAGTACACAACACTGGCAACGAAGGTGGGATCCTGCTTCTCCGTCGGAACTGAAAGTCACTAGGGGAGAGGCAGCGCATGCCTGGTGGGAAAAGCAATTCCCCCCCACGGTCAGTTAGCTAAGTCATGCTAGCAACCACATGCTCAGAGGACCATTCCCTGAGCAACAAAAAGGCAGGATTCAAAGACGCAGAAGCCAGCCGTGAAGACCAGCAGAATGCCCAAGGTTGGAAGGCTGTGAGAATTCGACATGAAGAAACCAGAAGGATGGCCCTCGTACCTGTCCCAGGTCAAGAACTACCTTCGGTCGAACCAGGTAGCAGAGGATGGACTGAAGGCTGCCACGCTGCTCTGTGTGTGAGGCCCAGTAACGTTCAATCTGGCTGAAAACCTGTTCACGCCCACGCCGTTGGAATCCGTTTCCTATACCAAACTGAAGAAGAAGCTCAGAGAACACTTCTAACCGAAGATGTCAGTGATTGCATGGCGCTACGCCTTCAAACAACAAATACAGCAGCTGGGAGAGACCGCATCAGAATACATCGCGGCCTTGAGGCAGGCCGCACGCCTATGTTGATTTTCAGACCTCGAAGAGCGACTTCGAGACCGGTTCATCTGTGGCCTCTGCAACCAAGATCTGCAGCAGAAACTTTTTGCCACAGAGGTCCTGTCGTTCGCAAATGCCCAGAATGATGTCATGGCGGACAAAGCCGCCGGTGGAGCCGTCCGAACGATCTGGCCCACCAAAATGATGCAACGTGAAGAAGCCGTCCACCATGAGGACACAGAACTCACCAAGGACTCTGAATAAGACCCCCAAGTCGACAAGTTGCACAGATAACCCAACCAACAGCTCTGTAGCAGCAAGCAGCAAGAGACTACTTACAAGGCAGATCTCTTGCCTAGATGTCCATATTGTGGCAGCCGCCACCAATGCTCGGACTGCAGGTTCCAGACAGCCACGTGCCGGGCCTGCGGAAAAACCAGCCACATCGCAGCAGTTTGCAGAGATCGCCAGAGGGACCAGCCATTGAATCACCAGTCGGAAGATCTGACCAGGAGAGGTACTGGGGCCCTGGGGCCATTCAGCGTGGGGTTTTGCTCAAGCTGTAGAAGTGTCTGCTGTACTGGAGCCCGACACCCCCTTAAACCCAAGTATAGACTTCAGGTGGAGCTGCAAGGGGTCCCCTGTAAGATGGAGCTGGACACAGGCTCCACTGTTTCCATTATTTCTCTGGACAAATTTAATTTTGTGTGCAGTCGCAGTAGGAAATGGGCCAAGCTGAGGCCCTCTGACATACTTTTAACAGATTTTCAGAATGCAAAGGTTGCAGTCAAGGATGAAGCCACCTTGGCCATTACATTTAAGGGGATTTCAGGGCACCTGGATGTTGTCTTGGTAGGGGGCCAGAGAACGAGCCTAATTGGGCTTGATTGGTTTGATGCACTAGGCATCCAAGTAACCGGTATCAACCAGATACAAGTCGCGAGTCTAGCATCAGTTTGTGAGGACTTTGCAGACGTATTTAATTCAGCCCTAGAAACTTACACGGGCCTGCCCATAGCATTCAAACTAGACCCAAACGTGGTTCCAGTCAGGATTAAGTCTTGCAGGGTCCCCTTTGCCCTCAAGCACAAAATAGACACGGAACTAGACAATCTTGTAGAACAGGGCATTTTGCAACCAGTAGATGGTGGGGAGTAGGAAACTCCTATTGTAACACCACTTAAAGCCAATGGGAAAGTCAGAATATGCACAGATTATAAATGCACAATTAACCAGGCCCTTAAACACAATGCATACCCAGTCCCAGTGGTGAGCCACATCCTGGCATCGTTGCAGGGTGGCGAAGTTAGATTTGGCGCAGGCCTGTCAGCAACTACCTGTTGATGAGGCCACGGCCGCAGCACAGACAATCGTGACCCACGGGGGGGGGGGCTTTCAGAGTTAAGCGCTTGCAATTTGGGGTCAGTGTAGCCCCGGGCATTTTTCAGGGAATCATGGAATGCACACTTAAAGGCTTGCCCCTATTTTGATGAAGTGCTTATTGCCGGAGAATCCACAGAGGTGCTAGCAAGGAGGCTCAGAGCTGTCCTGCAAAGGCTGAATGAAGCAGGCCTCAAACTAAAAAAGAGCAAATGCAGTATTGGGGTTCCCTCAACTGAATTTTTGGGTTTTCGCATTGATGCTAATGGCATCCACCCAGCTGAGTCCAAAGTGAAGGCCATTCAGATGGCACCTAGCCCTAAAACAAAAGGAGAGCTGCAAGCATTCTTGGGTCTCCTCAACATATATACAGGAATACCTGTATACTGTATGTGTATGGTAGCCTCGGAAGTATTTTTAGATCAGGCTGGGATGTAATAAGTAGTTTAAAAGTTAAATGCTTTCATTTGTAATCTTCTTATCTTTTCAATGCTATTTTAGCCTTGACTAAGGATGGAACAAACACCTGAAGGCATGTTCTTTCTTTCTTTCTTTCTTTCTTTCTTTCTTTCTTTCTTTCTTTCTTTCTTTCTTTCTTTCTTTTAGAATATTGTATACAGAATAAATATCCTCTTCATTGATGGTTTCGGAGATGATATCTTCAATCTTCAAGATATAACAGAGGTCTCCATTAAAAGAAACATCACCTTTTTTATCGGTGAGAGAAAATAATGGGAAGGGAAGGAACAGAACAATGAAATCGGAGAATAAGTGATTATAATTATTTCTACTGCAATTTCTATGAGGAATATGGAGGGAAAAATATCATCAATAATTGTGACTAAAATGGTATTTTTTTAAAAAAAAAGAAACCTGCCTTTGCATTACATTAATTTTTCTTTCATATTTCAGTAAAAATCACATAATTTGGTCTCATCAAATTTGTCATATCTGCTTGTTTCTTTCCATTCTTTTCTGCATATTTTAAGGGTGGAATATCTTACATTGTAACCCAATACATACTTAGAAATAAATTATCTAAGAAAATGAGTTGTATTTCTAGGTAAACATACAAAAAATATTTTAAAATATTTTATCAGTTATAATTTAGGATAAAAGGTAGGATAGGAAAATATACACCCTTTTATTTTCGACTCTTCGGCTTTTCTCTGAAAGTGCAAAGATTTGCTGGCTGAAAAAATGTTTAAAAGAACTTGCATAAGTAAGAACTGAAGTAGTCAAAAATAGTGTATGCTAAATAAGAGACATACTGTGGCTTTCTGCTTATACAACGCTTGCCACTTTTTTGTTTAACAACAACAACAACAATAATAAAGCTGGAAGGGACCTTGGAGCTTATTTAGTCCAACCCCCTGCTCAGGCAGGAAACCCTATACCAGTGATGGCAAACCTTTTAGAGACCAAATGCCCAAACTGCAACCCAAACCCCACTTATGTATCGTAGGGTGCTGGGTAGGTGTGGCCCATTGGGTGGGTGTGGTCCGTTGGGGGGGCGTGGCCCTTGGGGGGACCTGGTAACGGCAGATTAGGTGGGACTAAAAAGTTCAATCAATCAATTCCAACTTTGCGAGATCTTTTTTTCCCTGTGAGAAGTTGAAATTGATTGACTGAACCTTTTTTTTTTGCACACGGCAGTGGAGGCCTAAAGCGAAAAGGTTTTATAAAACCCAGCTGAAGGCCTAGGACTGGGTCGACAGCACGCGTGCCCACAAAGAGGGCTCTGCGTGTCACCTGTGGCACGTGTGCCATAGGTTCGCCACCACAGCCCTATACCATTTCAGACAAATTGCTGTCCAGTCTCTTCTTAGAAACTTCCAGTATTGGATCATTCACAATTTCTGGAGGCAGGTTCTTCCACTGATTAATTGTTCTAACTGTCAGGAAATTTCTCCTTAGTTCTAAGTTGCTTCTCTCTTTGATCAATTTCCATCTGTTGTTTCTTGTCCTGCTTTCAGGTACTTTGGAGAATAGCTGACTCCGTCTTCTTTGTGGCAACCCTTGAGATATTGGAACAGATATTGATATGTTCCACTGCAATACAGAATGCAATTAGAAGCAAATACACAGGAAAAACATGAAGTTTGGGCTATGTTACAAAACCCTTACTTGGTCAAATATTTGCTAGGGTTATGGGGTTAGATATCAACTGAAACAAATTGACACCCTGACTTGAAGCTAGGCAGAGATAAGCCATCCCAAGGCTGGTATTACAGTTACTAGGCTAAAACATTCTTGCCAGGTTCATCTGGTTAGGCTCATTACTGCTCAGAGTGCTATTAGTCATGTTGTTGCATTCATACCACGGCCTTTTTCAATTGGGTAATTCCTTATATTCCAATTCATTTTACATAAATTATAATTTGATGATAAGGTAGGCTCATCTAGAAATGAGATGACTATCTGAGTCTCTTCAGTTAATTCAACACAAGTCAGAGATACTATAGAATGTGGTACAAAAATATTGTGGATAAGCAATCGTATGTGTGGGATATTTTTATAGCTGTACCGTACAGTTTAAAGCTGTTTCTACATTTAGTTTTCTTTAGTAGTATTTTTATGAATAATAATAATTCAAAGGTAGCCACTGTGACACCAAAATCATAAAACATGTGACCCACACATAAGGGATGCCCAAGATGGCGGACGGACTCAGCTCCGTGAGGAGTCTTGGCAACTGGGCGTCCCAGGGAGCCTCACAGAAGCATATTTACCTTCTGTGATGGGTTTTTTGATTAGGTGGAGGAAAGGTTGCTGAGGACTATTTTTTAGCAGCTATACAATTCTCCATTATGAGAGCTTCTCCGCAAACCCTGGTCCTTCGGAAGGCCCTCGGTGAAGACCGTTGGAGCCTGGGAAGGCCCGGAAGAACCCAGAATAGCCGAGCCCCATATGGCGCCAACCAGCTGATTGTCAGTGCCGTGGGAGCCTTGGTGAAAATCATCGGACCCTGGGAAAACCCGGAAAAACTCAGAAAAGCCGTGCTCCATAGCCGCCCTCCATACGGCGCCAACCAGCTGATTGTCGGTTCCGTAGGAGTCTCGGCGAAGGCCGTTGGAGCCTGGAAGGCCCAGAAGAGCCTGGATTATTTACGCTCCATACGGCACCAACCAGCTGATTGTTGGAGCCATAGGAGCCTCGGAGAAAACCGTCGGAGCCTGGAAAGATCCTGAAGAGCCCGAAATAGCAACGATCCATAGCATGCTCCATACGGCGCCGACCTGCTGATTGTCGGTGCCATGGGAGCCCCGGTGAAGACTGTTGCAGCCTGGAAACACCCGGAAGAGCCCATAACAACTATGCTCCATACAGCGCCGACCAGCTGATGGACGGTATCGTAGAAGCCCGATGGAGCCAGAAAGATCTTGACAAATCCAAGGATACTTTGGAGAACCTACTAGCTGCCCAGATGGCCACAGCTTGGAGCAGCGTCGAAAAGATAGAGGGGCGAAAACATTATGATTACATCTGGAGCAGCTGGCAGCGAAGAACTGAAGCACTGTGGCCACTCCAACATGAAGACCATGACCCAGTGGCTGAGAACATATGCTTTGTGCCTTAGACCAGGGGTGTCAAACTCAATTTCATTGAGGGCCGCATCAGCATTGCGGTTGCCCTCACGGGGTCGGGTGGGTATGGCCAGGGTGGGCATGGCCTACTGGGTGGGCGTGGCTAGAGTGCGTATGGCCTACTGGGTGGGTGTGGCCAGCTCTACATCATTCGCATCAAGGGTGCCTATGGGGGCCTGGGCAGGAGTGGGACAGATCTGAGGGTCTCTGGCAGGAGGAGGGTCTCTGGGCCAGGGCCAAGGTAGTGGGGGCTGTTCCCTCACTGTTTCCAGGATGGCTTTGCAGGCCACATGAAACCACTTTGCGGGCCGGATCCGGCCCCCGGGCCTTGTGTTTGACATATCTGCCTTAGACGATTGGGAGGCACATACCAACTTTACACCGCTATTATAGCCTAGTAGAATATCTCTGGGTTCCTGGTTTCCACCTCTACCAACTTACCATCACCTAACCCTCTTCTAATGTGGAGAAGATCATTGAAACCAAGACTTCTCACCATTTTATGACTCCGCAGACTATTACTCCTTATACTAATCTGCTGACTCCTTTACCTTTCTCCTCCCCCTCACCCCCCCAAGGTTTCAGGAGGACCCGGGCAAATAGCCACTGTGAGAGAGTGGCCTAATCTTATCATCTGCTACCTCCCTAGAGGTGAGAGCTCTAGGTGGTATGCCTCATCCCGGTCATGTGATTCAACCTGCTCCCCGGTTCTGACCGTCGTGAGAGGACGGGGGTTGATCTGTTCCAGGGTACACCCAGCTCAAGTGGCAGTTAAGCTTGGTTAGCAAACAGGACACCTCCTGCTGATTTAAGACCCTCCCGATCGATCTAGGGACTGCCTTTTTTGCCGAACTTACTTACTATATCAATGACTCGTCTCAGCTACTCCAGCACAGCCCCCCCTTCCTGGGTGCGACCCGCCTCAATTTCCACTCTGCCTCTTGATGAAGGGCCCAATTGTTGGGACCCTGAGAGATGGCTGGGCAGGGATAGGGGCCTCCATTACAAACCTAATAAGAGGCCCCTGGTTAATTTTTTAGTTAAATTTTTTATAGGGTTAGGGAGGGGGAAGGGTTTTCATGGTTGGATGGAAATGGGGGGAATTCCACCAACTATTATTCAGACCAGATCTGGGATTGATCACATGGAGGGGGAGCTAAGGCTGGTTGCCTCCGGGGCTCCAGAACAGGTCGTGGGATTACCTATTCCCACGACGTTAGGGAATGGCAGCAGGTGTAAAGACAGAGGACCCTATCAACATCTGGGATTGCGTCCCCTCTATCTCCAAGCGGTGAAGCGCTCCAACCCTCTGGTTTCTTCCCAAGACTCCAGGAGCAAGGATAAGCAGCCACCTGAGCTCTGGTTGGTGTACTTGAATGCCAGGTCCATAATTAATAAGGCTCCTCTCATTCGCGATCTGATTGAAAGTGAGCATACGGACCTGGCTTGCATTACGGAGACCTGGTTGGACCCAGAGGGTGGTGTCCCTCTGGTCGATCTCTGCCCACCAGATTTCCGAGTGCTTCACCAACCTCGGGCTCAGGGTAGGGGCGGGGGAGTGGCAGTAGTTATGAGAAAGACTCTTTGTCCTCAGGAGTCCACCATCGTCCAAATAGCCGGATGTGAATCCCTCCTCCTGAGATGTGGCCCTAGGTCGCAGCTAGGCTTACTGCTGGTATACATTCTGCCTAGTCGCACAGCAATGGCCCTGCCTGAGCTTCTCGATATTCTCTCGGGGTTGGTGGTTGAATTCCCCAAGTTTATAGTTTTGGGTGATTTCAATCTACCATCCCTGGGAGGATCATCTGAGTTAGCCCGAGAGTTCACGGCTTCCATGACGGCCATGGACCTGATACAAGTAATTCGGGGCCCGACTCATGTGGGGGGCCACACGCTTGATTTGGTTTTTCTATTTGGTTAAATGATCTTGGTGGGGGTTCCCCAATTATTATACCCCTGTCATGGACCAATCATCATCTCCTGAGGCTGGTCTTCTACTATGCCACCCCCCATTGTGGAGTTGTGGAACCATCAAGATGGTTCCATCCCAGGCGCTTAATGGACCCTGAGAAGTTCCAGGCAGCACTGGGGTCTCCACCTGCCTCCTTTGCTCACAGCTCGGTTGATGCCTTAGTTGAAGCCTGGGAAAAGGCTGCCACGGATGTGCTTAACCTAGTTGTTCCCTTGCGGCCCCTGACCCGATGCAGATCCCAGTTTGCTCCATGGTTTTCCATGGAGCTCCGGGAGATGAAGCGTCGGAGACGGGGCCTAGAGAGCTGTTGGAGATCCACCCGATCTGAATCCGACCGATCACGACTAAGATCCTTTACTAGATCTTATCTCGCAGCAATGAGGATGGCGAGGTCTAATTACTTCGCTACACTCATTGTGTCCACAGATAACCGCCCGGCCGCCTTGTTTAGGGTAACTCGCTCCCTCCTTAATCAAGAGGTGAAGGAGGATCCCTTACAGGGTCGTGCCGAGGAGTTTTGCCAACATCTGTTGGACAAAATCACTCGGATTTGGACCGGCTTGGACTCCGACTGGGCAGAGTCTGACGATCAGGACATGGGTGGTCTTGTCAATGTTATATGGGATGAGTTCGACCCTGTGACCCCAAAGGAAGTGGACAGAATTATGAGGAAGCTGAGCTCCACCACTTGTTTATTAGATCCGTGCCCTTCTTGGCTGGTTTATTCAGCTCGAGAGGGAACACGAAGCTGGCTCCAGGCGGTGATATCTGCCTCCTTGAGTGAGGGTTGTTTCCCCTCCGTCTTGAAAGAAGCAGTGGTGAGACCCCTCCTCAAGAAACCTACCTTGGACCCAACTATATTAAACAACTTTCGTCCAGTCTCCAACCTTCGCTTTCTTGCTAAGGTTGTTGAGAGTGTGGTAGCGCATCAGCTCCCTTCGGTTCTGGAGGAAACTGACTATCTGGACCCGTACCAATCGGGTTTCAGGCCCAGACACAGCACAGAGACGGCATTGGTCGCACTGATAAATGATCTCTGGAGAGCTCGGGACAGAGCCTGTTCCTCTGTCCTAGTCCTTCTAGATCTCTCAGCAGCTTTTGATACCATCGACCATGGTATCTTGCTGCAGCGTCTCAGGGGATTGGGAGTGGGAGGCATGGTTCTTCAGTGGTTCTCCTCCTATCTCATGGGACGTTCGCAGTCAGTATTAACAGGGGGGCAGAGGTCGAGCTCGAGGCCTCTCACTTGTGGAGTCCCTCAAGGATCGGTCCTCTCGCCTCTCCTATTCAACATCTACATGAAACCGCTAGGTGAGATCATTCGTGGTTTTGGAGTCAGGTATCACCAGTATGCTGATGATACCCAGCTTTTTATTTTGACCCCAAACCACCTCAGAGATGCCCTCGATGTGATGTCCCATTGCCTGGAAGCAGTTCGGGTCTGGATGGGGAGGAACAGGCTTCAACTCAACCCTGACAAGACTGAGTGGCTGTACGTACCGGCATCTCGGGATATTCAGAACATTCCATCACTTTCTATAGGGGGTGAGTTATTACGCCCCGTAGATAGGGCTCGCAACTTGGGAGTCCTCCTAGATTCACAGCTTTCCTTGGAAGACCACATAATAGCTGTGACTAGGGAGCCTTTGCCCAGGTTCGCCTGGTGCGCCAATTACGGCCCTATCTAGACCGGGATGCCCTGCATACCGTCACTCATGCACTCGTGACCTCTCGTTTAGACTACTGCAATGCTCTCTACATGGGGCTGCCCTTGAGGACCACTCGGAGGCTCCAACTGGTACAGAATGCAGCCGCGAGAGTTGTGTTGGGAGTCTCCCGATACTCCCATGTTACACCTCTACTCCGTGAGCTGCATTGGCTCCCAGTTGTCCTCCGGGTAAGATTCAAGGTGCTGATAATGGTTTTCAAAGCCCTACATGGCATGGGTCCGGAGTACCTTAGGAATCACCTGCTGCCAGAGTCAACTTCCCTCCGCCCAGTGCGCTCCCACAGAGAGGGCCTCCTAAGGGTTCCACCGTTCGGAGAATGCCGTGTGGTGGCTCCGAGGGGGAGGGCATTTTCTGTGGGCGCGCCTGACCTATGGAACCGTTTACCGGTTGAGCTCCGGATGGCTCCCGACCTTCGCTCCTTCCGACGCGACCTAAAAACCTATCTGTTTGAGCAATCCGGTCTGGTCTGATGGGTTCTGTTGTAATTATTGTTTTAAGGTAACTTATCTTCTACATTTGGGCATTAAGGTTTAATTTGTTTTCAATATCTGTATTTGTGCATTTTGATATTTATGTCACTGTTCACCGCCCTGAGTCCTTAGGGAGAAGGGCAGTATACAAATCAAATAAATAAAATAATAAATAAATAAATAATAAATAAGTTCCATCCATTCATAATAGTACAAGCCGTGCATTAGATACATGCTCTTCCTGGCTGGTTAAGTCTCTCTCTCTCTCTCTCTCTCTCTCTCTCTCTCTCTCTCTCTCTCTCTCTCTCTCTCTGTGTGTGTGTGTGTGTGTGTGTGTTGGAGTATGTGTATGATGTGGATGGATCTAGTGATAGTGAATTCATCCTTGTTGTACAGTAGTGTGCCATTGCTGGAACCTATCATTCTGGACAAATAATGTCCAGTCTCCCACCTCCAATTCTTGGGAAGGTGGTTGAGAAGACAATGGCGTTCCAACTCCAAAGGATCTTAGAGGAAACAGATTATCCGAACCCTTTTCAGTCAGATTTCAGGTCAGGATATGGGACTGAAACTGCATTGGTTGCACTCATGGATGATCTCTGATGGGAACAGAATGGAGATGGTATATTCATTCTTGCTCTTCTCGACCTCTCGGTGGCTTTCCATACCATCGACCATGGCATCCTTTTGGGCTGAGTTATGGAATTGGGGGTCGGTGGCACAGTTTTGTGCTGTTTCATATCCTTCCTCTGAGGTCATTTCAAATTGGTGTTGATGAGCAGTGAGAGTTCTAGCTTGCAGCTCCTGCTTTGTGGGGTGCCATAGGGTTCGGTGCTGTCTCTGTTTCTTTTTAACATTTATATGAAATGCACTTCTGCATCTAACAATTTCTGGATTCCCGTTTGAAAGTCATCTCCTTGTCTCTACAGCAGGGCTGTCAAACTGGTGGCCCCATGAGCCAGATGAGTCCCGTGTAGCCCATGCCCACCCTGGCTCTGCAAAGGCAAAAACGACACGATATGTCATGATACGTCATGTGATGTGATCGAGTTTGACACCCGTCCTCTACAGCTTTGCAAAGTAAGGATAGGGTAACATGGCCTTCAATGATAGATATGATTTGCAGTGTTAAGCTGTTCTTCAAATGGCCTAGTCACAAATACTGTATTTAACTCTAAGTGGAAACAGAATTTTGATTTGTCTGGATCTCATCTTCCTGCTAAATCCTCTCCTTCAGCTTCTTGCCCCAGTTAAGATGATGATGAAGATGATGATGACAATGATGATGAGGTTTCAAGTTCTCTGGTGACCTAAGGTGTTCCTTCCATGTAAGCCACTGCTGAAATTTATCCTGGCAAATGAGTTTTTTGCAATTCTGTCATTTGG
The DNA here is from genome assembly GCF_947247035.1 of Vipera ursinii. Classification (NCBI taxonomy): domain Eukaryota; kingdom Metazoa; phylum Chordata; class Lepidosauria; order Squamata; family Viperidae; genus Vipera; species Vipera ursinii. The sequence continues at coordinate 139,437,439 of NC_139516.1, read as the reverse complement.
GATTCTGTTGCTGAGATTTATCCTACCATGAACTCCCCTGCAGAGGAAGTAGACACCGAGAACCCCAAAAGAACTTTTCTATTGGAGAACATGGAGCAAATTTCCCAGTTGCTAAAAATGAACAGCAGTATGCTTCAAACATTGCAAGCTGTCCTTTAAAAGAATTGGTTATTATTTGGCTGGAAAAGGACATGAACAATGTAGCAATAAAATTATCAAATGATACAAATAATTTAAGAAAACTGCCTATGAGGATTTTTTTTTGGAAAGCAGTTGTGATACCAGAAGGATGGCCCCTGAAATGATAGATGAATTTCAATTTGGTGCAAGTGCATGTGTAGCAAAAGAACCCCTACAATTACTTAACATTTGTCATGTTTTTAATTAGCAACTACCATTTAAGAAAGAGATCTTGAATAGTTCCAGGAAAATGTCAATGCAATAAAAAAAGGGAAATGACAGAGGTATATGATGCATCTTGGGATCTAATGAAATTCTGCTAGTTAATACTGTAATACCTACCAAGGCAAAGGAATATATAAGCTGAATAATATTTAAGAGACTTCTGTAAATAAACTTTCTCTCTCTCTCTCATATAATGTACCGTATATTGGCACTGCTGTCAAAGCTCTATAATTTAGCAGCACCATTTTACAAAGTAAATCTATTTATGTGTTAACTGCATTTGTACAGTCAGTTAAAGAAGGCCTTGTGAGGAGCTGTGCTTTATTGTTTGGTGGAAAGGAAGGCAGCAGAGAGCTGGAAAACAAAGGTGGGATACTTTCCTTAATATTTCAATAGGGCAAAAAGGGCCATTAATTATCTCAAGTCCTAAACTCACTGGTAGAAAGACAGAGCAGTGAGGCAATGTGCCAGTAATCACAACTACCTTTTATATTAGCATCATCTTTTCCTCAATGGCCAGCCAGCTGTTTCAGGGAAGCTCACAAGGAAGACGTGAAGATGACAAATCTACTTTATTAATATACTATGACATAGGGTGTCTGATACTTCCTAACACAAGCATGAAAGACCATGCTCACATGTGGAGTTTCGGTTAAACTGATTTATTGGTTAATGTCCATATACAGGAATCTTCTCGACTAACAATCAACACCTGGTTAGAATTAGATAAGGGTCAACAGCATTCAAGAGGGGCTGGACTTAGTTCGTTTGTGGCTATGTAAGGATTCTAGGCTAATTGCTTTTTTGACTCCACTCTTAGGTTCTGTCATTCTTTCTCCTACATTCTTGGGATAGTTCATATAACCTAATGTCATTAGTACCCTTTGATAGTTTTATCCAATCCTCCCTAATGATAAAATCTTATTTATTTGGTTTGTTTCCTGCTTTTGTTTTGTAGAAATAAAGGTGGCATATATATAATATTTCTTCACCAAATCTATGAGGATTGAGAGGTAGATACTAGCTCAAGCTAATCCATATGAGTGCCTGTGAGAACTAGAGCAGGGGTCCCCAACCTGTGGGCCGCAGCCTGGTAGTGGGCCATGGCCTGCTGGCCACTGGGCCATGGGACAGGCTGGCCAGTGCATGAGCATGTTGTGCACACACCCTCACTTGTGCTAGCGCTGTGGCTGCAGGGTGCAAAAACAAATCACCATGCAAAAATGGGATGCTGCCATGCCTTGGGGTGTGAAAATGGGACGCTGCCATACCACAGGGTGCAAAAAGGGTGCCACATTGCAAGGTGCAAAAAATGGACGCCATTGCACTGCGGGGCACAAAAACGGGCAACACTGTGCCTTGGGGCACAAAAATGGAATGCAAAAATGGGTGCTTCCACACTGCAGGGCACGAAAACAGGCCGCCATTATGCTGTGAGGCATAAAAATGGAAGCTGCCATGGCACAGGGTACAAAAATGGGCTGCCGCCATGCCATAGGGCATGGAAATGAGGTGCTGCACCATGCAAGAACAGGGCAGGGTTAGTGATTATCATGCAGGTGCTAGCCCCGCCCTATTTGCAATGCATGAATGCTGTGGCCCCGCGAGTATGTGTGGGGCCATGCATGTGTGTAAAATTCTTCCCCCTCTGTTTTCCTCCAGTCCCCCAATGGAGAAAGGTTGGTGACCTCTGAACTAGAGCACATGGTTTCCCAAACTTTGCTCCAGCATCTTAATCACTACACCAGACTGACTCTCATTTCAAATTACTTTTCTTCAGAGTAGAGCTTTCTTATAGACCTCCCCATGTGGTTTTCTTTGCAACATTTCCAGGACTGCTTATTTTTCTGGGATATTTTCCAAGGTAGCTTACACTGGATATAATTGACTCTATAAAGGTTTCAAGCCACATACTGAGGAAATCCCTAAATCAGTACACAGGTTTTCTTTCAACAACCAGACAATATGGGAAATACAGTGAAATGTCAATGAACCTACCTTCAAAAGGATGACCAAATAAAGATGGCTCTTTGTAAAGGCAAATCTTTTCTCTGGTTCCAACCTGGCGGGAACACTAAATACTTGATGGCTTAGATAAATTGAGACAAGGAGAATTAAATCACTCATTCACTCAGCCATTGCACTTTTATAACACTTAGGCTAGTGACAAATAACAATAAACTATGCCATCAAACAGAATAAAATCCATAACTTATAAAGCATGACTAAAAATGCCTAAACACTAGGAAATAAATGCCTGTTTATAAAATATGGTTGTCTCTGCCTTTGGAAATGCCAGAAGTGGAAGGGCAACGTTTATGCCATAAGATGACAGCTAGCAAAGAAATGGTCTGCTTCCTGGTTCATACCCCTCTTCCTTCCCTTATAAAATCTTCTTTAGATGCTTTGATTTAATAATGGGCTGGGGGGGGACTCAGTTCCTAGTGTACTGCACAGCTGCTTTGTGAAGGTAATAACCAGAGTCTGAATTGGGCACTGAAGTTTCCTGACAGACAATATATCAGTCATAATGTACTGTAGTTACTGTATTGTAGCTACTACTATTGAGGCCATTTCCATAACTCCATAAGAGCCCAATTAAAAAGGTAAAGATAAGGTCCATACCAAGTTGAATTAAGCTCATATTACCTTCATGGGTACATCATGTAATTGTCTTGCCAGTAATGCAGAAGTGGTTTGCTATTGCATTCTTCTGGATTTGTTTCTTTTAAACTCCTAATCTACCCTACAGCATTTAGCAAAATGTTCAGCTAATATTTTATTTTTTTCATTAAAAAAATTATATGGCCATGGAGCTCAGATATATGTGACTCTGTGGGCTTACAATATTAAAAATTACAACTTAAAAACCCATAAACCCTCCCACTCCTGCACCCCCATGACAGCAGCAACACCGTCAAGTTAATCACTTGATCAACTCCATTTCCATTCAGGCTCCCCAGGCCTGACAAGACCACATTTTTAAGGCCTTTTGAAAAAGCAATAGGGTGACAGCCAACTGTACCTCAGGGGGCCACTACCACAAAGGCCATTTTTTGTGGTCTCACCAGATATACATCCCTAATTGATGGGACCCATAACATACCCTACCTTCCCATTCTGGTGGGCTTTGTATACAAAATTATGAAATTAGAAAAATGCTTTTGCACAATCAACACAATATATCAAAATGGCTGAGAGATGGTTAATAATGTCGAAGAAATGCTGATATATTGGATAAGTAAGAGCATGAAGGACTTCTGGATGTAAAATTGAAATCTGAAACTTTTCTGGCAGCTAACCAGCTGGGGGAAAAAACATGTTTTTTATATATAATATTGGCTGCAAGGTTATTATATGCCCAAAGATGGAAAGAAGAGTAAAAACCTACAATGGAAGAATGGATTTTAAAACTAATAGAGTTAGCTGAAATGGTGAAATTGACTGCTTTGCTTAGAGACAATAACCTGACTAAATTTCTTGCTGTTTGAAAACCACGGTTAAGAAGAAAATCAACTTTTTACTTTGTAATTTAAGGATTAGATCTGATTTGATTAAAGATATATATATATATATTTTAAAAAAAGATATGGCTATTCGTATTTGATAATTTATTATGTGTTAGGTTATGCATTAGATTAAAATTAAGAGAAGAAAATATTATGATGAAAAGATCATATAACATAAATATGGTCTTTTAGCATATTTATTATTAGTATTTTAAGATGGCTTAAATATTGATTATTCATTTAAATTAGAGTTTGTTGCATTGCATTATCTCTATAGTGAATTAAGTTGGACTTCACTGTTGTTATAGATTTCTCTGATGCATATTTTTGTCTCTTTTTAACCTATCCTGTTATTCTCTTCCTCTCCCCCCTTTAGGTTAGTTTGTATTTAAATCTTTGTTTTTGAAACTTAGTAAAGATAAAAGAAAGAAAGAAAGAAAGAAAGAAAGAAAGAAAGAAAGAAAGAAAGAAAGAAAGAAAGAAAGAAAGAAAGAAAGAAGAAAGAAATCCATTTCATAGAACATAGGTACTTGAAATTAAAGATCCCAAACTGGGCAAAGTATCAGGGAGGAATTGATAGGAAAGTATCAGAATGCTGAATTTCACATCTAAAACATTTATGCTACTTACCACAAATGGAATGGAATGGGCTTTGAAGAGATAAACAGGATTTGGAGATACGTTAAATGGCATTGGGATTCTACAGTAATTGGAACCAGTTCTTTGTGCTCTGTGTTCTATCCATGGTCTTGAGTTCAATTTTCACTCTTCAAAACCTAATCCTTTTTTATAGCACTGTGTTAATAAAGCTGGGTCTAGGACAACTCGCTGTGGCCAGCTCGCCATGGCCAACTTGTCATGAGACAATTCAATTTTATATTAATCTTTTCATTCAGTTACATTTTTTTACTAGTGATTGCATTTTCATTCAAATTATTGTAACTCTTGTATTTCTAGATTGACTTTCTTTATTTTATTATTATTGGCTATGGTTCCATTGACATTAATTTACCTTTTGTGTTTGTTGAATTGTCCTGTGGTGAGTTATCCTATGGTAAGTTGGCCATGACGAGTTGGCCATGATGTGTTGACCATGGCAAGTTGGCTGTGGCAAGTTATCCCGTTCTGGATAAAGCCTACTTGGTTTATTTTTCCCCCAGTATTATGCCCTTCCTTCCTTCCTTCCTTCCTTCCTTTCTTCCTTCCTATTAAAATTATAAAACTATAAAATTTAAGCATTAAAAACAAAAAAGGCTTGGTGCCAATTAAACCTCTACTGTGCAAGTATCCAATCTTATCCCAGCACTTCAGGAAAAAGCCAGGTTTACAAAGCTTTACGGAAGGGTAAAAGAGGCTATATTAGATTGTTACTTTCTTTGATCCCAGGTCAAGATTTCTTCTTGGTTTTCTTGCCTTATCTAGACTTATTTTTTATTTCTACTCGTCCTGAAATAGGGTTTTGGGGTGGGACGGTACTAAGCACTAAGATGCTTTTAAGCTATACTGGGTTACATTTTCTTAACGTTTTTAGGTGAATGTTTATATCTATTGCATGTATGCATGCAACAATGTTTTTTAAAATGGCACAGTGACAGAATTTTATATATAATACAATTATTGGTAAATTCTCATGTATTAGAATACTATTTCACCTAAACGTAATGGGGACAAAGTGCAACAAAGAGACATATATTGCTTGGTGGAAGTGCTTTGCATTAAAAAAACTGTAATGCACTAAAAGGGTACTGTGAATCCTTGCCCTGGATGCTTTATGGTTCCAGATAAATAGCCATTCATTTCCCACATATTTGGTCAGTAAGTGTTTATGCAGTGCTTTTCTTAAAATAAGTATTATCAAGCCTGAAAGAAAGGAACTTCAGCTAGGGAAGCATTGCCATTTCCCTTCTCCAATGTAAAAGACACAATTAACTTAGGGAGCTTTTCTTTACTTGCTCTTGCTAGACGTTTTTCAGTTGGTCTATCTCACAGCGTCTGTATTTGAGAATGAACTGCAATATACAGTATAATGAAGAAATTCCTTCATTTTACCTCTTTTCCTCATCCCTATTAATACATTGCCCTTATAATGTATTAAGAATGATAACTTTATTCAGAATTATTTAAAAACAGATGATAATTTAACAAACGCTATTCAGGCAGGTGACATTCCTTATTCATTACATTTATTAAACAGTGAAAGCCAGCTTGGTGTGTAGTGGTTAAGGCAGGGGACTTCAAACCTAGCCCTTTTAGGACTTGTGGACTTCAACTCTCAGAATTCCTCAGCCAGCATGCTTGGCTGAAGAATTCTGAGAGTTGAAGTCCACAAGTCATAAAAGGGCCAAGTTTGACGATCCCTAGTGTTGTGTCTGTATATAGTTGCAATCAAGGAGAATAGTAGATTGCAAATAAGCAGGGTTTAGAGCGGGAGATTCCGGTGCAATCATTGGTCACAATAAGCAAGAAGCGGGAAAAGAGACTCTGATGATTGGTTACAGTTCAAACAGTTCCACTATAAAAGCTTGCAACATTTGACAGTTGACAGTTGACTTATGTGTATTCAATAAACTCGTTCATTGTAAAACCACTCTGAGTCCTCGTCTATCAGAACCAAACAATTGGCGACGAAGGTGGCATAGACAGAAGACCAGAGAATTGGCGAATTGTTGCGCAAAGGCGGCAATTTCGAAAGCGTGTCACAGTCAACCGAGCGGCCGCGGTGGAATAAAGAAAAATTCTCCGAATGGCGCAAATAGGGTCATTAAAAGAATTCGACCCAAACTTTCCAGAAGATTGGGAAGAATACATCGGTCAAGTCGAAGGGTTCCTGCTAGTGAATGGAATCACAGACGACCGGAAAAAGGTGGCAGCGTTATTGACAATCTGCGGCACACCGGTTTATCGAATCGCTGTCGGACTGTGTCAACCGCAGCCGGTCTCGTGTGTGCCTTATGCTGATCTCCTAGCCAAATTAAAGGTTCACTTCACACCTAGAAGATCTGAACTCTTCTGGCGGCGCATCTTTGAGAAACGGAACCAGAGACTGGGCGAATCCATACAAAAGTTTGTCGCTGCCGTCAGGGAAGCCGCAGTACGATGTAAATACGACAATTTAGAAATAAGAATTCGGGACCAAGTAGTACTGGGCTTGCGAGACGAGCAGCTGCAAAACAGAATAATCGCCAAACCCACCGGCGATCTACAGGAAGTGGTGGATGAACTTTTAACGTACGAATCCACCGGGTATCGCGACCCCCCCGCAGTAGCATGGCAATGTCGGCCGAGATCAACCAAGAAGGCTATGTGGACTGCGGGGAGGTGGACCAGCAGTGGGAAGAAGACATCGCTGAAGTCTCCAGACGATTCAGAAAATTGGCGCCAAAAACATCCCGAAGTGAGGGGCCCGAACCTAACCGCCGTCACCAATCCGCAACACCGCAAAGACAAGCGACAGGGGCCCAACGACCATGGAGGGACACCACAACCAGACCGTGCGACAACGATAACCAAAACCGGTGTGGCAGCTGTGGAGGCAACCATCCCCGCGCCTCTTGCCGATTCCGTACCGCAAAGTGTAGAGCGTGCGGGAAGACCGGCCACATCCAGGCCATCTGTAGGAGCCGTGCTCGCGACAACCGCCTTCACGAAGTCGATGTGTGGCCCGAAGGTAAGGTAACCCCTTACTTTAGTGGCAAAGAGACCCCTAGACCCAAGGTTAAAATTCCAAACCTAGGGGAGGTGGCGCGGGTCAATCGCAGTAGAAAGGGAAAAATTAGCAATTTTCCAGAAGGAAAATTAAAAATCATAGTCCATCTGCAAGGGGTCCCTTGCAGAATGGAAATAGACTCAGGGGCTTCAGTGTCAATAATATCTAGTGAAACCCTTGGGAGAATTGAACAAATAAGTGGAAGGAAAATTCCACTTAGTTCAACAAAAATTCAATTAACTGATTTTCAAAAAACCCCAATAAAAGGGAAGATTAGCCTCAGTGTTAAATTTAAGGGATTTAAAGGGGTTTTAGATTTAATAGTCACTGAGGGACAAAGAACTAGCTTAATTGGCCTTAACTGGTTTCCAGCCCTGGGCATTTGGATAGGGGGAATAAACTCAGTAATTAAAAATAAGACCCTCGAATCAGTCTGCAATGAATTTGCAGACGTATTCGATGGATCTCTAGGTAAGTACAAGGGCCCCCCAATTAAATTTAATCTAGACCCCTCCGTTAAACCTATCAGGCTTAAGGCCCGAAGAGTGCCTTTCGCCCTGAAGGAAAAAATCGAGGCCGAGCTTGACAAGCTTGTAGGCCAAGGCGTTTTAGAACCTGTTGAGGGTGGTTTGTGGGAAACGCCGATTGTCACACCCCTCAAACCCAACGGGGATGTGAGAATCTGCACTGACTACAAGGCCACCCTGAACATTGGAATGAAAAAACATGCTTACCCGGTCCCGACGGTGAAGCAGGTCCTCGCCACGATCCAGGACGGCGCCATGTTTGCCAAGCTAGACTTGGCGCATGCGTACTTACAATTGACTGTTTCTGAAGAGGCTGCTGAAGCACAGACGATTGTTACCCACAAGGGGGCATTCCGAGTCCACAGACTGCAATTTGGTATTGCAGCAGCTCCAGGCATCTTTCAAGAAGTGATGGAGAGGACCTTAGAGGGCATACCTGGTGTATGCCCTTACTTTGATGATGTCTTGATTGCTGGAAAAAATGAGGAAATGTTAGTGGAGCGACTTGAACAGGTACTGGGAAGATTTAGGAGGGCTGGATTGAAACTAAAAAGGGAAAAATGTTGCATTGGGGTTAAGTCCACTGATTTCTTGGGGTTCAGGATAGACAAAAATGGAATCCATCCTACCCCTGATAAAATTAATGCAATCAAATTAGCTCCTGAACCAAGGAACAAGGCTGAACTACAAGCCTTCCTTGGCTTAGTAAACTTCTACCATACATTTGTGCCACACAAGGCTGCCATTGCAGAACCCCTCCATAGACTCTTAGATAAAAAGACTCCTTGGCAGTGGCTGAATAAACATAGAGTTAGCTTCCAAACTTTAAAGGACATTCTGTCCAGCCAATCAACAGTAACCCATTTTATCGAAAATAAACCAATTTATCTGGCATGTGATGCTTCACCTTACGGTGTGGGGGCTGTTATCAGCCACTTAGACAACCAAGGTATACAAAGACCAATCGCATATTATTCCCGGACGCTAACCAAAGCAGAGCGGAATTATGCTCAGATAGACAGGGAAGCACTAGCAATCGTGGCAGGAGTAAAAAAGTTCCATGACTACCTTTATGGTAGGAACTTTACCATACTGACTGACCACAAACCCCTATTGGGACTGTTTACCACGGATAAACAGACTCCCCAAATCATGTCACCCAGAATGCTGAGGTGGTCCATTTTCCTCTCAGCATATTCATTTTCTCTCCAATACAGACCGGGCAAGGACATGGGACATGCAGATGCCCTCAGCAGACTGCCATTAAATATAACCGAGGAAGACCCTGCCCCTGTGGGACAAATAATGTCCATCCTGGACATTCAGGAATGGCCTTTAACCGCTAAAGATATAGCTGTGGCAACAAACAATGACCATACTCTAAAAAGAATAATGGCCTGGGTCCTGAGTGGGTGGCCAAATGCCAACCCTGATGCCAAGTACATTCCTTATTTTAGAAGGAAAGATGAACTGTCAGTTCATTTGGGATGCTTACTGTGGGGAAACCGTGTGGTCATTCCCGAAATCCACAGACCAGCCATTTTATCAGAGTTACATGAAGGGCACCCAGGAATAGTACGTATGAAGGCGTTGGCTAGGAGCCACTTGTGGTGGCCAAGACTAGACAATGACATTGAGGAATGCGTTGCCAACTGCTATTTGTGCCAACGTTCCAGGCCGGAACAACAACACACTAGGACACATAAGTGGGAATTAGCCAGGAATCCTTGGTCCAGGATTCATATTGACTTTGCTGGACCTTTCCAAGGGTTAACCTTCTTGGTAGTAGTAGACAGCTTCTCTAGATGGCTAGAGGTAGTACCAGTCAGTTCATTAACCTCAGGTAAAACAATACAGGTATTAAGGGGCCTCTTTGCCACTCATGGGTTACCTGACGTGATTGTGTCTGATAACGGGCCCCAATTCACCTCTGTTGAATTCCAGGATTTCCTCAGGGCCAACTCGATTAAACACAAGACATCAGCACCCTTCCACCCATCCACCAACGGCTTGGCTGAACGAAATGTGAGGACCACCAAAGACGCTTTAAAAAGAATCATCCGGGGCGACTGGCATCAAAGACTGGCTGAATTTTTGCTGACCCAACATACGACCCCTTGTACAGCTACCGGCAAAAGCCCTACAGAAATGAGGTGGGGAAAGAGACTAACCACCAAATTGGACAGATTACACCCTGACAGACTGCTTCCAAGTGCTGAACTGGACATTCCAAATAGAACATTCAAAGTGGGGGATTTAATCTGGGCTAGGAACTATGCACAAGGGGACAAATGGATTCCTGGGGTGGTTACGGAAATATTGGGCCCCCTGTCTTACACTATTGAGGGGGAAGGGAATAGGATCAGCAAAAGACACATAGATCAGCTGAGGAAGAGAACTATAGGATGTTTGCCAGTAGATGGGGATCAAAGTATATTTGGGGGGAACTTTACATCTAGGTTCAGTGATAACAACACGCCAGATAGTGGGGTAGCAGAAACACAAAATAACTCATTCCCTGGTAACCAACAACAACAATTTAGTCAAATTGATTGGGAAATACCCCTTCGGAGTAGGCCAGCGACAGCTAACATTCAAACACAACCAAATCCACAAAACAGCAACAGGGAAGCGTCAGAGTCAGGTAGCCAAGAGTCCAGGCCCAACAAAGGCAATCAGCCAAGCAAACAACCAGAAAGAAGTGTCCCTAGCAGCCAGAGCAATAGATACCCTTCAAGAGTCCATAGGCCACCAAAATATTTAATGGATTTTGTACATAAATAACAACAACTGGGGGGTAAGGGGTGTTGTGTCTGTATATAGTTGCAAACAAGGAGAATAGTAGATTGCAAATAAGCAGGGTTTAGAGCGGGAGATTCCGGTGCAATCATTGGTCACAATAAGCAAGAAGCGGGAAAAGAGACTCTGATGATTGGTTACAGTTCAAACAGTTCCACTATAAAAGCTTGCAACATTTGACAGTTGACAGTTGACTTATGTGTATTCAATAAACTCGTTCATTGTAAAACCACTCTGAGTCCTCGTCTATCAGAACCAAACACCTGGTGTATTGCATGCACTCACAATGAACAATGGATTTTGAAGTTGAACTAATTCTTATTTCCTCCCAAGATGTGGCTTCCACTTTCCTCAGTTTAAGATCACTTTAGAGAAGTAATTTTCATCTGAGGAATATTTGTCTACCATGGCTTGCAATGCAATTCGGCACTACCCAGTGTATATATAGTATCATTTATGGCAGCTTATGCTGTTCTACCAGGATGCCTGTTCTTCTAGATAAGTTCCACGACTATTAGCAATACAGTATGCAAATCAGCCTGATTGGATCAGTAGAAATGAATTAGCAGCAGTTCTGTTACCTGAGAATTTCTCATTGATTAGGCCTAATCACATCATTAATAATGGGCAAACATGTAGACTGTACAATATGGCCTGCAACTGAATAAGGCATTTAAGAGGATACCACTTAAGGGAAATAAAGGAAAAGGATAACATTTAGAATCCATTGGACAATGGAAGCATATGTCAGAAAGGTGAGTAGATCATTCAAAGAAGAATGTTCCATTCTCTCTTAGGCATGGTGAGATTGATATAGTTGCACTTTATTGTGCTTGATTATTAAAGTGATATGATCTAGGCTAAATCAAATGTTAGCAAGCAATCAAAGCATGCTGTTTTGACAGGTTACATTTCTAAATGCTATTTTTTTCCATATATTGCCTGCTTCAGTGCATTTAGCCATTCAATGTGTTAGGGAGGTTTTATATTGCCTACACTGGGTCTGAATTCTCTGAAGGTGCACACGCTGCCCCATATAGGATTAGTTGGTTTGACTTGTTTATGTGCTATAATAGGCTATAATAAAATTGTGTCAAGCTTTATAACTATGACAATTGCCTAGGAACATGGCTTTTTAGCTAGCAAGGGATCTGTGCATCTGATATCCCTAGGGAAATAATTTTAATTCTAAGAACTAGATGAAAATCAGAGTACCAACATTTTCCCTCTCCTCCAAAAAATAAAACTAGGAGAAAACCTTTGACACCTAACACCAGATCACTGAATAGACTCATGTCTTTTAGATGCTTTTTAAATCTCTCCCTCATCCAGGAATGCAATCTGATACAGATGTGACTTTATGTTCAGGATTCTGAGTTTGTTATTGGTGCGGTGATTAGGCTGATTTGCTTAGACAAAATTTTCCAATTTGTTGAGAAGAGGAAAAAAACTACACTGTGCAATGCAATTCTATCGACCTGTCTACTTGGAAGAAAGTCTGCCTAAATTGTTGAGACTTCCTTTGGGATAAACATATGCCTAGCATCACATCTTCAAGAGTTTGAAAAGAAGATGGAAGCAAAATAGAAAGAGTAATCCTAATATTTTATAAGGGACTAATCTAATCCCTTCATCAAGATAAGCTATTCAGTCTTGTACAGGTAGTCCTCAACTGATGACCACAGTTGAGCCCAAAGTTTATGTTCTTCAGTGAGAAATTTGTTAAGTGAGGTTTTTCCCATTTTCCCATTTTTTTGGCCAGATTTGTTAAGTGAATCACTGCAGTTGCTAAATTAGTAACACGGTTGTTAAGTGAATCTGGTTCCCCCATTGACTTTGCTTGTCAGAAGGTCGCAAAAGGGGATCACATGACCCCAGGACACTGCAACATAAACGTGGGTCACTTGTCAAACATCTGGATGTAAACCACATGACTGTGGGGATACTACAATGGTGATAAGTGTGAAAAATGGTCATAACACTTTTTTCAGTGCCGTTGTAACTTCGAACAGTCACTAAATGAACTTTTGTAAGTTGAGGACTATCTATACTTTATCTACTCACTGATCTGGCTCAGGATCCTACAAAATAGTGTAATAGTATGATTATCACTTTAGTATTAGTGGGATACTCTGAAATGTGTTTTTGAAGGAATACCTTGTTATCCCTATTATTTCAGTTGTAAATATTTGCTCTAATATTAAACTAAATCATACTAAGGGCAATATCTCTGACAAAGTGAAATGATTCCTTTTTTACACTGCAGAAAAATCAGTGCTAGGTGTAACAACGTGAGGATGAAGCTATTTTAGCTGGAGTTAAGAGCATCAGTGTCTCTGATACCTAAAACCACGGAGTCAACATTGTTTAGATTGATGGTGGGATGAATATAGTGAACAAACTAAAATTAAACCTCATAAATGATAGATGAACTGTCAGTTATACTTGGAGACTATGATTTAAATCAGTTTTGCACAGTGTACTTTTTATTGTCCTGAAAAATAAGGATTGTAGCTTGGTAATTAGTTCATTTGAATAGTTATTCCTAGTGTATCAAAATAGCCTTTCCTTGGTCAGCCTAATCTGGCATTGTTTACTTCTGCTTAGCCACCTCATATTTAGATCCCTGTACTCTGTATACAGCTATTTGGAAGCTTTAGTTGATGCTAAATACAGCATGTAGGCTGCTGATTGTAGCCTGGTAACAATTGCCTTGATGCTGAAAAGTCTGCATTGGTTGCTGCTTATCTTTTATAATGTTATTTAATCTTTAGATTAGGACTTGACTAGTGAAGTTCTTCCTGTGAGCCCTTTCTACTTATCATAGAACCAGCAGTGAGATTCAGCTGGTTCGCACAGCTTCGGCACCATTTTTTTGTTGCCCAGGCCCATAATAGACTTCCAGAAGCAGCATCCACACAGAGAACCGGTTGTTCACATATTTGAATCTCACCACCTTTGGGAGACTTTCATCTTTCCATTTGTTGGGTACACAACTTTATACAGGACATTTCCCTATATTGTTCCCAGCTGCAGTGCTTACTTTTCAGAGCTAGGATTGGGCACCTTCTCTTTCAGCTTTTTCTTTTACTTCTTATAAACAAAGAAAGAAGATAAAAGGTGGGAAATGACATTTTATTCATTTCCAATCTCATCAACAGAAGCCAATTGGGCAAATGAAAAAAAAAAAAGATAGTTCCACTCACTCCTTCCTCAGACAAAATTTTCCTCATACAAAGATAGTTTCAATGTGTATAAGTTTTTTAAAAAATTCCATTCAAATATTTACTGTGTTTGCTTTGTACACATTTAAGTAATGTTTCAGTGAGTTTGAGTCTGAATACTCCACACAGTGTTTTGAAAGACTCAAAGAGCTCTTTCATTACCTTATGCTTCTACTTAATGCAACCTCTTGCCAAACAGTAAGATGCTTGTAGTGCATTAAAAGAACATCTTAACTCTGGCTATGTTCAGTTTCACTACATTTTGAAATGAAGGTAATGGAGCCTGGGATTTCTTTTGTAAGTCAGGACCGTTGTAAGTTGGTTGGTTGATTGGATGTGATTTTAACACTTTTATGGCAGTCATTAAGCAAATGCTACAGTGGTAAGTGAATGCAATTGTCGTTAAACAAACACCATGGTCACTGAGCAAATCACTCTATTCCAATAGATGGTTTGTGCTGGAAACATTCTTCATTTATTATCCTGTTTCCACATCTTGCACTCATTGCTTTCAAATAATTTATCATCACAGGGAAAAAAAGGTGCTAAGGGTGACATCAAACTTTTAGGTGGGGGATATATGGGTAAAAAAAGAGTATGGATCATTTACATATATTAAAGCAGGAACACAGCAGAAAACCCTTATCAAAATATTTAACATATTAAAGTTTGATGTTGGAAGAACATAATAAAATGCCTTTTTAAAGGGGAAGAACATCACTTTATATAGAAAGCAATTGAGGAATTAGTCCTAAATCAGTATAACTCTGAATAAACCTCAATCCAGTTTATAATCAAATTTTTATATCTTCTAATGTACCAGCTGAAATGGGATATAATTACTACTCCAGGGCACTTCAGTTCAAGTATAAGCCCTATTTTTATTAACAAGCAGGTTCTTTCCATTATATGAAATTATTATTTTATCTACTATGAACAGATTAAGTAACAAATTCAAAAGCACCGAAAAATTGCCTGTGTTATTGATCTCATACGCATCAAACTTGCAGATGTTGCTTAGCCATGGATAAAAAGAAAATGTACCACAGTTAAAAATAGGCACAATTTAAAACATTAGCCAAAGTAATAACAATAAATTGTGAGTTTAATATGGCATTTGGGAAGAAAAAGTGCTTCTGAAGCTGTTCCATTTATGATGCAAACATCTGATCCTAGAAGGTGATATTTTGCTTGGCCTTTTTAATGTCATGTGAGAAATGAAAATGTCGTGACCTTTTACACATTAGTCCAGCTCTACATATGTTTCATATTGTCTACATTATAATATCCCTGTCATCTTACTTGATTTCCTGAAATGTAAAGGTGACTTGCATATTGCAGTTGAAGGCAAAAACTGGCTGTATGAAGCCTCAAAGGAACATGTCTTTTGATCAATAATTCAAAATATATTTTTAAGGTTGTTTCCTGATACCAATGAATGCCTCATACTGTACTTGCACCAGAAGTATAATGAACCCTTTTGAAGCTTCAGTAGCTTTCTGTGGTCTTCTGCATATGCTGTACAACAGACATTTCCATCAGCATTTCTCATCTAATTTTTTTATGCATTAAATCATTGGACAAAAAAAAGTAATAAATACTTGCAGAAGAAGAAAAGGGGAAAAGAAGAAGAAAAGCAGAAAATTATATAAGAAAACGTCAGTAAATAAACAGGGAGTTTAGAACTATGGTAAAATCTGAAGCATGGTATTTCATTAAATAATTATGTAGAACTGAATACACTGCATCATTTTTAAAAAAATCAGGAAATCTGTACAAATCTCTGAACAAGACATTAATATGACAATTAATTATCATCCTTATATGGATAAATTCACTCACAGGTAGTCCTTGACTTACGACCACAATTGAGTCCAAAATTTCTGTTGCTAAGTGAGACATTTGTTAAGTGAGTTTTGCCCCATTTTACGACATTTCTTGCCACAGTTGTTATGTGAATCACCACAGTTGATAAGTAGTAACCCAATTGTTAATGACCCTAGGACACTGCGACTGTCAGAATCCATTTACTGTATATCCCATTCATAAATCCCTATCTGTATGTTCTAAAATCTTACATCCCTCACTGGATTCTGCCATTCCCAAGGAGGAGAAGAGAGTAGTAGGAGGAAGATGGTGAAGGTTAACTGGGAGGCAAGCAGAGATAAGTGGTAGTAAGTGCAAGGCAGCCAAAAGGACAGAGATGGGGTTTAGATAGGCAGATGGGGGGAGTTGAAGTGAATACTATGTTTGTAAAATGCAAACAGGCTGCCAAGTGCCCAAATTTTGATCACACAATCATGGGGGTGCTGCAAGATGCTTTGAGGACCAGCTGTAAGTACTATTTGTTCGTCACCATCATAACTTTAGTCACTGAACAAATGATTGTTAATCAGGGACTACTTTTACTGAGAGAATTCTGTACCATCTGTAAACTATTTTGTACCAATTTTCTCTTAAACTAGAGCTTGGGGTAAATTGTATTGATTTTGTCATATTTTCTCCCTTTGTTGTAATGCAATTGTTTCTTTGAAAATTTGCATCCACTTTATCATGTAATGCCATGTTATGTTTGTTATTCAGGGTACTTGATACTAAGTGTGTTTTGTACATACCTTTTTTTTAAAAAAAATCCATCTATGTCAGTAGAGTCTCCTTTCAAATAAGTAAATATTGATTCAAATAAATACCTGAACAAGCCTAATTTGTAGTTTTAGCACCATAGAATATACATTTCTTTTATAAAAAATGCCACTAAAAAGTAATGGAAGCTATAACCATTATATTTCTAAAAAATGCATGAGACTTTATCTTTGATGCTTCAAGTGTTTGATCATTATTCCTGATTATCACAGAACTAACCACATCAAAGTTTTGAAAATGACCATTTGAATTGAGTTTTTATGGTTCTTCTTACATTACCTAACCAGAAGCATATAAGGAGCAATTTATGGAAACCTTCATACAGATACACTTTTACATTGTTATCAAGTTATTCTTTAAACAAGTTTGAGAAAAACTTCAAAAGAAACGTGATTAGGTAATAAAGCTGTTGTTCAGGATGGAAGCCTACATAGAATCTGTCTTCAAAGATGGTTGGGTAGAATAGAACAGAACAGAACAGAATAGAATAGCATTCACAGCTTCTGGAGGCAGGTTGTTCCACTGGTTAATTGTTCGAACTGTCAGGAAATTTCTTCTTAGTTCTAGGTTGCTTCTCTCCTTGATTAGTTTCCATCTATTGCTTCTTGTCCTGCCCTTGGGCGCTTTGGAGAATAGGTTGACTCCTTCTTCTTTATGATGGATAAGTCTGAATGGATGGGTAGATGGATAAGTCTGAAGAAGTTGCTTAATTTTGAGGAAATCTTCTTTTGTTTTTAATAAATCATCAATAATGAGCTTTTAATCCATAGGTCTAATACAGAACATCTGGGTTTCAGGCTATAAGTCAAATTGTCCTCCACTTCCACTGCCAAGACTTGACCTTCTTTTATCACGGATAGCTACAGCTTTGCATCATCCATCCCTGGCCATTGCTTTTAGGGAATTAAGGTAGCAAGGGCTAAAACTACTTCTTCTGCTTGGGGTCTTTGAATTAGTCGAGTCAAATGAAGGCTGAGGTGAGGTTGGGACCAACTTTTTGGTTAAAAGATTGGTTGCCTAAGAGGGCACGATTTCCTCCCCAATAAATTCCCTACTTTTGATATGATTTGGGCCTTGAATGATGTGGTGGAAATTAAATCTACAGGTATCCTCGACTTACAACAGTTTGTTTAGTGACCGTCCAAAGTTACAACGGCACTGAAAAAGTGGCTTATGGCCGTTTTTCATACTTTTCATGACTGTTGCAGCATCTCCATAGTCACATGATCAAAATTGAGATGCTTGGCAACCGACTCATGTTTATGACAGTTGGATAGTCCCGGGGTCATGTGATCACCTTTTTGCAAACTTTTGGCAAGCAAAGTTAATGGGGAAAGCAGATTCATTTTTAACAATCATGTTACCAACTTAACAAGTGCAATGATTCACTTAACAACTATAGCGAAAGAAAATTGTAAAATGGGGCAAAATTCACTTAACAACAGAAATTTTGGGCTCAGTTGTAACCATGAGTTGAGGATTACCTGTACTGCTGGGTTCTCTACCTGTGTGTTGAATCCAGAGATCTTTTCTTGGTCATTTAGGCTAAAACTTTAAATTGATCTTCACAAAATAGACATTCTTTGGCCCGCTGAAGGATAAATGATGGTTATTCTATTTTCTAATTCATAAAATTATTTGGCCACATGAAACTACCAGCATTAATCATAATCTAAATACTTACACAGAAATAATTATACTTGTATAGCAATAGTAGAGATGCAGCAGATGAATATACTAATCTACCTGAGCTCCAACTAAAGCAGGACAAATGAAGACATTTATAGGAAATTGTACAATCCAAATTATTACAGTAGTGGAACGTCAGAAACTTGTGAATCAAGTTTGTTGCAGAAGCATTCCAGCAGAAGTAAGTAGTGATTACAAAGTATTGAAAAAAAACCTATAAGAATTCTTATCTTCTCCCGATCTTCTGAATCGCTTTTGAAAAGTGATTAGATGGCTAATTTTTATGTCTCACACAAATTAAATACTCTGATGAAATCAAAGCTCAAATGCCTAAGTAAGCTTAAGTCCAAACTAAGCACTTTGAGGGACATTTCTTAGATGTACACCTGTTATTTTATACCTCTCCAGTATTAACGGCTCCATTGAATAAGGCAAGATTTTGAATTTGGGATTTTGGTGTGGTAACAGAGGAAAGTTGCTATGTACATGGCCCTATGTACACTGTGGAATGTAAGTCAAACAAGCAAATCTCACTTTTTTTTCTGCAGCAAACAGTGACATTTCCTAAGTAATAGATAATTTAGGAGCTAGCACTTCCTAAAGTCAAGTTTCTTGGTTCACTGTTAGGCTTCAAACAGTAATTTAAGCTGAAATGTGGCTTATTTGTTCCTGGCTTGGCAAGTCTTGTAAATCCAACTACTGCATTTGTAAACTATAATGCTAGACAACAAAACACAGGCACACAAAACATATCTGGAGATTATTGAAAATACTTTTCTTCTGTGCACTTCTGTGCTGAAAATCCACTCTTAAATCTTTACCATTTTCCCATCTGTTCTTTCATCACAAATTTTGGGCCGAACAAAGAGGACCTGAACATTTCAAATGATATAAAAGTGGACCATTAAAAGATTTCTAAAGAAGAATAGGCAGTCCGTGGAAATTGTACAACTGATAGTCCATCAGCTGCATTGATCATCTGAGCATTTTCCATCCCAGATTAAAGTGGAAGTACTGTTTGTTTTTAAGCATTAATGATTTTGTCTGAGATTATTAGAAAGATCAGCAGCATAACAAAACCAACATTTAGCAAGGGCTAATGGCTGAAGTCAGTCTATTACAACCAGGAAGACCATATTCTGAAAGATGGATCAGGTTGAATAAAAAGGCAGTGGGGGGAATAAAATGACTCTGTGTAAAGTTGGAGAGAGCCAGTTTGGCATAGTAATTAAGGCACCAGTCTAGAAATCGAAAGACTGAATTCTAGTTCTAGTCCCACCTTAGGCACAAAACTACCTGGGTGATCCTGGGCTAGTCTTTATCTCTCAGCCCTAGGAAGAAGGCAGTGGCCAAGCACTTCCTAAAACTTACCAAAACAAACAAACAAAAAAAACCCACCCTGAATTGAGGGCACACACACATACACACACACATACACACACATAGTAGTGGTACTTAATCAGCTTATATATGAGCTTCTGGAGCCATGGTGGTGTTGAAAGAAAAATCTTCTTCAGGGTCCAGTCCAAGCTGGGAATAAACAAAATGGAGATTGCTTTAGAAAGAAGGTTGTAGTTTATTGAAGAGCAGAGCCACACAGAAATGTGACTCTGGGAAAGCTGACCACATGTAGCTAAGAGTGGTAGGTTTTTATACCTTCTTGGGCTTTTGTGTTTGGAGTTCTTCCTGTATGAGGCTTTGTATTTCCTGTGTCATGTACTTTGACCTGAGTCTGAGTATGCCTTTCTGGTATTCTAATGGTGGTGGGTGAATCCTATTATGTCCTAAAGGTCATGTCTTTAGAGTTAGGGTGGGGTATGTAGAGTCTAGGGTCTTTCTCTTCCTAATCTCATCAGCTGCAGCTTCCTGGTTCCAACCTTCCTGAATAGAATGATCAGATCTGCATTTCTACAGACCTGGTTTATGCTTGAGGGAGGGAGACTTGGAGCTGTCTTTGCCTAAGATTTTTCATTATTCCTTTGGGAAAATATAATATTCTGCTTTTTAATATTCCCCAAAATATTTCCTTCTCGGGGTGGGTGGTTGCTGTCCTCCCACAGTGGCACAGTGGTTAGAATGCAGTTGTCAAGCCCCTGCGGGCTTGCCACTTATTGGAAGGGGGGCTTGCCACTACTGGAGCACCGCTGGGAGGCATTTGTGGTTGGACGGCTGGGAGCCATCTGCTGCTAGGCTGTCATGCTGGAGGATGGCTGCCAGTCAAACTTCCAGGTTTTTCCAGCTCAGCCATTTGGCGCTCTGCTGAACAGCTGATCGGTGCAGAGAAATGGTGGGGAATTTGAAACCGGCTCTCACTTGCCTTGCTGCCTTGCTGCCACAGACCAGAGCCCAAGTAAGGCTGATTTTTGAGAGCAGAGGACTGCTGCTGTGAGCTGGGCACTCACGATCATCGTCCCAGATGTTGGTTAGGTGGGTGGGGGCAGGCCCAGGTGGGATCCATCTATTTAGTGCGCTGTTTGCATTTGCTTTGAGCTTGCAAGCCAGTGTGTACTCAAATAAATCAGGTTTCCTTTGAACCCAATGTCCTGTTTTCTGTTGGGCTCAGGTCTGTGATTGGGACCTCTGACAGCAGTATTTCAGGCTAATTCAGTTCACTGACAGGAGTTCGATCCTCACCGGCTCAAGGTTGACTTAGCCTTCTGTCCTTCTGAGTTTGGTAAAATGAGGACCCAGATCGTTGGGGGCAATATGCTGACTCTGTAAACCACTTAGAGAGGGCTATAAAGCATTATGAAGCGGTATAAGTGCTATTGCTTCTGATCATCAGTAATACTTGCTGCAGTCCTCAGGGTCTTCAACTGTGAAATAGTACCATTCTCTTTTTTCAAAACTCAGAATCTCTGTTATTGGACATAAGGGCAAGAAATAGATTTGGGACAAAGACATGCAGCAGCCTGTGAAGGTCCTTTGCTTTCCCAAGACTGGATATAGCAAAATGTAGCAAAATTTTTCACAATGCTTTTTGGCAACAATTATTCTCGATTCCGCGTAGCAGAGTGAACACCTGTTAGTCCCAGCTTCTGCCAACCTAGCAGTTCGAAAGCACGTAAAAAATGCAAGTAGAAAAATAGGGACCACTACGGTGGGAAGGTAACAGCGTTCCGTGCACCTTTGGTGTCTAGTCATGCCGGCCACATGACCACAGAGACATCCTCGGACAAACGCTGACTCTTCGGCTTTGAAACAGAGATGAGCACCGGCCCCTAGAGTTGGAAACGACTAGCACACATGTGTGGGGGAACCTTTACCTTTACCTTTATATTCTCAATTTAAACAAAAGTCTCAAAATCTTTAAAGTAGCAAACAACTGTTGTCTTTTTCCAAATATTCCTACCCTAGGTGGGATGAAGAATTCCTTCAGTGTGTTGTCTCCTTTTCTAGTTGCCATTGAGCTCTCAGCAAAGCTCCAAACAAGACTCCCACTAGGATATGCTCCTCACCATAGCTTGTGATCCTAGCAGTTGAGTGAAAGTCCTCTTAACTGCTTGTAGTAGTTGCCAATATCCAGATGTTACCTCTGCTTCCCTATCTGTAGGCTATTTGTTCACCTTTTTCTGCTGTATGTGCCCCCACTCTGCTGTATGTGCCCCACTCACTCTGTCTTAGCATTTGCTTTTCTAAGTTAAGAGCATAGGTGGGATAGTTTGGCTTAGGATCTATCCTTGAAAATGCACATCCTTGAAAAGCCAGGTTGTGGCTTAGCTATCACAGGCAGCCATGGCACTGGCTTGGATGCTTGTGAGCAAATTTAGCACTGAATGTCTGAATGCATGAAGAAAAGGGGAGGAGGACTTTCCTGCATATCTCACGGCTACTTTTGAAAAGAGCAGACAGCAATCCCGATTTCACTCCCCCACATTCTGCTTAACAGGATGGATTAAAACCTGGATGGTGACGCTGAGGATGATGTACTTCAGGAGGAAATAAAGCATCAATCAGGACTGCTTTAGAAGTGTGGGAATTGAGAAAAGAGAGGGAATTTCAAAGAAAAGGTTATAGTGAGACAAACAGTATTTCTGTTGCAGTATCAATGAAGCTGTTTTTGTCCCGGGGATGATAGCTTTGGTTAGGAAGTGGGGTAAGATGAAGGCAGCTGGTAAAAATGACAATATTATGATGTTAAACCAGTGCCCACAAAGAAAGTTGACAGCAAAATTTTAATTGAAGCCACTGCTAGAAATATTGCATCAAAGCAGGAGACAATTCTAGAGGCCACATCAAAGGCTTGGTGGGGATTGCATGCAGCCAATGGATTATGGGTTCTCCTCCCTTGGATTAAGTGAACTTGCTCCCATTTAAAAATCAGCTTTCATGTGCAGGCTTACATTTAACAACTGTGAAGTTGACAGATATAAGAGAGAAGGATTTTTATACTGCTGGTCTGTATTTGTGGAACTCTTTCCCAGCTGATCTGCCTATGGCTGTATCATGACAGGTGTTCTAATAGCTGTTTAAAATTCCACTTATTTTGGGTGCTTTTTTTTCCTTAAAGGTTTTAAGAATTATGTGAATCTATAAAAAAGAAGTGCACATTGCTCTCTTTCCTACGCTTTGTAGGATAATAAAATGGCTTTTACTGAAATGAGATCTTATATTTAGTGTTGCTGCTTAGAAGCTGCAAAAGGACAAAAATACCCAAATTAAAAAAAAAAAAACATTTACATGTCCACCAAGACTTTGCAGCATTATCCTCAACATTATCTTCTTAAGTCTCCTTCCACATCTCCAGAGATCAACAGTGCATGACTAGTTAATTTGTCAAATTAAGCAAATTAAAAGTTTCTCACTTAATTATAGCAGACACTACAGCGTTCCTCCTCCCACCAAGGTACATCAATCTTCACATATCTGATGCCCTCAGGATGTGCAAGAACTATGCACATCAGTTGTGCCAGTTAGCAATGCTGCCTGGGAATGCCTAGTGATAATCTCAGTATATCTAGAGGGAAAACAGGATGGGTACAAGCACCATGTTATTCCTGAAAGAGAACAGAAACAGACTGAAGACTATCATTTTCTTTAGGCCAATTCACACATCATTTAAGGTCTTATCCAAATTTTCAGTTCCAAATTCCCCAGACAGATACATACGAGCTGCCTGCATTAAATGTATTGCCTCTGATACCATGTTCTCTGTTCAAAAAAAAAAGAAGAGATTTTTAGTGCAATCACTGAACAAACTAGGCAGAGCATCTTGATATAGTATTTCCTATGATTGTAAATGATGGGGGGAAATGTTCTAGTGCAACAACTATCTTTCTTCTTAAAAGTTCTCTGATCATTTTACAATTAATAAAGCAGAACATGTAGAAACTATTCTAGAAATTAGCTGAATTATCTAGATTTTTTTTGTTGCTCCAGGCAGGCTCATTCTTCAAGAGTAAAGTCAAATAGGATTCTTAAACTACACACTTAAGATTATGTAATCTTCCAACTGCTCTTTTAAACTGTACACTTTAAACAATGTGTAGGTTGAGAAATTAACTTTAAACCATCAGTGAGTGAGTCCTTTTCTCCTGATTTAGAAAAATCTTTTCTATCCATTTTGCCATGGTAACCTCGGTTAATCTCAGATATACATCACAGTTAAAAAGCAATAATGAATTGATTTATACATGTTTCCTAGTAAAATAAATATCATGCAAATAAAAGGCAACAATTTCCACCACCATAATGTGCCAAGCAAAGTAAATAATAATCTCTTATATTTTGAAGGAACCCATAAAAATACCTTCAATAGCATCAGTTGCTATTTGATCCAAATGTAATTCTTTTTTAAATCATCATCATCATCATCATCATCATCATCATCATCATCATCATCTAGTTTGATTCCTGGAAAGTCAGTATAACATAGTATCTTTGTGGCAAATTATACAGAGCAATTTGCTTAATTTAATTACAGGTAATCCTCAATTTAGGACCACAATTGGCAGTGGTAATCCAGTCACTAAATTAAGGCACCCAACATGACAGGATCTGGGTTTTTGACATTTTTCACAGCAGGTGTTAAGCTGATCATGGTCATTAAGTAAATGGAACAGTCATTAAGTGAACCCAATCTTCTGAATGGGAAGGGTTTTTTTGTCAGAAACTGGCAAAAAGCTGGAAATCACAGTTGTGTGACCATGGGATGCTACAATCAAGATGAGCTGGTTGCCAAACACCTGAAACAATCACATGACTACAGGGGGGCAGGCATTACATTTTATGACAATCAGAATAGCATTCTGGGTCATAAAAATACCTGTTCCAAGGCCGTTGTATCTCTGAATGGTCATAAAATAGGGGACTACATCCATACAAGGATTACCTGTATGGATCTAACCAAGGAAACGTCACTTTGCCATCTAAAGAAATAAGAAATGTATAGATGTTTTGCAGAAGGGAAGTGCAAGTGAGATTGTCTTTAGCAACACAAGAACTAAAGATAACATTACCTTTGGAAAAATAACATAGAAGAGAAATAAACTCCTCATTCCTGATTTCACAGCAGTAATACTACATGTTTTTTTTGTTGTTGTTGCTATTTTGCCTGAGGGGGGCTTTTATCTATCATCTATGATGCAGATGTCCAACTAGCCTTAAGAGAGCTGTTGCTTGGCCTCCTCCTCTTCATTAAGAACACTGAATGCAAATGAATTAATTAACACATCCCACTGAAGAAACTCCATTTATCAGCAAAAGGCCCAAGTGATAATCAAATGGTTCAAAAGTTAATTGAAAACAGAAATCTCATATACAAATTACATGAGCTTCCCTTGGCTTCACAGAGACATTTTATGTTTTTAGCTAAGTTACTATAAAACTGAGCCACATGGTGGAGTTGGTGACAATTCAGCTCCATTATCTTATAATTCTGGCCTTTAAGACAAAATAAAATGATATCCCAGCCCAGGGGTCAGCAACCTGAAACAGTGAAAGAGCCACTTGGAACCGGTTCCCTCCCAAAAGGAAAAACTGGGAGCCGCAAAAAATGCGCGCATGCGCAGAACAGGGTTTGACTGAAGAGTGGAGCCAAGGCGAGATATGCACCTACCCTGCATATTTGAATTGATTGGTTGAACTTTTTTAATCCCACCTTTTTTTTTTTTTTGGACTGCACATGGCATAGGACTGGGAGCCGCAGGAGACGGCTGAAAGAGCCGCATGCGGCTCCGGAGCCGCGGGTTGCAGACCTGTGTCCCAGCCCCTGGTATGCATTTCGAAGTGAGATTTCTCCGAGCCGCATTCATAAATCATGTACCTGATAAAACTATGCTTTCACTACCTGCCAGTTTAGGTTGAGCTCCATGGCAGAATAAGACAGTATGCTCCTTGCTGCAATACAGAAGTACATGATATGTCGCTCTCAGTGTAACTTTTCAGATCTTAATGCCTGTTTCGTACCCTTTTGGAACCACAATTCCTTTGTTCTCTGAGCAGCTTGGAAGTGTAAGGACACTCCAATATTGTTGCAGTTTGGAATAATATTGCTAAACAGTAGAACATTTCTGTATGACTTCTTTACAGTTCTGCGATACTTGGATTTTCCCTGATTAACCTTCTGCCAAAGTATCATGCCTCATGGGATGGCATATTAGAATTATGCATAATGTCATCTTATTGAGGCTGATTTGTGAACGGAAGCTAAGATCTCCTTCAATACACTGAATCCAGTCAGGTTCAGTCAGAGGCTTTTAGGCTGCTTTGGGGATTGCTTCAGACAACGTACAAGTGTTGCAACTTTATTTCCATTTGTAAAGAGTTGAGCAGAGGGGGCTGAGTAGTGTGGCTGGTTGCTGTCTGATATTGATACTGACAGTGGCCCATGAAGTTGGTCAACTCATTACACTCCATAGTTTTGGGGGGGGCATGGCAAGAGTTATATTGCTTTGAACTACATTCCCTTTTTCAGCTTTTTTTTTAATATGAGGAAAACGAAATGGAGTCCCAAATGTCAGTGAAGAAAAAAAAAAGCAGCATAAAGCACATATATAATAAAGTGTCCTTTGTTAGTTGAGGTCAATTGCACTGAAATCTCAAAGTGCAAATTTCAAGTCATTCCCTATATGAATGTAAAATATTTGGTTGAAACAAGCGTACAGAATATACTGTCCAGTACTTGCAATATATGATAACTGAAGGAGGTTACCCTACACTTAAACATATCCAGACACTCTTTGATATCAAAATATTGAAGCAGCTTAGGATAACATGTATGGTGGTACAAGGATTGCACAAAAAGTCAGAGTCCAGCACATTCAATGGTATAATAATTGATTCATCTCTTTCTATAACTGAAATTCAGAGATGTGTCCTCAGACTGAGTTATGCAAAGATTCAGTTCTGAAAGCTGATCTGAAGTTGATTCAATCAAATCTCCAAACCATCTTTCTAAAATCAGAATGACAATGCAAATCAGATTGTTGAGTCGATCTGAGGGTGCTTCAGTGATGATAGAAAATCACCCAATTTCATGTTTCAAACTGAAGCAATAAATTTAATTTTCTGAATCTATTCTAACCAGAAACGTGGTGAACTTGTCAGTTAGAATTGGATCAGAACCAATTTTCACAGCCTACTGTTCAGTAGAAGCCCCAAAGTTATCACTGACAAATAATATGGCTTAGCTGTGCTTTATTTTATATAACTGCCTATCTAGATGCTCTATTAATTGCCTTATGCAAATATGGCTCATAATATCTAGAAACCTTTACTTGAAAAAAATCTTTTGTATTGTTTGCCTTTATTTGGTTTCATCTAGCTTTCTTTGAGTGTTCAATCTGTGCTCATTGAGGAAATTGGAATTGGTGGGTGGATACATCTACACAATTGAAATCAGCACAATCAGTGATAGCAATGTTTATTACTTTGGTAGAACCTCTGTATACTTGTCCTCCCGCTGACATCTTCTGAGGCTCCTTAATTCAATGGCTTCTCCCTTGTTTGTCCATGTCACTGGCTCTTGCAGAAGCTGTGATATTCAGCATATTTCTTTGTTTTGCACAAAGGAGTACTGGTTTGCTGGCAGTGTATTTGGAGACATACACAGTGCACCCAAGAAGGCTTTTTCGAGATGGATGAATAGCACATTTTCTCCCTTTTTCAATAGGTTGTTTTTTTAGAGACATCATGTCCAATGTCCTAGACAATTTGAGCTTGTCCCTGAAATACCTCTGTTCATCCAAAAAGTCACATCTGTTGTGTTAAAATGTATGAAAATTCCTAAGATATCAGAGACTAATATTCATATTAACCCCCTGGTTGCTTTAAGATACCAAAGATGTTAGGTCAAAGGTGAATTCCATTTGAATTACAAGATAATTACAGACCAACACAATTATATTTAATTTTCTTGTAGTCTTTTTGATAAATAGTGGAATGGAACAATGGTTGCTAACATTCTGATTCTTCATAATTTCTCCTAATTTTATTTCATAATTGATAATCAGTATTGCATATTACTAGCAGAAACTGTAAGTCTGTGAAGAAATCCTTGGGGCAATGCAATAAATTTACTCCCAGTTAGTTTTCTGACACCAAAGTGTCAAAAAATAAATAAATCTCAGTTTCTTTCAAAGGTATTTAGATATTTAAGGTTTTCCAGAAGTTCATATGTTTAGTTATTTTTATCTAATATCTTATGACACTTAAGATTTAAATGATAATTTGTTTTGGGTATTAAACAATTAACCTGAAATTGCTTTTCATACATGCATTAAAGAATTGTTGACAGATAACGATGCTTAGCTTTTCCTAATTCATGTGATTGTTAGCATAATCCAGTGATATTTAGAGAACTGAAGACTGATTGCTGATAGGGTTAATATTTGATGCCTGCCACATACTGTATACCAAGACCCAATGATGCTTCAAAGCACACCAGTTTTGAACTCCATGATAAAAAATGATGTTTGAAATGCAAATACACACTTGAAAATGTACATTCAACAAAGAGTGGAAATTTATGTCCCTGGATCTGTGTGTCTATATCTTTGTTTCAAACATGAACATATTTACCTTGCTGAGAAAGTTATACCACATTTTATATGCCTTTTATGTTTACATTTCATCATCCATCATATTTTTAGGCACTAGGATCTGCTATAGTTTTGCTCATAAAATTGTAATTAAATGAAATAATATGCAAACAAACATCATCATAGAAATAGTCTATGACAGTTTGTGATAAGGACCTCAAAATAAACATTAAAATTGTTGTTATCATGTACTTCAAAATCATACAAAAACTGTGTAAGATTTTTATGATTTCATAAGATGCTAGCCATTTAATTTCTATCATTTTGATGTTGATGCTCCCCATACTCCATCTGGGTGTGGGCATCCTGTTTCCAGGCCCTCACTGATGTCATGGTTTACAAAGGTTTTTGAAAAATCACAAGATTTAGTCGTAAAGGAAGAGAGGTTGTGAACTGTAATCCATATGACGTCTCCTTGGCAAAAATATCCATAGCTAGCCACAATAATAACAAACATGACAAAAATATGTCACAATGTCAGGACACAAGCTGTAACCCTTTGAACTTATTTCACAGCCTATACATAAGAGAGGAACCTTATGACACAAGTTTGTGATGCTTTTGTCCATTTCAATTCAGTTTGTTATGATCAGATCAGCCATATCCCTATTGTCACTTGACGTCAAGCTCTTGCTGTGGACACCCAGGATTGTAAGCAGTAGTGGGATTCAAATATGTGAACAACCGGTTCTCCATGTGGATGCAGCTTCCAGAAGTCCATTCTGGGCCTGGGCAACAAAAAATTAGCTACTGGTTCTGCCGAACTGATGCGAATTGGCTGAATCGCACCACTGATCTTAAGGCAAATAGTCTATGCAAAACACAAAAAGGGATATTGTGTTTTTCTTACAGCTGCTCTGGTAGCTAAAATAGGTGACTTGAAATAGCAGGAGCCATGTGGCTGAGAAGTTTGGGGTGATAGGGAAGAAAATAAAATACCTTTTTGCCTTGATTTTTTTAAAATGGGAATTACTTTCTATAATTATTACACAGCCATTTAGATACTCATGACCAAGACATCAAGTGAGGACAAAATATAGAACATATAGATTACAAGGTTGTTTGGTTTTTTTCACAGTGAGATTCTATGAGGCATTTGCAGGATATGTTTAAAAAAACAAAAAACAACAACAAAAAAAATAAAACAAAGTGGACATAAAAAGGAGCCTCAGTCATGTGTCATGGCCAGTGATTTTTTTTGTTTGAATTCTGGACCCTTTTTTAAATACACAAAATATCCACAGTAAGTGCTCTGGAAAAAAAGCACACTATTGGATTGGATTGTAAAATTAAATGGCAAAACACTTCTTTTATCACTAATAGTCTCTAAATCTTCATGCAAAGACTTTCTGGGCTGTTCTAAAATCTGTCACTTTTAGGAGGAACAATGATCATCAAAGCAAAATTATTTTTTGTTAGGCTCCCTCCTAACCTGAAACTGGGAGCCTGTATTCATCATCGTGAATGCTATGAAGGTTGTAAGATAGGTGTGCCTGCACACATGCAAAATACAATAAAAGGAGCTGAAAGAAATGGGGCTGGAGGTTTTAAATACCATTTTGTTGTAAAGTTGGCTAACAGGAACACTCTGCTGGGGAAGATTGATGGCTACTCTGTGCTCTCAGGCACTCAGCATAATAGTGAGACTTTTGGCACTTTCCCAACTAAAGGCAATGACGAAAGAAGAACACTTCTCCAAGTCTTTTGACAAAGGGCACTAGGACGTCCTGTAACCCTCTTTTGACATGCCAGTTACTAGCAACAGCTATAGAAATGCAAGCAAAAGATCAGAGAGAGGGGAAAATGACAGGTTTATTCAAAGAGTTCCTCCCCCCTCTAAAACTAAATAAAGGTGAAAATAGGTCAACTTGAAGTCTTGTTTTAAAGATCCTTCAGCATGCCAAGTAAACTGCATTCATAGCCAGTGAGGACAGAGTTCTGAAAAGAGGTATTATGGCACAAAAAGGAACAGTGTTGCTCACTTAAGAATACTTAACCTTGTAAAGTTTCAAAGTTAAAGATTCCAAGCACATATGAATATGCAGAAGCGAGGATCACATGCAGGACTCTTTGGGGGAAGAGAAAGAGACATTGGACCAAGTGATAGCACTGTTTCTCAACCTTGGCAACTTTAAGATGTGTGGGCTCCTCTTCAGCAAGGGAATTCTGGGAGATTTGGCTGGGAAATTCTAGGAGTTGAAGTCCTCACATTTTACAGTTGCCAAGGTTAAGAAGCATTGTTCTAGAGCATTCTGGTGTTTGTACAGCAGAGAAGCTCCTTAGCTTCAAGATCTCAGATCTTGTGCCAAGGTTATTGGAAGTTCAGCCTGGCAGAATACTAAAGAGAGCAGAAATGAATCTATTTGTCGCTTTCTTTGGGTCACAATTACAATTGTTATTATTTCATAGATAGAGGACAAATGTTGTTTTGACAGAATTTCATAAGTAAAAGAAAGTGGACCAGACAGAATCCTAACAGAAAATAGGTAATTGGGTGGGAAGAAAGGGAAGGGAAGGGAAGGGAAGGGAAGGGAAGGAAAGGAAAGGAAAGGAAAGGAAAGGAAAGGAAAGGAAAGGAAAGGAAAGGAAAGGAAAAGTAAAGAAAGGGAAGGGAAGGGGAGAGAGAGAGAGAGAGAGAGAGAGAGAGAGAGAGATTGAGAGAGAGAGAGAGAGAGAGATTGAGAGAGAGAGAGAGATTGAGAGAGAGAGAGAGAGATTGAGAGAGAGAGAGAGAGAGAGATTGAGAGAGAGAGAGAGAGAGATTGAGAGAGAGAGAGAGAGAGATTGAGAGAGAGAGATTGAGAGAGAGAGAGAGAGAGAGAGAGAGAGAGAGAGAGAGAGAGAGAGAGAGAGAGAGAGAGAGAGAAACTAGGAGAAAAAGTTCAATCAGGGCAAATATTAGTCACTGGAATTGCTACAACAGTGAGAAAGAGGTAAGCACAGCCATGCCAATGAGAGGACATTTGATAAAGTAGTTGGGAGAATCTTGTTTTATTAAATAAAACAACTGTATTAATCAAACACAAGTCTCTTAAAGGAGCCTTTGGGGGGTCAAAAATAGGCTGAACAAATCAAGCAATTACATGTATACTTGGAAGCTAATTACAATTAGGAATAGAGCAGTTAAATCAAAAGCACAATGGGAAAAAGTGGAGCTTCAAAAAGAAATTTGCAGGATTAATTAAGGAAAATGCCTGGACTTTTTAATTCTTTCTGCCTTGTGAGGAAGACCAGCAGACTTCGACAGATTTGAGCAGATTTCTGCATTGAGGTTCTTTGGCTGTTACTACCTCAGTTTTGACTGAGAAGTGCACGAAAAGCAAGAGCAGAGCTCTGCATGCATTGAGGAGAGTGGTCTTTGTGGATCTAGAAATGCTGACTTGGGAAAGCGAGGCCAGCCCATAAATATTGTTGACAAACTACTTCCCAATCAGTATTTCCTATGAGTCAAAATCTACGATACCTTTTAGCAACCGAGACAAGAAATCACACATGTAGCTCTTTCCCATTTCTAAAAGTTAAACAATCATTAAATATTGTAAGAAACAAAGCCAATATTGTATTGCCCCCTTTCATGAGACTAAAGTTAGTTACCTATCTAATAGTAGGTGGTTCTTGAAGAAAAGGGAGGTTTGTAGCTCTGGACTTGGTCATCTAAAGCAATATTTCTCAATCTTCGTGATAGGTGGGTTTCAACTCCCAGAACACTCCATTTTCAACAAAAGACCCTCCATATTCACTTTGGCAGCCACTTTGTGGAAAAGCCCACTATAATTCTAAAAATAAAGATGCCCAACTTTCTGCCAGAATCTTAGCAAGAATATGAAAATGGTTTGCTATCTTTTTGCAGAATGGTTTTTGAATCCCAGACTACTTCACAGTATTGAAATTTATCTGTGCACTTCTACCTGGGTCCCCAACCAAGTCCACTCTGCTTAGGACTGAAAACCTGACAAGTTTAGCAAGTGCTGTCATCCCTGCGCATGGCCCAAGACAGAGATTTTAATCCTAATCTCCAATCGCTTTCAGGAACTTTAATGAAAGAAAAGAAATTTCTGAACTGATCCAGGATCTTTCAACATTTCAGACAACATGGTACCTATGAAATTTCCCATGCTAGGTAACAAGTGAGAAGGGAAGCTAACCAGCATCTGATCTCTTGAACATTTGCTTTCACATGTAAAGCTACTGGTTTTGTTATTTTCATGCAGTTTGCTGGTAAGGGAGTAAGTGTTGGCATATAAGAACTTGGCTTGCATTTCCTATTGAAAATATGACATGGAAACTATTTTCTTTTCCCTAATGGTTGTAAAAAGAGGAGCTGCTATGTCCTTAGGCACATCTGCTTTATTGGACTGTTTCTTAGTTGGCAAGAGCTACAGGATCATGGCTGATTGCAAAATTTAAAGCATGGAATAGCTCCAGTCTTAATTGGTGTCTCTTATGGTTGTTGGAATAATGTAAATATTTAATAAGTAATTCATTTCCAAAGTTCAGTTCATAGCAAAATCACCCTTGTAAATGAAAGCCAACATCTCAGAGGATATTCTTACACTTTCAGGTCACATGTAATTCACCTAGAGCAGGGGTGTCAAACTGCCGGCCTGCAGGCTGGTTGCATCATGTGGAGGCCGCGCCCACCCCAGCTCCGGCAATGCAAAAAAAGTCACGATATGTCATGACACGTCACATGACGTGGCAAGTTTGACACCCACGGCCTAGAGCAGGGGTGTCAAACTCAATTTCATTGAGGGCCGCATCAGCATTGTGGTTGCCCTCAGGGGGCCCAGTGGGTGTGGCCAGGGTGGGCGTGGCCTACTGGGTGGGTGTGGCTAGAGTGCGTATGGCCTACTGGGTGGGCGTGGCCAGCTCTACATTGTTCGCATCAAGGGTGCCTATGGGGGCCTGGGCCGGAGTGGGACAGATCTGAGGGTCTCTGGCAGGAGGAGGGTCTCTGGGCCAGGACCAAGGCAGTGGGGGCAGTTCCCTCACTGTTTCCAGGATGGCTTTGCGGGCCACATGAAACCACTTCGCGGGCCGGATCCGGCCCCCGGGCCTTGTGTTTGACATGT
This sequence comes from Vipera ursinii, assembly GCF_947247035.1. Taxonomy (NCBI): domain Eukaryota; kingdom Metazoa; phylum Chordata; class Lepidosauria; order Squamata; family Viperidae; genus Vipera; species Vipera ursinii. Next base: position 139,403,825 of record NC_139516.1, on the reverse strand, counting down.
CTGGCCTAGAGGATGCTTCAGATATGCCAAGGCTGGTAGTTGGTTTTTAGCAGATGCTTTGCAACCTAGAGACATAAATAAATCCAATAGCAGAGGTCATAATAGGGCTTTGAATTCTGATATATACTCTTAATATTGATTTTACGGCTTTCCCTGTGAAGTCAACCCAACTTGTTACATTAAGTGCATCACTGTAATCAATATAATTATGAAAAGGGAATGCAGCTTCAACTTGAAATATGATATTAGGGAAAAAAGTGTTCCTATTTTAAAGAATATTGTAATGAATACAAAGGTATTACTTTGAAAGTATTGTTATCCACTTGCAGCAAACAGCCCTTTTTCCCTTTTCTGTAGTATGATAAGAGTAGCAATGATACCTACTTGGGACCATAAAACTGCCTTATAATGAATCTGGCCATACTAAAAGTTCCTGTAACTGAACAGTTTGTCCTCCAGAATTCCGGAGAAAAGACCATCCCATCTTATACAGAGAAATGCCAAGGATCAAATCTTGAGTTATACACAGGTAAAGCATGTGGTTGCTGGTAGTGTTAAGCACTCTTTCCATATCCTGCTATTGTTAAAGAACACAGTGCCAGATTTATAAAATATATGTATGTGTATAATAAAAGACATTTCCCTGTCTGCCTATCAGAGTTTCTATAGCAATATGTGAACCTACTGGATGTTGCATTTCAGCTTAAGGAAAAGCTAATCTATTGCACAAAAATTTTATAGGTTCCCTATCCATATACAGCTTAAACACTGATCATGAAGAGTATGTCATCTAATTGCCAGTCAGTCTATTTCAGTTCAACCCATCTCACAGGGTGGTTGTTGTGGGAGGGAAAAAAATAAGAGGAGAAAGGAATATTAGATTATGTTCACTGCCTTGAGTTATTTATAAAAAAATAATGATGGATTAAAAATGAAATTAAATTTAAAAAATAAATTAATATCATTAGTTTGGTAACATCATCCTGGCCGGTCAGCAGCTTTTTGGAACATGGGATCCTTTTCATGCATAGCATGCTCTCCACCTCTGAGTTATGATCCAACCCCAAAAAGAATGTTAAAAAGGACTCGACCTTTGTGCAGCAAGAGATAAAATAAAAGCAAGAGCTGCATCAGTAATTAGGGCAATGTATATAACTGTTTATAGGGACGCGGTGGCTCAGTGGGTTAGGACGCTGAGCTTGTCGATCAGAAGGTCGGCAGTTTGGTGGGTCGGATCCCGAGTGCTGCGTAGCAGAGTGAGCACCTGTTACTCGTCCCAGCTTCTGCCAACCTAGCAGTTCAAAAGCACGTAAAAATGCAAGTAGAAAAATAGGGACCACTACAGTGGGAAGGTAACAACGTTCTGTGTGCCTTCGGTGTCTAGTCATGCCAGCCACATGACCACAGAGACATCCTCGGACAAACGCTGGCTCTTCGGCTTTGAAACGGAGATGAGCACCGGCCCCTAGAGTTGGAAACGACTAGCACGCATGTGTGGGGGAACCTTTATCTTTACTATATAACTGTTACGATCAATGATCAAGATCACGTGAAGTACTAATACCACTTTACAATGCCTTGGTAAGGCCACACCTGGAATACTGCATCCAGTTTTGGTCACCACAATGTAAAAAAGATGTCGAGACTCTAGAAAGAGTACAGAAAAGAGCAACAAAGATGATTGGGGGACTGGAGGCTAAAACATATAGGGAACGGTTGCTGGAATTGGGTATGTGTAGTTTAATGAAGAGAAGGGTGAGGGGTGACATGATAGCAGTGTTCCAATATCTCAGGGGCTGCCACAAAGTAGAGGGAGCCAGGCTGTTCTCCAGAGCACCTGAGAGCAGGACAAGAAGCAATGGATGGAAACTAGTCAAGGAGAGAAGCAACCTAGAACTAAGGAGAAATTTCCTGACAGTTAGAACAATTAACCAGTGGAACAACCTGCCTCCAGAAGTAGTGAATGCTCCAACACTGGAAGTTTTTAAGAAGAGACTGGACAGCCATTTGTCTGAAATGGTATGGGGTTTCCTGCCTTAGCAGGGGGTTGGATTAGATGACCTCCAAGGTCCCTTCCAACTTTCTTCTTCTTCTTCTTCTTCTTCTTCTTCTTCTTCTTCTTCTTCTTCTTCTTCTTCTTCTTCTTCTTCTTCTTCTTCTTCTTCTTCTTCTTCTGATTATTATTATTATTATTATTATTATTATTATTGATTATTTTGTTTTCTAGAAGGAGTAACTGTCACTGCATTAAAAGGGTTTAGATGAGGAATGGATAGGTGCTCTATTTAGATGGCTAAAAACAACAACAACAGAAAATTCTGAACAGATAAACATAGAGAATATTACAACAATTCAAAGAGTTCTATCAATTATGGATATATACTGTACATACCATACCATTCACATGATATAGTGTGGTACTATATATAAAGTTTGGGAAAAACATGTTTCTCCCCCAGTATAGATTGAAGATCAGTACTAATATGGAGATTAGCCCATAAACTGCATTGCATTTTAGCAACTACAGCTTTTAGTAGGGCTATCCTTTTATTTCATGTGCAGCTATGATGCCTAATACGACTACACTCCTTGTATAGTATATCACACTTACCACACTATACTATTCTAAGCAAAAAATAAACATGCTTCCAATTAACTATTATCTTTGCATATGACAATCCTAAGAACAGCTATGAATATTTCTAATTTAAATGGATGCCATATGTAAGTAGACCATGTCTGTGCATAGAAATCATTCTTCAAGCCTAAAAAAATGGAAGATACCAGTTGGCCACCGGCAATACTAGAAAAAATATTTTGGTTTTCATTGTCATTGTTTCTTATCTGACCAGTTTGTAATTTGGCCCTTGGCAGATAGAGTTTGAAAGCTAATATGAAAGACAGTTTGGTGGAACAGACTGAATTGCTTGTATTTCTAAGCACTAATACTAGTAGATATCAAGCTGTTGTATGGCTTTAAGTAAACTCGTTAAAAAAAGAAATCAGAGCAATTCATCAACACAAAGTAGGCATAGCCAAAGTAGGCATAGCCAAACTGCGTTTATGAAACATTAGATCAGGAGAAAGAAACATTGCTTTGAATTTTCGGGGTGGGAGGGGAAGTGTTGGTGTCTTTTTGTGGTGGCTATATACAAAAATATCAACTGCAAATTAAGCATTATAAAAACCAATGTAATAATGCAATACTAACAAAACAAGCTTTGGGCAATATTAATTTTTCATTTTTAAAACTGATATTTTGTTAAGCAGTCAAACCATCATAGGAATCTTTTTTATTATGACGAATGTCTCTGTTATTAAAGACAAAAGTGCAGTGTGACCTTGGGAGAACATAATTTAGCCCAGATGAAAACTCAGCCATAAGACCTCTCTGTCAATTGTCCTCCAGTGGCAGCTATATCTTCAGGAGCAGCAGTTTAAAAAAAAAGAAAAAAGGAAAGAAACAAAGCAGGTCTTTCCATCAGCCTTGATAATAGATCAGCATCCTCACGTTCCTGTTAAATTATAACCACATGATTACATGATTACATAGGAGCCTTGGTGGAGCAGTGGGCTAATGCCTCCTTAAGTAACACCAGCTGCCTGGAATTAGTGCAGGTTCGCATCCCACCAGGCTCAAGGTTGACTCAGCCTTCCATCCTTCCGAGGTAGGTAAAATGAGGACCCAGACTGTTGGGGGCAATAAGCTGACTTTGTAATAATGCCGCTTGGGTGTGTGTGTGTGAAAGCCCTAACAAGCAGGCATATACATAGAATGAAGGCTACTGCTAAGCTTGTAAGCCGCCCTGAATCTTTGGAGAAGGGCGGGATATAAATGGAATTAAAAATAAAAATAAAAATAAAATGATTAATACTGCTGTGTGCATTTTACCTCTTTATCCTGCTCTTTACACTGGGAGCCTGATGGAAGGACTGTCCCTCCCTCCCCCCCCCAACTGTAAGAAATCTGTTCTAAAAAGAAACTCTTCAGGTTGGGCACAATTCCTTATGATTATATGAACACTTCCATGTGGTCTCATTACATATTTCAGCTATATATATATATATATATATATATATATATATATATATATATATATATATATATATATATATATATATATATATATATATATTTGTTGTTGTTTATTTTTACGGCACCTTTTTCCTCTTTTGACAAGCTTTAGTGGTTAATGCACTTTTTAGTCTCATGTGTTTTTATTGACTGCTGCTTATCTTCCTTTTGGTAGTAAAGCTATTCTTTTATTATTATTATTATTATTATTATTATTATTATTATTATTATTATTATTATTATTATTATTATTATTATTATTATGTTTATTATTATGTTTATTATTATGTTTATTATTATTATGTTTATTAAGCCTATCAAAGATAGTGAAAAAGTGGGGAAGGGAGAAAAGAGGAAGAGAGATGTGTGGAATAAAGAGGGGTGGGGGTGGAAGCATTACTTCCAACTTTTCAGCACAGTAGAATAAAAGTAAAACAGCTTTAACTTCTTACTTTTGCATGCTTAAAGTATACTAGCCATTTCTATAACCTATCTAATCAGAAAAATCCCAAAGTCAGAGTTTCACTTTTTTATGTCTCAAGCACAAGAGAATTCCAAGTAGAAACAAAATTGGACATGGGGAGTAAAACTATAGTTTAGACTGCAATTGGATTTGTCATTTTCCAATAAATACATAGTTTATTTAGGATTTACTAACCTTTGCTGGAGATTAGCACTGGTATTTTGACCCTATACCATATTATCGTCTAGTTGCACGGTCATTTTTCTCATGCTTAAATATCAATGTAAAGTGCCCTTCAGATAAGTAAAACAACTTTCTATAATGAATGGGTGTCGAATAAGAGCTAGCTAGTCAATCCCTAAATCTCAGATAACTCTAAAGGGATTATGCTATTTGGACATATTGATTCTCAAGGGTATGAAGGGCAAAAGGAATGTAGAGACTTCCCCAGCAATCACCTATAGGCATTGATGATTTTGTTTTCTTTTGACACGGTGTAGTGTGAACTTGTTTTCGCATTAAAAAATTGAGCAGCGATTGCAAAATACAATGATACCCCACCTTTACAAAAGCAGCAAACTTCCAGACTTCTCCACTATAAGAATTTGAGCAACAAATGAAGGTTTTGTTGCCATGTACGGTAGTGCCTGTTTCAAAGAAAAGAACTTGCTGGAATTCTTGGGTTGTAACTTTAATCATCCTTTTTATTAAATATTACTAATCAGAATTCTAAGAGACTTGCTGCGAGGAAAATCTGATACACTATAAGCCATAAACAACTCAGAAATGACTGTTCACCCTGAATTCATTAGATATGTATAAAGATTGATGAGGCATCAGCCAATTGTAACAGTGCACGTGTGTGTGTGTGTGTGTGTGTGTGTGTGTGTGTGTGTGTGTGTGTGACTGTTGATGACTGCCTGAATAAGTGCCTGCAATTTTCTTGGGAAGATTTCAGGAATGGCTTGCCATGATTTCCTTTCTAGGGTAGAGTGACTGGCTCAAGATAATCCAGTTGACTTTGTGCTTAGAAGACTAGAACTCAAGTCTTCTGGTTTTTAACCTGGTGCCTTAACCACTACAGCAAACCCTTGCATTGGCAGTATGTCTATACATTTCTACATTGTGTTTTTCCTGAAAACAATGAAGGGGGAGGGAAGTAAAGTTCATTCCCACCCCCCAGACATGACAATCAGCATATTTTCAATAAGGTTTGCAGATGTTCTAGGGGAGAGACTAATAAGAATCTCTGCAGGTATTGAATGAATCAAAGGAGGGGAAATGTTACTTTCCCATCCCACTATCCCATCTCACATTCAGCTGTTGTGTATCTGAAAAATAACCATTGTTGAAAAAGGTAGATAGTTTCCAATATTCTTCTTTGCATCTAACATCTTCTTGTGTGGGCAAAGGAAAAAAAAGTATTAAGTTAGTTTCCCTTCCTAATCTTATATAATGTGCTATAAACTTAGAGCTGAGACTGAAGAAGCATAATTTTCACCCAGAATGACGTCTTTGAACTGTATACTTTATTACAACATTTTTGCTACAGCTTTCAATGTAGATTTGAGAGGAGATGGTTAGCTCTATATTATCCATTTATAGACCTTTTAAATTCCAGACACCTTGTGGTGGTACATGTCCTCTTCTGTATCACACACAGAATGATAAAATCTCTCAGAACAGTCAGGAAAGTCTTGGAAGCAATGGAGAAGAATATTTGTAGCTAAGGGTTGAAATGAGGGTCTTTGGTGCTCTTTGAGCTTGGTTTTTTTTCCCTCTTGAGGACATTTCATTACCCAAACTAAGTAACATCATCAGTGCTAGTAAGGAGTGTGGCTTGTTCTTCAAGGAGTAATGAAGACTGGAGCAAACTCCACTCCTTTCTAGCACTGATGATGTTACCTAGTTTGGGTAATGAAATGTCTGCAAGAAAGCAGCCAAGCTCAGAGAGCACCAAGGACCCCATAGTCTTGGAAGCCACAGGACTATTTTACTTAGAAATGAATTTGGGAGAGGCAGAGAGGCATGTAGGCTGCCAAACCTAATCTCATCCTCCATGTAGGAATCCAAATTAGAGCATTTCTAAAATGTCTAGCTTTTGCATGAAGCCATGAAGGGAGAGGAACCCATTACCTATCTGAGTAATACTTCTCTAACCTCTGCCTAAATTCTCTTATACACATGACTGAATCAGCAAAGCCTTGGGAACGTCTGCTAAATTTCAGCTGCATCTTTTTCAAGATTAACGCTGGAGAACCATTGGAGTAGCTAGGAAAACAAGTGGATTGTTCTTTCTGTTTAAAACTTCATCAGGTATTTTATACCATGTCTGGCCTCAGGAACTAAGATTAGTTCTTGAATGAGAGGCTATGAAGGAAGCCCCAGGGCAGAAGACTAGATTGGGAAGTTTAAACAAAAGTCCCAGAAGAAGGTAGGGTATCTTTTTTGCTGTCGCCACACATACAAACACCCCCCCCCCTACATGGCTAGATCCATGAAGCAGTTATAAACCAACTTCATCTTGAAAATTATAGATAACCAAATCACATTGTGTGTATTTTATTGTGGCTGATATGACATTGCCAAAAAAATATACAGTAGTTCCATTTTTATAAGTCAGTGTTTCTTAACCATGGCCACTTTAAGATGTTGTGACCTTCAATTCCCAGGATTCATGCTGGCTGAGGAATTCTGGGAGTCGAAATCCATCTTAAAATTGTCAAGGCTGAAAAACACTGCTATAACCTATTGTAGGGACTACAGGGGAAGAGAGAGTTTTGAAGGCAATAGATTGTCCCAAAGGTGCTTTTAAAAAAAGACAACTGGACTTTCTTTGTTTTGCTTGAATATGTTTTGCTTCTCATCCAAGAAGCTTCTTCAGTTCTGGATGAATGGTGGTGAATGGAAGGATTTATATTTTCATCATTCCATTCTGCACCCTTCAGTCAGAACTGAAGAAGTTTATTGAATGAGAAGTGAAACATCTTCAAGCAAAAGAAAGAAAGTCCAGTGGCCTTGTGAAAAAGCACCTTTGGGACAACCATGACCTGGATGACAGAGAATCTCTTTAGACAAGAAAATGGGTTCCACAAATCTTATGGGAAAGGGTGGTGACATGGTGGGAACAAAGTATCATTTTTTGCAGTGTTTATGAATTGGAAATTCTCTTTTTTTAGAAAAAAATATAAATGGGTATTCTAAGCTTACCTTCTTAATAGCATCAAATGTGTCCCTGATTTTTGAAATTTTGCTAAGGAAATTGGTAGAAACTCTGTGAGCTGAATACAAGAGTTGCCCAATTCTAACATAAGCATTTGGGTAAAGCTTTTTAATTTTTAATTCCACCCAAAAGAAAGCAGTTCATTTAATTTGTTATAATTTCTTTCATTTACTCTTTCATCTCTCTCACATCTTTCCTTTCAATCAATTTCAAAATTTGATATGTCTGTATGTGAGAAAAAAGGAAAAAAAGATAACTTATTTTAAGGATAAGCTGAGGATAGTATTAATACTCTGATTATTGTAGCATCCTGGTTAGCATGTTTTAAACTGGTCTGGCAATTTAGTTGCCTTCCATTGGGGGCCATTTCCATAATCCCAATGGGCACCTGTGCATTCACTTTTAATTACAACTGGATGATGAAGTGTTGTTTTATTTAAGAGAAGAGACTATTAATTTTTCCTCCCTGAATTTATTTCTTTATTGGTTTATTGATAATTTTGTATTTTAATACCTGTATTTTTATATATTTTTTGCAAACATATGCACACATACATACACACACCAATTCTGAGGTCACAATACTCTTATAAACCCATAAAACAGGTTTTGTATATATTAAGAAATAGATATTTCCTCAAAATTCTCCCTCTTGTATCCAGAAAAGAAAAGGAAAAAAAAAACACCTGATTGTTCTCACATATATGGCATTATCCCCAGTATGTGTCCCCTTGCCCACTGAAACCCCTTGACCTATACAAAATATCATAATAAAAATAAAATGTAATAACAAAGCAGAATCAGGACGGAAGCAAATATACTTTATTTTCTTCTGACCAGCATACCTTTCTAGACAAGAGAAGATATTATGGCATTCTGACTATTTGAATTGAAATGAAATGAAATTACAGGTTGAGATAAAATCTGTCAACCCCAATGGGCATTTTTAGCAGCTATCTTCGGAATGGATTTTTATCTTATTAAATTGTTGCTTTTTTAAAAAAAAATCCAATTAGATTTGTAACTGCATAATATCCCCTTTTAAGTCTTTTTCCAAAAATAGTTTTGCTCCCCCAACATCTGCAGCATGGTGCAGATGCATACCACTTACTTGCAATCTGAACAACCTATGAATGCAAATGACTGTAATGTGAATTACAAAATTATAGTTCAACAGAGTGTTGTTTACGCCTACATGAAATATAAAACAAAACTAGGGATCTTGCTCTTTCTAGCAATGGCCTCTGTAGCTGAATTGAAGAAAACATTCTCTTCTCAATTCATATTGGCAGGGATCTTAGTGGTCATCTAAATCTAGTTTGACCTGTGCTAGCGGCAAGATCCTTCATAGTACAGAGTACAGAGAAGAGCAACAAAGATGATTGGGGGACTGGAGGCTAAAACATATAGGGAACGGTTGCTGGAATTGGGTATGTGTTGTTTAATGAAGAGAAGGGTAAGGGGTGACATGATAGCAGTGTTCCAATATCTCAGGGGCTGCCACAAAGAAGAGGGACTCAAGCTATTCTCCAAAGCACCTGAAAGCAGGACAAGTAGCAATGGATGGAAACTAGTCAAGGAGAGAAGCAACCTAGAACTAAGGAGAAACTTCCTGACAGTTAGAACAACTAACCAGTGGAACAACCTGCCTCCAGAAGTGGTGAATGCTCCAACACTGGAGGTTTTTGAGAAGAGACTGGACAGCCATTTTCCTGAAATGGTATAAGGTTTCCTGCCTGAGCAGGGGGTTGGACTAGATGACCTCCAAGGTCCCTTCCAACTTTATTATTATTATTATTATTATTATTATTATTATTATTATTATTATTATTATTATTATTATTATTATTATATTTGATAGTGGTTCATCCAGCATAAGTATGAAGACCTCCAATCACAGTAAACTGACCATTTCATAGGGCAGCCTGATTCAAGACTGCTGTTTGGGATAAAACAGAAACTTAGACTGAGGTCTCCAGTGGATGCTGACTTCACATTCTGAAAGTTAGACTCCAAATTCTAAAGTTAGTTTCTACCCAAATGTTTTCCAAAATGCAATTTGCTCTTATTTTGTTAGCTTTGGGGTTGTTTTTTTTTAGGAACAACCTTTTATTTTTTAAGAAAAAAAGTTGCTTTGTATACTGTAACATTTATATTGATGATTTTAAGTAAAAAAGAAAAGAAAGTGAAATAAAAGAATAGGTGCCTTGATTGGAAATAGAAACAAGAAGCTTTGCCTTATTGGTATTCAGTGGTATACGATCTTGGAGTATGGATGTTCTATGAAATAATCTGCCAAATGGGAATTGATAGAACTATCATTCATATGTTAGTTTAATCTTTTTTAGAAAGCCATCTGAGTCGATAGCCATCATCCCATCTTGTACTAGTAATTTCTGCCTGCTAATTATATGCTTTTAAGTTGGCTTTTGCTTGTCTAAAAATGACTGCCATCAATTTTTCTCCTGCTGGTGGCTGTGTCTTATGGAGGTGGAGGTGGGTTTGGGTTGTTGTTTTTTTTGCCATGATTGAAGGTTATTTAATGGTGTTGGAATGAACTGTGAACATCATACTTACATCATAATGGAAATGGCTTCTGTTTTCTTAATGAACAGATAAAGATTTCCACATTGTTTTCCATTTTTGCTCCCTATTTTACATTTTTCTGATCCCCAATTAAACAAAATAAAGATACTTTAGGAGAAGAGCAAATAAACTGGGGGACATCCATATGTGTAATGTACAACAGGGATTCAAAACTCAAATCACCCATTTTTCACTTATTTAAAAATGTACATTGTAAATTGGCAATGCAGCAGAATTCCAGAAGCCTTCTGATGCAAAGGTTCAGCACACCAAATGATCTAAAACAATATAAAAGTGAATCCACAAATTTATGAAAAAGGTCACTGGCTTTCCATGAGCTCACAAAAATCATTGTGCTACAGGACTGTTCAGTGTAATATAATATTTTCCAAAAGAAAATATTGTGTTGTTCTGTTATATTGAGAGCAGTCATCTGATAGTGGCACAAGTCTCCTTGGCATTTAATAGAGGAGCATGATTTTTCTTTTTTTCTTTTTTAAACAAGATGGATTCCTTGATCTCTTGCTGAAACAGTGTGGAAAACTTCAGAAGAGAATGCTCTGTCTCTCATTGAGGTCATTACTGCACTTCCTTCTTCACTTGTCCCAGGAAAACAACAACAACAACAACAACAACAACAACAATAAAGTTGGAAGGGATCTTGGAGGTCATCTAGTACAACCCCTGCTCAGGCAGGAAATCCTATACCATTTCAGACAAATGGCTGTCCAGTCTCTTCTTAAAAACTTCCAGTGTTGGACCATTCACAGCATCTGGAGGCAGGTTGTTCCACTGGTTAATTGGTCTAACTGTCAGAAAATTTTAGAATTAGGTTTTTTGTTGAGAAATCTATCTTTTAGATATCTATGAATTGTAATTCCTGGCTATCTGCCCACTTGTGTGTTTTAATGTGGTACATAAAGGAATTGTGTTAAGAAAAAACAGACAACTTTCAACAGCAAAGTTGAAATGATGAGTGATATGGTAGACTGCAGAAAAGCTGCTGTAACCATTTTTAAAAATCTGAAATGGCACATACTTGGCATAATGTCTTTTGGGGCAATTAATGATTTGAGGAGAAAAGGAAGAAATCTGGCAACATCAGGATCAGGAAAACTAATTTTGTGAATATACTTCTTTGAGTGAAATGCTTTAGCCTTTTCCCCATTTTGTCAGTTTGATTATTCTCTGGTCCTTTCCTACTGGTTTTTAAACTGGGATGTTCAGATTACATAAATATGTATATGGCCTGGAGAATTGATCCCCTACAATTCATTAATTTCCATTTCATTTGACAAATAATACATTAGCAGCCCTGTTAAAAGAAATATTGTAAGAGGTTTTACCTTAGAGGAAATGTATACTGCATTTTTCATTACATGGTGATCAAAAAGATGATTGAAACTCTTCTCTGTCAATACGCAGCATCTGATGAGAGTATATTTTAATGGAACACTTGTACATGGATGGTCTCTGAATCTTCAAGTATAAGTATTCTCAAGAAGGTACAGAGGCAAAATATTTTGATCTTAGTTTTAAATCTAAAATGAAAAAAATAGATTGCCTCTTTTATATGTGACTGAAGTTCAAGGACAACTGCTTTTACCAAAGCACTTTATTATTTTCTTCTGTTATTTTTAGAGCACTTTTAAATATTGGAATATTCTCAAATGACCATTGGTAGTCTTTTGATTTTTATTGAAATTTGAAAATACTAATGTGATTTTCTCAGTTCATTATGAGAACTTTCTGTGAGGTCCCAAGAAAAACTCTCTTTGACTGAAATTCTTCCTCTGTTTAAAATTTAGATTATACATTACAGGTTTACAGCATATGCCATCAATAGGTAAAGGTAACGGTTCCCCCACACATGCGTGCTAGTCGTTTCTAACTCTAGGGGCCGGTGCTCATCTCCGTTTCAAAGCCGAAGAGCCAGCGCTTGTCCGAGGACGTCTCCGTGGTCATGTGGGCAGCATGACTAGACGCCAAAGGCACACGGAACGCTGTTACCTTCCCACCGTAGTGGTCCCTATTTTTCTACTTGCATTTTTACATGCGTTCGAACTGCTAGGTTGGCAGAAGCTGGGACGAGTAACAGGTGCTCACTCTGTTACGCGGCACTCGGGATTCGACCCGCCAAACTGCCGACCTTCTGATCGACAAGCTCAGCGTCCTAACCCACTGAGCCACTGCGTCCCTTATGCCATCAATATAGGGTCTCAAACTGGGGGTCGTCTTGGGCAAAGTTTTGACACAGATGTATTTAATTCATTAGAATTTTGAAAACATGAGAATCCTTTTTAACAATCTATAAAGAGTCCAAACTCATAATAGAGACTTTTAGAAAATATTTAGGCTAACACTTCAGGCACCAATGAAATTAGAAACTTACCAAAATATTTCTTACTTTTTCAAAGATAAATCTTTTTTAATAAATATTTTATTAATTTTCTAATTTTACAATCATGAATATTTAATAAACAGCGTGTTGTCTGGGTCCACTGGTAATTCAGTGGTACGTATCAACTTTCTCAGTCTAGTTCCAATACTACACCATCCAGTGTTGCCTTGATCCTGTCTTCTTACAATTCTCGTTACTGTTAATACATATACAATTAAATATCACATTTTTCTGGTATTATACATAATATCGATAGTGTCAGTTTGTAATATCTTTTCTACCTGAAACATATCTCAATTGCATTTGCACTTAAAATCCATTTGTTTAATCAATATCCTGTTTTTCCCATTTTTAAAAAATTTAAATTTCCCATTGATATTCAAGATATCTTTATCGCTTATAATTTTCTCATAATAAATTATATTTGGGTACCAAAAGCTTCTCCTATTCAAACCCTTTTAGAGTTTTCATATTTACCATCTCATAGCAAAGTATAATATTCTAGTTACAAATCCTATCCTTATAATTATGATAATACTTTTATTTCTAACAGTTTTCTATTCTCTTAACCATATTCAGACATCTGTTTAATAGTATAATATCCCATCCAATAGGTTAAAACCCCTATTTTCTTCAGTCTTACTCTAACTTTCTTCCTTTGCCAAATAACGTTCCAAGTCAGTGCATCTGAATCATCAAGTAATTCTTCCTTTGTTTTTGTATACATTGTTTGAAATGAGGAAGACAATTTGATTGGAGTATTTTTCGAAGAATGCTCAACCCACTTTATTCATTAAACACTTTCTATACTTCTTTTTTTCTTTTCATTTCTTGTTTGTTAATATTCTGCATTTCTACTAAAAGCTTTATCATCCATTCGCTCTGCTCTTCTTCCTTATCGTCAAATGTGTTCTGAGATCTTGACAAGATATCTTTTTCATTTCCAGTGTTATCACTTCATCTTCTAGTTTTTTATTTGTCTGTATCTGTCTGTTAATTCCATTCCTCCATCTTTGGATCTGTTTCTTCTAATTTTCCTTTTGTTTTCTGGGTTACTAGTTCCTTCTTTGTAGTCATTGTCTGAATTTATAAGTTTAGGTTAGAAAATTGTTCTTTTATCTCATTTACATTATTTTTAGTCTCATCATGTGTAGTTATCCTAGACTCCCAAAGACCTTTTTGCCTTCTATATTGAAAGTTATAAAGTTCTGCATTCCTGTCTCTAGTGATAAACCTCTGCCTCCTCCATTTACAATTGTATACAACATAAACCTCTGCCTCCTCCATTTACAATTGTATACAACAAATACCTCTGCCTCCTCCATTTACAATTGTATATAACAAGACTTGTCTCCTGTAATTGCCCTTGCCTCAAGATATGGCTTCCTGTCTCCTGTAATTGTCCTTGCCTCAAGTTATGCCTTCCTGTGATAACCCTTGTCTTCTCTGTTAGCATTTGTATACGATAAGTTATGCTTTATTGTTTCCTGTGATGACCTTTGCCCTCTTCATTAGCAGTTGTATGCAATGAGCTATGTTTTCCTATGACCTTCCATATGTTGTTTCCTCATGTGTGTACTTCCCCCTCCCTGATGAAACTGCTCAATAAAAGAGTGCTGTGCAAAGCTGTTTGGGGGGCAACACCATCCACCCCGGGCACTCTGTGCTCTCTCACCTTGAACAAACTTGTGTTGGTGCCTCAGTTTGTCCTAGGATCCTGTTCCTGCGCTATCGCAGTTCCCAAGTGTGACCATCGGAACGTCTGGCACACTGGGTCGGTGGCAAAGGGCAAAATCCTTCCATATTCAAGGTGTTCACCCTTGCGAGGTCCTCTAAATTCTCACCCCTGTTACGGGGCTCTAAGAGTTGAGGCCGAAACCCTAATCGGTCGCTCGACGCGACAACTGGGGGCTCGTCCGGGATCGCGGCTTCAACTCCACAGTACGACTCCTGCCCAGGGGTGTACTGCCTGCACTCCTGTTACCACGCACCTCGGAGAAGGCTTCTAATCGTGAGTAATGGGCTCCCCACTTTCCAAAGTTTCGTCAGGTCATAGGGACGAACTTTTTAATATAGTGCAGAATGCTAATTTTGTTCAAAAATACAATAGCACCATGGTCCATCCTGTAGGAAAGAGACTTTTAACAAAACTTTTACAATATATTAACAAAAATTGTCCGGCTTATCCGGAATCAGGCACTTTGTCTGTTATAACCTGGGAAAAGCTAGGTAAATATCTTCACAGTCATCCCAGGGCGCCTGCTGACATTTTGTCCGCATGGCAAGCAGTGATGGCAGCATTAAAACTTTTGCCATCTCCTTTAGATCTGACATCTTCTACCTCTAAAACCTCTTGATCACTCTTCTGATCTTCCGCCTTCATCTGAAGCCCCCCCCACCCTATCCTTCCGCACCATCTACAACATCTTCTGACAAACCTTCCTTACATTCTTCATCGTCATCTGAACTCCTAGCCTCCTCTTCTCCAACCTTATTGCCAGGAGGCCAATTAACAAATCTTCTTACTTCATCTGTTTTTCTGATGGATTCTCCTGAAGAAACATCTCTTTATCCTTTAAATTTAGCCCCGGGTGGAGGGGGTCCTGCAATTCATCTTTTTCTTTTAATCTAGCTCTTTGGATTATTGTTTTGGCCTAAAACCCCAAATTGATATGTGTGTTTTGTTTTGTTATATATATATATATATATATATATATATATATATATATATATATATATATATATATATATATATATATATATATATATATATATATATATATATATATATATATATATATATGTTTTCTGAGGTTTTCGCGGGTGCCTGTATGTGGATCCTTGGTTTTTCGGGTTTTTCCCCGCGTAGAATTAAAGGTGTAAACCTTTAATTCTACGCGGGGAAAAACCCGAAAAACCAAGGATCCATATATATATATATATATATATATATATATATATATATATATATATATATATATATATATATATATATATATATATATACATTTGGAACATTAAGCTTGGACTTGGCATGGTGAGAAAAATAGGAGATGGTTAAAGGGCCCTATAGAAACCATGTTCGGTTGGAATCAACTCATGATTTTTCTCACCTCTTGTAGGACAAGCCATATGTCTAAATAAATGTTGTTTTAATAGTATCTGTGTATATATTTAATTTTAATTTAATAATATTTCTATACCGCCCTTCTCCCTGAGGACTCAGGGCGGTTCACAGGGCAGAATAAAATACTAAATACAAACATTAAAAAGAGATTAAATGATTGCCCAAGTTAAAACAATTGGAATACAATTCTAAAACCCCAAGATAAAATTGAGACACCAAAAATAAAAAAAAACCCCACCAATCCCCATCAGGCTAGGCCGGCTTGTACAAACAGAAACGTCTGTCTGTGTTGTTCTGTGTTATTTCCAAGACTTGGAAGAGGGTCAAAATCCTCTCTGATAACACCAAACAAAAAGGCCTTATTTAACAATGTATGGTTTGTCTGGAGAAAGTATGAAATGGAATTTTTGTATGTGAAATTGTTTATGCAAGCAGTCAGAATGGAAGTGAATGAGTTAATTTGCTGATATGTAAATGTGAGTGTGTTAGCCCTCAAACCCACCTACCACCCCCCACCCCGTCCCAGGCTGTGAAAGGAACAGTAAACTACAGATTTTATTGTTGTAAAAGCCATGGATGATGTGTGAGAGAAAATGCATGTAAAGGAGAGCAAACTATTTTTTTTTTGGTGGTGAGATTTTTGTAAAGTTTCTTTTACCCCCCCCCAACCCCACTCTGTTACTTTAAGAGTGAGAAAGGGAGAGACAGCCAGAAGAGGGGGGGTGGCTGGTCCTTTTAACCATTTTTTTTCTCTGCTTAGAATTCCAGTCTGAGAAAGGGGGGTGGATGTGAAACTTGATGCCCACTCTTGCAGTTTCAGCTTGCAATTTTTTTTTTACTCGTAAGAGGAGAGATTAATTGTTGGACAAGTTTTTGGAAATTTTTGAGTTTTTAGTTAAACATCACCCAAAAGAAATTACTCTGATCTTTTTGTGGAGTTGTTTTTTGTTTTTGTTTTTTTGTTTTTGATGTTTTTGTGTCTGTGTACAGGACACATTGATAGAAGGTGATATCTGGGAGAATTTTCCTCCCTTAATCAGCACTAACCTGTGGATTTTATGCCTTACAACAGGCTCTGAGATTGTTAATACAGGAAAGGGGGAACATATACACTGACTCCAAATATGATTATGGAATCTTCAATACTTTTGGAGAAGAGAAATGTAGAGGATTGATTAATAGCTAAGAGAAACAGTTGGCTCATGCAAAAGTTGCTAGAAGCTGTGGAAGCAGAAAAGACAGAAGTTAGGCCAGAGTGGCAGAAGGGCAGTGAATGAATGGATATAGAAGGGAGAAACAGAAAAGTGGTTTTTAAGTTGGTTTGCACAGATTTGTGAATTGCATGCATGAATTGTATGCCTTGACACAAGCCTTAGAATGCTGAAGGAACAAGAATGTACTATAGAAATATGGAAAGGGAGAAACATGGGAAGTAGAAGAAAGAGAGAGGTGGATGTTACATGATGTGAGTCTGTTCCTTTTGCTGCTATTATTTTAAACACGCCTGGACTATTTACTGCTGCTATTGTTCAATGTGCTAACCAATTGAAAATTTTGGAGTAGATTCATTTATCCCACACGCCCAAAGTTTCTGTTTTAACCAGAGAAGCACAATTAGCTCAATTGATTTTTAAAATCCGTCACCGAACGAAAGCCTTGATTGGGCTGGAGATAGACACTCTTTTTGTGCCTATGTCTTTGCAAATTTGGGAATCATTTTTTCAAATCTCAAGTGAATTGCAATTTTCCTTAGCTGATTGGCATGGCAAGGTTTCTTGCCACCCACCACCCGATTATCATTTGCAATGCAAATTGTTTGCACTGTACCCATTGACTGGTTGTCACCCTTGTCTCCTCACCCCCTACATTTGGCTGTTACAGTTTTTGCAGATGGGAGCAAGGAGTGTGGCGCCTGTGCCTGGTTGGAAAATGGTCAATGGAGAACCAAGCAAACAACACCCCAGCGGTCAGCTCAAAAAGCTGAACTGGCTGCTTCAATTTTGGCCTGTCAAATTTTTTCCTTTCAACCTTTGAATCTTATTGTGGATAGCTTTTATGTTTATCACACAATTCAAGTGATTTATGGATCTTATTTATCTCCCTCCATTCAACCAGATTTGTTACAACTTTTTTTAACCTTGCAAAATTTGCTTTTTGAACGCCAACATCCTGTTTTTGTTGCTCATATTCGTAGTCATCAGCCTTTTCCAGGTTTTTTGCAAGAGGGAAACAATGTTGCAGATCAGGCTGCCTCTGGACCTTCAGCCTGTTCTTTGCAACCCCTCACCCCCTGGGAAAGTCATTCATATTTCCATCAAAATTCCAAAGCTTTGCAGAGGCAGTTTGGCATCACTGCTGCAGAAGCAATTGCAATTCGCCAGCAGTGCCCAACATGCAGCAAACAAGCAACTGCAATTCCTATGGGTGTAAATCCAAGGGCATTGGAGCCTTGCCAAATTTGGCAAATGGATGTCACACAAAATGCACCATTTGCTCCATGGAAGTATTTGCATGTTTCAATTGACACCTTCTCAGGATTCATCATGGCCACCCCCCAAAGGGGTGAAGCCACTAAACATGTAATTAATCATTGTATTCGGACCTTTGCAGTGCTGGGATGTCCAAAAGAACTCAAAACAGATAATGGCCCTGCCTATAGCAGTCAAGCCATGGCAGAATTTTGTCATCATTGGCAAATAATACACAAATTCGGAATTCCATATAATAGCCAAGGCCAAGCCTTGGTGGAAAGGGCTAACCAAACCTTGAAACATGCTTTAGATCGTTATAAAAATCAGAACGGGGGAAAACGAAACCCCAACCTCCCAGCAGTGCAAGAAACTCTTAATCTTTGCCTCTACACTCTAAACTTTTCCAACTTGACTGGCTATCCCTTAACCACAGCTGCAGAGCAGCATTTTTCATCTCCAGTTGCAGATCAGCCTAAACCCAAAGTGTGGTATCGCCAACTTCCAGACCTAACTTGGAAAGGCCCTGCAGACCTTCTCACTTGGGGAAGAGGCTACGCAGCTGCTCAACTGCCAGACAAAGTGCTGTGGATCCCCGGTCGCCACGTTCGTCCGTATCATGCCTCCACAAAACACAACTGCAGAACCCATTAAAGGTGACAGCATGGTTTGTGACTTTTTTCAGCTTTAACACCACTGACTGATGCCACTAAAACACAATTCCATCTGAAAGCTTACCCCAGACGTCAAAGTTTTGCCGCCTACTCAGCCTGCAGCATTTCATTGTGCCTCCACTTCACCAGCTATCCCATCCCGTTCTTTACAATGGCTCACACCTTTGACATTGGTTCCAGTCAAAAATGACTCTTTTCACACTGTTTTTGCCCATCGCATGGACCCAGAAGGAACAACCTGTTGTTAACAACGAGTCTACCATCATCATCTATGTGAACTCTGTAGCTCATGTTCCTGTCCAAACTTGAAATGGTTTCAACTTTCAGGAATTACTTGGCTCCTGGTTTCCCAAATTACCTGGTTTACAAGCTATTGTAGCTTTAATTGGTATGATTGTATTAGGATGTATTATTTTACCTTGTGTCTTGCCTATTTTTATCAGAAGTATTACTAACAGTATTTCTTTGATTGTGCTTGACTCCATGGCAGAATTAAACAAACGATTGAAAGACAGAGAAGGGGAACGCTCCCAGCATTATACTTGGTATCAAGGAATGTTTAACTTCTCTCCCTGGCTGACCACCCTTTTCTCAGCCATAGCTGGTCCTTTAATTTTATTATTACTTGCATGTGCAATTGGCCCATGTGTTATGGGTAAACTTTTAGATTTTCTACAACGAAGGCTGAGCAGCATTAGCGATGACATTCTGTTGATGAAACACACTGTTGACAGTGAATACAAACATCCTCTTTTAGAATTTACCTCTGATGAACCCTCACACCAACACTCTTTGAAAGGAACACTGGCGCTGGCACAGGAGGTATCGAAGGATTTCTCTTTTTCCCGCGTAAGTGTCCTAGAAGAGAAAGTTCTGGACTACATTGAGGGGCCTTCTCAGTAATTGGCCTTAAAAAACAGAAAAGGAGGAGTTGTAGTTATCCTAGACTCCCAAAGACCTTTTTGCCTTCTATATTGAAAGTTATAAAGTTCTGCATTCCTGTCTCTAGTGATAAACCTCTGCCTCCTCCATTTACAATTGTATACAACATAAACCTCTGCCTCCTCCATTTACAATTGTATACAACAAATACCTCTGCCTCCTCCATTTACAATTGTATATAACAAGACTTGTCTCCTGTAATTGCCCTTGCCTCAAGATATGGCTTCCTGTCTCCTGTAATTGTCCTTGCCTCAAGTTATGCCTTCCTGTGATAACCCTTGTCTTCTCTGTTAGCATTTGTATACGATAAGTTATGCTTTATTGTTTCCTGTGATGACCTTTGCCCTCTTCATTAGCAGTTGTATGCAATGAGCTATGTTTTCCTATGACCTTCCATATGTTGCTTCCTCATGTGTGTACTTCCCCCTCCCTGATGAAACTGCTCATTAAAAGAGTGCTGTGCAAAGCTGTTCGGGGGGCAACACCATCCACCCCGGGCACTCTGTGCTCTCTCACCTTGAACAAACTTGTGTTGGTGCCTCAGTTTGTCCTAGGATCCTGTTCCTGCGCTATCGCAGTTCCCAAGTGTGACCGTCGGAACGTCCGGCACACTGGGTCGGTGGCAAAGGGCAAAATCCTTCCATATTCAAGGTGTTCACCCTTGCGAGGGTCCCTCTAAATTCTCACCTCTGTTACGGGGCTCTAAGAGTTGAGGCCGGAACCCTGATCGGTCGCTCGATGCGACAATCATGAAATAAAACAATTGTCTCTTGGATTAATTTCAACAAAGAGAGAATTTCTTTCTGAGATTCATTAACATTTTCTTGTTGGTATATCAAGCTAGAGGCTTCAGAGATAAGTGTTAAAGATTTTTTTTTTACCATTTTGGGTTTTTTTTATGCAGTCTTTATAGTCCAATAGGGTCTCCAACACAGATAAGCAACCCAAGAGGTTTTTTTCCCCCTTTTCCCAGTTGCAGTCTGCAAAAGTGAAAGTTTCCAGGAACAACAAAAAGTCTTATCTAAATCCGGGCTTCAAGCCAAATTTCCTTTAAGCATAGTAAATTGTATGCTGTGATTCGCCACTAGATGTCGTTGACACTGTCTTCCAGCTTTCCAAATCCAAATCTATTCCAAATCTTTCCAAATCTATTTTACAAACTTTAAAATATCTTTTCTAAAAAAAGTCTCAAACATACTTTTAGTCCACAAATTTCAAAGCTATATATCTGTATTAATTCCAAATTAATCTTGTGGTTTTCTCTATTTTTCCCCAAAGCAATTAATTCACTGCTTTTCTTTTCCTAAGGGAGTGGGACAAAAACTTCCCTTTCCTCTCTTATTGAGGAGGATTCTTTGCTTTGGGCATTCTTTTTTCCAGGAAAATAGTATTAAGATCATAAAAAGAGGATAAAGTCTCACCCAGTTCCATCCACGTTGCTCAAAAATTGCTAGTTAATGCTTATCTTCGGTTGTTAGCAGATTCTGGCTGGCCATACGAATGTAGCCATTCTTTCCCCCACCAGTCTGGAGGGCTTCGTCAGATCCAGAGGAAAGGCTGCCATCCCTCCTTCTTTGCCATCTCTCCGGGACAACTTTCAACCCTTTTTACAGTCCCCAGCAGGGCAAAATTGAATGTGATTTGATTTGATTTATTATATTTATATGCCGCCCTTCTTTCTAAGGACTCAGCGCGGAGCCCCATCTTCCTGCATCTTTACACCGTGAGGCCAAACCAGAAGCTCCTCAAAGATAAATCTTTGTGTATTTTTTGGAGGTTGCGGTCATATGGTGCACATATTTTTTTTATTATCCAAACTATGTTTTACTCTTCTCTACAAAGCACTGAAGGTTCTTCTATGCTTTTCATTTTATTTGTATGCCATATCCAGTCAACTTCATCTTTTATAAAATAAGTAGTTTTGAATTGTTTTTAAATACATGTTCTAATAAGCTAGATAAAGACATCTCAGTGTAGCCTTAATTCACGGCAGCTAGGCAAATATGGATAGCAGCAAAATTTAATAAATAAATAACTTAGTGAATACGATATTCCCTTCATTGTGCATGTGTTTTAAAAACAACTTTCGAGAAATACATTGAGATCTAGAGATCTTCTTTGACAAAATATCCTTTAGATGATTTGGAGTAAAACTACCATCACTACCAGCTAATCTAAGCTAATAGCTATATTGTTTGTTTGTTAGGATGGATGGGAGTTGTAATCTGGAGACTATTCGACTATGGAAGTCAAGAATTCTTCTACTCCCAGGATTTGCAAGTGTACATACTTATTCATGTTTCTGTGTATAAGCATATCTACATTAACCATACACATGACCTATGACATATGCACTAGTCAGAGAGTTTCTGTACAGTGTAAAAAAATGAGAACTATCCGTTCTATAAGACTATGAGGCTGTAATTTATTCTGAGTGGTTTTGTTCGTCCTGAGAAAGAATTAGTACAGCCCTGATTTAGTAGATTAAATTGAGAAAAACAGCAACACCAAAGTCTGTTTTGCATCTGAGTATATTCAGAAGGTCTTTTTAACCCACCTCCCCTATGCATACACCAATTTGTATGGAAGTAGCTATAATGAATCTATATGCATGACTCTTCACAAAAATATCTTGCATGGCCTCCACTATTTTGTGTGTGTGTGTGTGTGTGTACATGACAAAGTGGAAGAGTGAGTGCATGCTAGAATAAAAAAGGGGAACGCTATAACAAGTTCTGGTGAATACATTACCATATAATTTGTTAATTACTTGTCACTGAAAAGTAGTCATTTAATCGAGAGGCAATACTAAAAATGTGAATATAATTACATAGTATAGACTTTTTAATTTGTACAAGGTAGCTTTGATATTTCTTGCTTCTTTAAATTATAATTTATATATATATATATATATATATATATATATATATATATATATATATATATATATATACTGTATATATATATATATACATACTGTATATATATATATATATATATACTGTATATATATATATATATATATATATATATATATATATATATATATATATATATATAATGTTTTAAGTATTTGTTAAGTATTTTAGAATACCTTGCTAGGCCCCAAACATGGGACAAATCTTATTGCTTGTTTCAGCCTAACCCAAGGCCATCTGCAGGCTGTAGTCACAACAGTGACAGCTCATATTTGTGTAAAAAAAAAATGTTTGGATTGCTAACAAAGAATTAAAGGGAGTGTGTGTGTGTGTGTGTGTGTGTAAAATGATCCACATCTCCGAGGTACAGTTGTGCTAAACTGACCATAATAAAGACATGCAGATGAACCATCTCCACGTCATGATTGCATTAACAGAGGTGGGCGATCACTCCTCCTCATCATCTATGCCCTCAAAGTTCTTGCCTTCATGCCACATTTACTCCCAAAGTACAAGTTCCCTATCAAGTTGGAAATATAAAGCAGTACTTCAGTCAAAAAATGCAAGGCAGGAAGAAAAAGATTGCCTTTTATGGCAAAGCTTGCAGGGCTAACAGTCGTTTAGAGAAAGTACTCAGTAGAGCATCTGACCGAAGGTAACTGAACAACTTACTCAGCTATAACATGACCATTTATTTAGATTACATAGCAGAAGAATTGTAGCTGTTAAGGGAGTGTGGCTGGGACCACGTCGATTAAATGTCTGGCAGGTGAAAAGAGGGCTGCAGAAATATAATGCTAGAAAGTAAAAACAAAAATAACAAATTAGTACATGAGGGTGAGTACGTGTGTCAGAGCAGGTTATTCTTGTCTCTGATTGTTTCCAGCGTGTGGTCCAATAGAAGAGACATGCTCTGGCTTCCCTCTCTTCAACAATGTCAGCTGATGGGTCTCAGGAAGTAGACCTTTTGTGTTGCAGCCTCTGTCCTCTAGGACATCCCACTCTGCTAGGTACTGACTCTTCTGGCACTCCAGAAAACTTTTTTTAAAAGGGCCAATTTCCCAGGCATTAGAGTTGTGAAGTTAATGGGACCCATGAGATGAGTGCTATCGTTGTGACTATTTTTGTTTTCGACTGCCACTATTATGTTGCATTTATTGTTATTGCTTTGGTTGCTTTATTGAGTTTTAAAGTTGGTTAACTGCCCAGAGCATCTACATTTATTGAGATAAGAAGCCGTATAAACCAACTAAAACAGATAATAAATGTTTTAATAAGCTGCTCTATGCTAAATGTATCAGTATGTATTAATTTATCTTTGGGGAAATGGCCAATTAAACCAAGACAACAACAGCATTGTTTTTATTTACTTATCAAACAAATTTATATAGCTGTCCAGTTGACTCTCGGTAGCATACATTTACTGTGATGGAGATGTCATGGTCTACAAACTTGGCTGGTTCTCACTTGTTAACTTTCAGTCCCAAAGCTCTACAATGATATCATTTAATCTTTTGGAAGGTTGTGGAATAATAATAATAATAATAATAATAATAATAATAATAATAATAATAATAATAATAATAATAATAATAATAATAATAATAATACAAAACTAGTGGACCAGAGGAATGCTGTAGATATAATTTACTTGGATTTCAGTAAGGCATTTGATAAAGTAGATCACAACCTACTACTTGATAAGATAGAAAAATGTGGGTTAGATAGCATCACCACCAGATGGATTCATAGCTGGCTGACAGGCCGTACTCAGCGTGTGGTCCTCAATGGAACTGCATCTACATGGAAGGAAATGTGTAGTGGGGTGCCCCAGGGCTCTGTTCTGGGCCCAGTGCTCTTCAACATCTTCATTAACGATTTGGATGAGGGGATAGATGGGGAACTCATCAAATTTGCAGATGACACCAAGCTGGCAGGAATAGCCAATACTCCAGAAGATAGGCTTCAGATACAGGAGAATCTGGACAGACTCGAACACTGGGCACTATCTAACAAAATGAAATTCAATTGTGAAAAAAGTAAGGTTCTGCATTTAGGCAGGAAAAATCAAATGCACAGGTATAGTATAGGTGGTACCTTGGAGTCCTAGTGGACAATCACTTAAATATGAGCCAGCAATGTGCTGCAGCTGCCAAAAAAGCCAACACAGTGCTAGGCTGCATTAACAGAGGGATAGAATCAAGATCACATGAAGTACTAATACCACTTTACAATGCCTTGGTAAGGCCACACCTGGAATACTGCATCCAGTTTTGGTCACCACGATGTAAAAAAGATGTCGAGACTCTAGAATGAGTACAGAGAAGAGCAACAAAGTTGATTGGGGGACTGGAGGCTAAAACATATAGGGAACGGTTGCTGGAATTGGGTATGTGTAGTTTAATGAAGAGAAGGGTGAGGGGTGACATGATAGTAGTGTTCAAATATCTCAGGGGCTGCCAGAAAGAACAGGGAGCCAGGCTGTTCTCCAGAGCACCTGAGAGCAGGACAAGAAGCAACGGATGGAAACTAGTCAAGGAGAGAAGCAACCTAGAACTAAGGAGAAATTTCCTGACAGTTAGAACAATTAATCAGTGGAACAACCTGCCTCCAGAAGCGGTGAATGCTCCAACACTGGAAGTTTTTAAGAAGAGACTGGACAGCCATTTGTCTGAAATGGTATAGGGTTTCCTGCCTTAGCAGGGGGTTGGACTAGATGACCTCCAAGGTCCCTTCCAACTTATTATTATTATTATTATTATTATTATTATTATTATTATTATTATTATTGTTGTTGTTGTTGTTGTTGTTGTTGTTGTTATTGTTATTAACAACAACACAACAATAATAATAATTATTATTATTATTATTGTGTTGTTATTGTTTTTGTTGTTGTTGTTGTTGTTGTTATTATTATTATTATTATTATTATTATTATTATTATTATTATTATTATTATTTTGGAAGGGTCCTGCTCAGGCAGGAAAACCTATACCATTTCAGACAAATGGCTGTCCAGTCTCTTCTTAAAAACTTCCAGTGTTGGAGCATTCACAACTTCTGGAGCAGTTTGTTAATTATTCTAACTGTCAGGAAATTTCCCCTTAGTTCTAGGTTGCTTCTCTCTTTGATTTGTTTCCATCCATTGCTTCTTGTCCTGCCTTCAGATCCTTTGAAGAATAGTTTGACTCCCTCTTCTTTGTGGCAGCCCCTGAGTCATTGGAACACTTGCCCCTAGTTCTTCTCTTCATTAAACTAGATATACCCAATTCCAGCAACCATTCCTTATATGTTTTGGTCTCTAATCATCTTTGTTGCTCTTCTCTGTACTCTTTCTAGAGTCTCAACATCTTTTTTACAGTACATTGTGGTGACCAAAACTGGATGCTGTATTCGAAGTGTGGCCTTACCAAGGCATTGTAAAGTGGTATTTCATTTCTTCATTTTTTATAATAAAAATATAGAGTGTTTAGAACCTCATTTATATTTTCCTTTTTCCCCGCTGGGAGAATGAAGGTAACTAGGTCCTCTGCTATAAATTCTCTGGCATTGTAATATGGGCTATTTCAGTAAACATAAAGTAAAAAAAATGGACATGAAACATCAAAGGAACAATGGTAAAATGGTAGATGTTAATGCTGCTATATGATGTTTCGCTGAAATACGTTTGCACGTGGATATGATTAATGCTTGTCTGTAATATAAATATAAATCTTAAACAACCCAATTTAAAATATTTTATGTTATCCTAAAAGCAGATGGCCAGCAACCTGAATTTCTATTAAGGACTTAATCTATATTTTTATCTAAAGGGAACTGGAATAATTGCAGGGGTATCACTTATATATCAAGTTAGCAATATCTGTTCCAAAGCTCCCATATATTTTTATATAGTCAGGAATGGTAAAGTATCAGACACCTGGAACCATAATATGGAAACAGGATCACAAAGCACTATTTTTTGAATTTCAGCTTCCACCTTTTTTTCCCCTTTGGAAAAAGGGTTTCTAAGGGAAGGCATACTTAGAGTTTAATTATATCAGCAGGATGCTGTAGGCTCCCCCAGCATTACAATTATAACGTAGCTGCCTGTGACAAAATTGTATGCCTAGCTCTACCGTCTCCCCATCTGAGGTAAGCAAAATGGATTTCCTTTACAAAAGGGGCAACTTTTTTTGTCAGTTGAAATCGTAAGTACAATTTCAGCAAAAGCAGCTTAGCTGAAGCCAAGAAGATTTCCAGCTAAGTCCAAATTACTGGAGAAGTAGGAGTGTTTGTTTGCTATTATTTGAACTTTGCTGCAAAGATTGGTCCAAATGAATTTGACAGAAGGTGGCAAGAAACATTTTGATTCAGTACTGTATGTTGCATAGATAGCTCTAAGGGAGAGTCACATGGCTCCCAAGTTATCTTATACAGTACATGCTACAATGTTGATTTTAAAATGTTGAGAATTTTCTGTTGCCATAAACAATTTGGCCTTTCTAGTTCTCTCCTTACTTGGGCCAAGTGCCACGCATCCATTTTGTCTTGCCTTTTTAATGATTCGGTTCTCATTCCATTTGATGAAAGAGGATAGGATAGGATAGGATAGGATAGGATAGGATAGGTTAGGATAGGATAGGATAGGATAGGATGGGATGGGATGGGATGGGATGGGACGGGACGGGACGGGACGGGACGGGACGGGACGGGACGGGACAGGACAGGACAGGACAGGACAGGACAGGACAGGACAGGACAGGATAGGATAGGATAGGATAGGATAGGATAGGATAGAATTATTTATTGGCCAAGTGTGACTGGATACACAAGGAATTTGTCTCTGGTGCCTAAGCTCCCAGTGTACATACAAACAACAAATTAATAGTGCTGCTTTTTGAAATCTTTTCAGTGGAAAATGAATATTTGGTGATTTTTTTGTGAGTGAACGCTTAGAAATATAGTCAGCCAGACTGGAAATGAGTTCAAAAAAAGAGCTCTATTCTACCAACTGCCCAAGGTGTATCCTCCCAGACAAATGACTGCCCAACCTTTGCCTGAAAATATCTACTAATAAAATTCTATAACTTCAGGAGGGAAGTTTTTCCACTCCTTATAGTTCTCATAGTAATGAAATTCCCTACTGTTACAAGTTTGGATCTTCCTCTGTAAAGCTTCTACCCATTCATTTTTCTTCTACTTTTGGGTGCTATGGTGGAAAAAAAATCGTACTATCCCTTCAAGTATTGGGTCATATTTCTACTTAGCTTTCTCTTTTTTAACTAAACATTATCCAATTCCTATATCTATTCCTCATAAGATTTAACCTCTATGCTGCTCAACATCTTTGTTGTACTTCAATATATGTCTTTTTCCAGTTTCTTGAGTCCTTCTTGTATTATTATAGCAATAAGAAGTGGACACATTTTCAAGTGTCATCTACAAGTGCAGCATAGAGCAGAACTCTATTTTTTGTAATCTTGACACTGTATAATATATAATATAATGGATAAAACATCATGCAAACTAAGATAGTAACTCCTATGGTAGCTTTAGCACACTGCTTGGTCATACTGAAGGAGTAGTCCACCAAAATGACCAAATTCTTCTTACAGGTCCTGCTGCCAAGCCTGGTGTGGTCTTCTCTTGCACCAGTGCATCTAGTTTTTCTTATCTAAGTGCAAAAAACTTTGCATTTAGTTTTCTTATTTAAAGTGCAAAATTTCCTGCCACTAAACTGCATTTTGTTGGAGAGGGCCCAATGCTCAAATCTGTCAAGGACCTTTTGAACATTGAACCTTTTTTCTAAGGTATCCCCAGCCCAAATTTGTGCCATCTGCAAAATTTGTTGAGCTTTTCTTGGAATCTCAATCTAAACAATTTAAATTTTCTCCTCATGTGAATCTTTAGAATGGAACCAAAGCTTGAATAGAAAAATCCTTTTTGTATGCACACTTGAAAGTGAATCTTCCTTTTCCAATAACAGTTGCAAAATGAAAAAAAAACTAGAATGGCTCCTTGTAGTTCAGCTCTAGATTACAGGGTGTCCAATAGGACCTCATTAGAGAATATTGACTGTTCTGTATCTAGATGAAGACAATGACCTTCAAAGAGAAATCTGAGACATGTCAGTTTCACCCAATAGTCCTGGTTATGAAGATGAATGAGTCTTGTTGACAACAATGACTTGAGGACTTTTGCAAAACACTTCAAAATTCTCTTAGTGCTCAGGGCATTCAAAGAGCATAATACAATGCCATAAAATTCACATGAAGTATTAAAACACATTTTTAACAGAAGGAAAAGATGACAATGCCCTAAAAGGAAAATCAGCTATCAATCTCTTGATAAACCCCTGTGTGAGGGAAAAATGTAGTAGTCCAATGTTCAGGGCAGGGATAAGAGGACATTGTGCTCTTGCTTGAGTCACATTCATTACTGTTAATGGGGCCTTCAATGGAAAAAAGCTCTGATGGATTGTATCCAGATTGTACATGGGGCAAGCCTGCAGTTTGATTATCATTGGCTCAAGTTTGGCTCAGTCTTCCATCCTTCCAAGGTCAGTAAAATGAGGACCCAGATTGTTGAGGGCAATACGTATGCTGACTCTGTAAACCACTTAGAAAGGTATGTAAAGCACTGTGAAGCGGTATATAAGTCTAAGTACTATTGTTATAAATAGTCGGTGAGACCTGTAAAAGTGTTTGATTGGACTTCTTGAAAAATACCATTTGGTAGCTTTAAAACTCCATGCAAGGAAAAAAAATAACATCAATATACAATACAATACAATAAAAACAGAGCAATTCGCTCCATTTCAAAGTGCCCCATTTTCAAGCAGACAAAGCTTCCAGTCTCTCTCTGGGCAAAAAGTACGCAGCAGAACCAGGGGCATGGGGACGGAAGGCAGCCGATCCAGATGTGCTGTGCAGCCGCCTGGCTCACGGGAGGCTTGTGTGGCAGCACTGGCAGCAGGCAGAGGCACAGGGAAGGAGGCAAGTAATCCCAATACACTGCCCACTCCATCCCACCTCCGTCTCTTGGCTTGCCAGCAGCCACAGCAGGATCGCCTGCCTCTGCCTCCCCTTGCTGCCTGTGCTGCCACGCAAGCCAGGTGGCCATGCAGCACATTCAAATCACCTGCTTTCCCCACCTCTGCCTCCATGCTTGGACTTACCTGCACTGTGCCAAGGGAACAGCAGGCTGCAGTTGCTGCTGGATACCATTGGCCCCCGTGTGCTTGCCACCTCTTGTGCTGGCCATGCCCATAAGTCTATGGGCTTATTTTGGGGGTAGGGCTCATATTAGGCCCAGCCCAATAAATCAGGCTAGGGTCTATTTTCAGGGTGGGTCTTATTTTCAGGGAAACACAGTAGCTTCAATATGTGATCTTCCTCTCCTGAATCACTTGCCTCAAGGCATGGAGGTCTCAGCCTTTCCATCTGGGGGCTGAGGGGCAGCCCAGGCTCTGCCTCTGTCCCTGGCTGCAATAGCTCCATTCCTTAATCCCCATCGGGGCTTTCAGCTGGTCCTGACACTGGGCTTGATGCCCACTCCTGTGTTTCCTCCTCTGAGTCAGCCGCAGAGTCCTCTGGCAGCTGACAGGCCACAACAGGATTGGGCCTTTCCCATTTTCCGGGACAATTGTAGGTGGGATAGCGGTACCGGCATCAGGCAGAGGCAGAGGCATGGGAGATGGGAGGAATTGCCACTATCCACCTCTCCTGTTATTCAAAGGTGAAGCGTTGCTCTTACCTCCCACGTTTCACTGACGTTTGGGGGCCATCCTTTTTCATTGGCAAAAAGTGTTGCTACCACTTGGTTTCAGCAACCATGGATTCTTCCTTCCTGCAGGTTTGTTGGAAACTCTGCTCCATTGCTTTTCTTTGCTGCCAGCTTACCCACTGCATCTTTTTTGGGCTCTGATGTTAACAGGGCCTGCTTGCCTTGATTCTGGCACTTCCATCATTCTGATACTTTTGTTCCCTAAACTTTTGTGCTGCCATTGCTTTTCCTTGCCACCGCCAGCTTACCTGCTAGATATTCTCAGGGTGGTGCACATGCTGTACTCCGATCCTCCCAGCATTGCTTCTGGCTCTGCCAATGCTGTAATGACCTGTTTTGTTGTTGAGATATAACTGTAGAATCTGTCTTTTTAATAGAGGGTGTGGATGTAGCGTCAGTCAAAACCTCACTCTTGTTATATGTGGGGAATGATTTTTTTTAATCACCTTAGTTATAACAGATTTGGCAGTTTATTGTGTGGTGCTTATTTTAATTCTTTTAAGTAAAAAGACAACATCAGTTGTTTATTTTAATGAAGTTGGATAGAAATCCCAGTAATACTGGGCTTATTTTCAAAGTTTCTATGCAGGTTTGAGGAGGGACAGAGCAGGAAAATGCTTTGCAGGTCACAGATTTTTGTTTTAATGTAACATCTTAGTCATCAAGCCACATTTGGCAGTTCCATGTTTACATCTTGAGAAGTTAAGTACAAAAATTTCTTTGTAATTTGTGAGGAAAGGCCAACCAAGCAAGGTCTTTGTTTCACTCTGCATCCCTCCTAAATGCTGTCTGTCTTAACTTTCTCTTTGGTTTTCTTTGCCCCCCAACCTAACCATTTTTTTTATTTTACCATTTTAAGAGTGCCTTGAAGATGGAAGAAATGCCTGACTTAGGTAGACCCAAAACATTTTAATAAGCCTGTCAGTTTCAAAAATAGCAGCTAAGGTAAAATTTAACCCCACTAACTCACTTTAAATTTATTATCCTGGTTAGTGTATTAAAGAAAGATAAACTTCACCAAACATACGTAATCAAAAGATAGCACCCATCAAAGTAACCTTAATTTTGGTTTGTTCCATCTTTGAGGCAGCTTAAATTTGCATAAAAAAGGGTTGAAAAATCTAAGCTAAGAACTGGCTGCAGTCAATATTGGTGTTAAACATGGGAATAAATTGCAAATAAAAAGCTTGGCAGAGGCCGAAGTTTTAGCGTCCAGTTAAAGATGACCTCTGGAGAGAAAGCCGCTCCTCCATGCCAGAAAGCCCGGCTCCCAGGAAAGGTGGAATTTTCCAAAGGGCAGGTCATGCTGGGCCACTTCATAGCTTGGGAGGGCAGTCATGGGATAATCGCCAAGCCATTCAAGGTTCCGAAGGACAACACCGGGAACTTTAGTTTTGGCTAGAAGTCAGTCGGTTACAATAAATCATGGACACAAAATATAAGAGGAAGTTAAAAGCAGCGAACATATTCAAAGTTAAGCTCAGTTGCTACTTGATTATAGAAATCGGGCCTGCTGGACCTTTTTTAAAAAAACAGATTGCACAGGCAGTCGAGTTACAACTCCAGCAGAGATCAGAATTTGCGCAGTAAGTGATCGCATTTGTAAGTTGAGGCATCATGTGAACAGATAGGATTTTACAACCACAGGATTTCCACTTATGAAAGCTCGCGGAGCTTTAGGCACTTAAGATTAGATCATTTTCCCCCTGCCAGTTATGGGACCCTCACCCTCTCTTTTGCAGACACAGCAGGAAAGCAGAGCGGCTTCAAAAGAATACTAACTCCAACCATTCTGCATCTTTTCAGGCAAGTCTATAAATTTCCCAGGTCAACCAACTCGATCGCTTCTCTAACTTACCTTCTTCTCCTCTGAGTAATCGGTCCAAGGAAGACCTGACCTCTTCCATAAAACTGAACCCTGCAGTGCTTCAAATCGAGTCCCTCAAGGCACTTGAAGCTCATGTTGTCGCAGTATCAAGGAAGTCGGGTTGGGTTTTCCATCTTCCCTTTGAGTTCCTCCAGAACGTTGGCCAAAGCCTCTATAGGGAGAGATGAGGGGCAGACTAGAGTACATAGCACGACACAGGGGGAAGGGCGGTCCTTGGTTCCAGGTCATCAGGGTTTCCCCATTTCAGCCTTCTTCTGTCTCACTTACACACCATTTCCTCGTTGCACATACACTGCAAAAGTAACTCTGAAAAACCCTTTCAAACAAGAAAAAGTATCTTCCTCTGGCTCATTCAAAATACATATGCAATCAGGAGAAGGCTTTATCTTAAAGTACGACTTCAGAATAAATACTACAATTCTTAAAGTCAACATGGCCATTAAAAATCATTTTTGATCCATTCTGCAGAGCGTAGAATTGTTACTATTTAAAACCGTGAGTTATTTGGAGTAAGTGGTCAAAGTACTACAGGGGCCATCTGTTGAAAGGACTCTAGCTACCAGCAAGGACCCATTGGTTAGAAGTAAAAATCTAAGGCAACCATGTTGAACCATTTTCCTTCCCGAGCAAAGAAAGCTTAAAGGTAGGAGAGCTTGGCAAACTGCATTCCTGCAAAGGATCCCTTTTATTGTGCAAGGTCACTCCCTTAGGTCGAGGCACAGAGACAGTGTAGAATAAGATGTAAAGAGTTGAAAAACAATTTAACACTTTGGTTCCAGGAAGGGACTCATACAAGTTCATGCAATCCAGAGCCTAGTTTTTTTGAGTTATACTGTACTGTTGCTAAAGGCAAAG
The DNA here is from genome assembly GCF_947247035.1 of Vipera ursinii. Classification (NCBI taxonomy): domain Eukaryota; kingdom Metazoa; phylum Chordata; class Lepidosauria; order Squamata; family Viperidae; genus Vipera; species Vipera ursinii. The sequence continues at coordinate 139,370,438 of NC_139516.1, read as the reverse complement.
TGTTGGAAAGAAAACGTTGCCATTGTCCAGTTAGAAAGAAACTTTACTCAGGTAGAAAAGGGATGGGTTTAACAGCACAAGTTCCCTTTTTAAATCCAAGCCACATATGAAAAAATAAACCTGGTCCGAATCGCTGAATCACCAGCAGAAAGGGGAGTGAGGTAGCATCTTTGTTTCCCATGATGAACAGTAACACATTTCCTCTTCTCTATTTCTGTCTTTTGCTTCTGTCTTTTGCTTCTGTCTTTTGCTTCTTATTTCCAGGGCTTTTTTTCTCATAGAACGCTCAGAACGGAGTTCCGGCACCTTTTTTGGATGGAACCTTGTAGGGTAGGCAAGGCAGGTTGTATGACATGTGTGAGTTCCAGCACCTTTTTCCTTTACAAAAAAGCACTGCTTATTTCTATCTTTTTGCTTCTCTTTTGCTTCTATCTTCTGCTTCTTTCTCTTTTGTTTCTATCTTCTTTTGCTTCTGCTTCTATCTTTATGTTTATCTGTCATCTTCTGTTGTCCACTTCAGCTTCTGTTTGTGTTCTTTTGCTTTTATTGTTCTTCTATCTATTACTTCTGTTTTCTGCTTGGCTGGATGTTGGCAGTTGCTTCTACGGGAGGAAACTGCAATTTTAACAAATCTTAATGTAAACCCAAAGTAAGTTCAATAAAAATTATTGAACCAGCATCACTGCATCAGCAGCCCCGGTTTAGGTCGGGGTCAAGGCAAGGCCAGGGCAATGGGCCTGCAAATGTAGCCAGTATGGAATTAGAATTACAGCCAAATGGATTCTAACAGGTACACAACACATCAGCACAATTTTTTCCATTAACTTCAACAGGCACAATGCAGGAGAAGAGCTTTATTGCTTTGGAGTATTCCAGAGCAGTTTGCCCATTCCAAGTGAGCTTACAGACTTAATATACAGTTGCGATCAACTCATAAAAGAGCCCTTGATGTTCCTTTACATGCTATCTTTCCGTCCCAGCTCTTCTCCCCAGGGTAGCCTCTGCTGCCATCCAGCAGCCCTGCGCAGCCCAAGAGGTTTGGAGAGGGTCCTCCGGTGAATCAGGCCCTGGTGCCCTCCCTGATCTCACCCCCTCTGCCACAGACCCCTGGACCCCCAAGCCATGCCCAGGCCTCCACAGGTGCCCACGACCTGAGTGATGTGAACTGGCCATGCCCACTCAGCACCCAGCTCCCCAGGCAGCCACCCCCACCCACCACTTTCTTCCCTTTGCCTCTGGTGCTTATTTTTGGGGTAATGCTTATATTAGGAGCATATTGAAGAAACCATGCTAGGCCTTATTCTTTGGTTGGGTCTTATTTTTGGAGGAAACACGGTAATATCAAAAGCACCTACGCTTTCTAGAATTAGGACTTGGCTTTGTTTAGGCTTTTATGATTATATTAATGCATTAATACTCATCTGATTCCAGGTGTGATAATACAATTTAAATGAAAGAGTTAATGCTTTTACGTATGGTCAGATAGGGTTATTTAGGTATGGGGTTAACCACTCCAGTGGTTATAAAACTTTAATGGGCATTTTTGTATACTAAGTCTGAGTGGAAGTTATATTACACCTCCCATGACCTTAAGAGTTCCTTCCAAAAGAGAAAAAAAAGCTACACGGCAACAACAAACACACAGAAACACACTGTCACTGCAGCTACCATGGAGACCAGTTGAATGTTTCCTTCTCTATGGTCATCATCTATCCCTGTGCATAGAAATGCAGTTACAAAAATGAGAAACAAAGAAAATCTGTTTCCAGAAAGACAGCAACCAAGGAAGACTGTTAGGTCTTCTTTCAAAGAGTCCATAATCCAGGATTTATGGTAATTTTAATTGTGAGTTCCCACACAAATGGAGCATCCTGGCCATCTTTCAACAGAAGAGTTCATCTTTTAGCTTTAAAAGCAGTGGCATAGTGCTGTCAGCCATATGCACAGACCTGGCTCTTCCCTTTAACAGATGCACAGTTGCTCAAAATGCCAGAGTAGCAGCTGTCAAAATGTAACAGTTAGCTAAAGTGATTTCCAACTAATGAAGAAAAAAAATGTTCTGGCTCTGATATAAAGGTCGTCCTCGACTTACAACAGTTCATTTAGTGATTTTTCAAAATTATCATGGCACTGAAAAATTGACTAATGATCTTTTTTTCACATGACCGTTGTAACATCCCCATGGTCATGTGATCAAAATTAAGAAGCTTGGCAACCGAGTCATATTTATGATGATGTCTCAGGGTTATGTGACTACTTTTTGCAGCCTTCTAACAAGCAAAGTAAATGGGGAAGCCAGATTCACTTAACAACTGTGTTACTAACATACCAACTGCAGTGATTCACTTATCAAATGTGGTTAAAAAAAAGGTCGCAAAATGGGGCAAAACTCAACAAATGTCTCACTTGGCAACCAAAATTTTGAGCTAATTTGTGGTCGTACGTTGAGCGCTATCTGTTTGGTTGACTTTCAACCCAGCATCAAGGCTGATTTTCACAACTTTCTTTAAAATAATATTAACTCTCAATAGCAGATTTTGCACTGGGTTCTGCTCCCCTGTGTGGGTGTCTAACTTTTTCCTCACATGGGAATAATGCTGTTGTGATGCTAACCAACATATGCAAGAAAAGCAATTGATCCTGGACCAGGAATAAATAATTAAGTGTCTCTCAGCCCTGATCTTCAGCATGTACTATAACAAAAAAATATGGCTGGTATGGAGGCAGGAAAAAAATATATATTCAAATCTATCCTATTTAGGTGAAGAAAAATTTATCACTTGATTTAAATCCAAGCTTCAACTGTTGGAGAGCAGGAATCAGAGAAAAATAGATGGTATTTGTCAGTGCTTTTTTTCTTTAAAAAAAAAGGTGCCAGAACTCTCATCTTGGTGGGTGCAGGAGGTGGAGGGATGGGGGGGGGACGGCGCTGCTGTGGTCATGGATGTGAGGGGTGTTGGTGGCGGACTGCCCCCTGGGGCCAGAGCCGGCACGTCTGGTGCTGTGGGAGCAGCTGGGCCCAATCTATATGGCGGGGCTGCGTGGTGCGGGCAGCAGAGGTGGTGCAGGCCAGGTGATGCAGGCCGGCCACTTAGGCATGCAGGGCAAGGTGACAGTGGCACAGGTCCAGCACAGGTAGGCCACCAGCCTGGCTGACATGGGTGAGCACAAGGAAGGAGTGCACATGGACTCCACAGAACCCACCTCCCTCTCCTTGTCCTCTTTTACTTACCTAGTTGAGATGGTATAGCTGGGCAGCAGGGAGGGATGCACAGTTCCTGCCAATTCACCTTCACTGCAGACAACTTGCCGGTGCAACGTTTGCCAGCCAGGTCTTTTGGCATGCTCAGCAGCAATTCCTATTGGCTTTCGAAAGCCAATAGGCTTTTGAAAGCCAATAGAGCAGGGGTGTCAAACTCAATTTCATTGAGGGCCGCATCAGCATTGCGGTTGCCCTCAGGGGGCCGCGTGGGTGTGGCCAGGCTGGGCGTGGCCTACTGGGTGGGTGTGGCTAGAGTGCGTATGGTCTACTGGGTGGGCATGGCCAGCTCTACATCATTGGCATCAAGGGTGCCTATGGCGGCCTGGGCAGGAGTGGGACAGATCTGAGGGTCTCTGGCAGGAGGAGGGTCTCTGGGCCAGGGCCAAGGCAGTGGGGGCCGTTCCGTCACTGTTTCCAGGATGGCTTCGTGGGCCACATGAAACCACTTCGCGGGCCGCATCCGGCCCCCGGGCCTTGTGTTTGACATGTCTGCAATAGAGGGAGTAGCATAGCTTGTGCAAAAGCTTTTTTTCTGTGTGTGCAAAAAAAAAAGGTGCCGGAACGCCATTTTGAGCGTTTTATGAGGAAAAAAAGCCCTGCTTTTATGTTTTAATCTTATGATTTTAAAAATATTGTAAGTTGCCCCAAACCTCGCTATGTGGATTGCATACAAATATTATATAATCAGTAAATAAAGGTAGAACATATGTTAAATATACGTCAAATGATAATATGCTTCCCTACAAAGTCAATTCTTGCTCAATGACAGACCAAGGAGTTAACTCGGAAAGGCAAGAGGAAAATCTAGAAGAGGTCTGTGCAACTTGTAGAAGGGAAAGGCCCACACTGATAAATTAAAAATCTTTGTGGTCTGCAAAGGAATGCTGGTGGGCTAATCAATGATTTGGTGACTAGAGGAGCATCTACAGTGTTGGAGCTCGTGGTCATGGTAAGCTATGGAGGCACTAGGCAACATGACTTTCAGGGCAGTGGTGGTGATTTTATTATTATTATTTTTTAAAAAAGTCTGTGCTCTGTCCAAGGGTGCTTGGTAGGCTGCATGTACAGGCCTGGTCTAGAATCTATTTTGGAGCATTCAACTATCTAGAGCAGGCATGTCAAACTCACTTTGTTTGAAGCAACTTCTTATAAAAGAATTGCCATTAATTTGTTTTAATAAAATAATTTAAATCAATTTTTCACTTGATTTCAAATTAAATGAATTATATTGGTTGACAGTGAGATTTTTTTTTAGTACAATTGCCAAATGCAAGAAACTGGTTTTAGGTATGTGTGCACTAATTATTTCAACACCAATACATTTTAATAACATATTCTATTTGTAAATGAATGCAAATGCAAATTATACAATTTTGTGCAAAAATAAAACAAAATAACAGATTTAAGAGCTGTTATCATTAGTTATCCTTAGATAAAAAATAATTCCATCATCCAAAACTTTGTTATACTGTATTTAACGAACAGATGCTTTGGGATTAAAAAAAAAAGACTGACTACATTTGATAGTGTATCACCATGGCATTAAAACAAAATTTGAACAGTGTATGAAAAATAAAGGTTCCCTAAACGTTTGCTGGCTATATCTATACATTTTCCTTGATAGCACTCTATTGCCTTCTGCTGCTCTGCAACCTGGCTGCCTGAGGAGAATTTGGCTCTCCAGAACAGCTTCCTTCAGCTTTTGTGTGTGTGTATGTGTGTGTGTATGTGTGTGTGTGTGTGTGTGTGTGTGTGTGTCTGTCTGTGTGTGTGTGTGTGTGTGTGTGTGTGTGTGTGTGTGTGTGTGTGAAAAAAAAGTTGCCGGAACGCCATTCTGAGTGTTCTATGGGAAAAAAAGCCCTGGATATATCACATATAATTGAAGATTGTAATTAGCTGCATGTGCACGTTCAGCAAGTGTGATGTATTTGTTCTGGCATTTCTAGGCCTCTTTCCAACCACATCCAGAAAAATTTGTAACAAACATTGGAATTCTTAAGGCCATGTTTGGTATTTCCCAGCTATCTGTTACTGGAAGGAAAAAGCAATCCCTGCTGCGTTACTGATCCCAGAGAAGCATTTGAGTGTATGCAGGTATCCTTAGGGTGCCATAGTTATGGATGAGAAATATTGGTTGCAAAGTTGGCGTTTCTGGATGTAATACAGATATTTTGGACTTATTTTTGTTTCTTTACATGTTTGATATTTTTAAAAAGGCATATGCTACTGACTACGCTTATGCACATATGTAACATCTTTTGCTAGGATACATGACCACTGCTTGTCCAGAATGTGAAAAGTGAAAGATTGTGACTAAACAAAATTTTAATGTACAGATAATACCACCAGAAATTATTTTAGCCTTTTTAATAAATGTTGTTATTGATGTTAAGCTCACCATGGAAAACATCATATATTGTTATGTATATACTAGGTTAATTATTTAAAGACTGAAGTGCAACATAATTAGATTCTAAATAATCTATTTTTCAAAAAACACAACAGTCCAAACAGTAAAAGTAAAGTCCAAATTAAGAATATTTCATTCTTAAGAATTGTTTAATTTAAAGTGGTTTAGTTGTAATAGATGGTTATAGATTCAAAATAGTTTTCAAGAGTATTTACAAAAGATACTATTTTTTTCTAGCATCAGCTAAATTAGACATATTACATTGAGAAAAATGTTTCTCATTTCTTTCCTGTTACCTTTATTGATTTTATTACAGAAATGTTAAAATAGGAAATAGATGATTTTGTTATCTAATTTTGCCTTCCAAAAGACAGAAGCAGATGAAAAATGTGAGGTTCTTTCCTGTTGGCTTTTTTGAATTAGCTGTTTTAGATTCTAAAAGTTTAGTTCCTAAAGAAGTAACCCTGTAAATAATTTTAATGTCCTCCTCTAGTGCAGGGTCTTTTATGACTCAAGGACTTCAACTCCCAGAATTTCTGAGCCAGCATGGCTCAGCTTGGAAACCTCTCCCTTTCCCCTCAGCATGGCTGGCTCAGTATTTCTGGGAGTTGAAGTCCACGAGTCATAAAAAAGGACCAAGATTGCCTAGCCCTGCAATAGGCTTTCAGAGGAAGCTCTTTTTTTTGCAAAAAAAAAAAAAAAGGTGCCGCAACGCCGTTCTGAACATTCTATGAGAAAAACAGCCCTGGTATTTCTAATCATCAGGGATCATCTGAGCTAGGGAGCCGGGAAGTCATAATGTAGAGAAATTTGTTTTTATCTCAATACTAGCTAAAATTAACTAACTTGTTAGACTTATACTACTCTGTCTCTGTCTCTGTCTCTGTCTCTCTCTGTCTCTGTCTCTGTCTCTCTCTCTCTCTCTCTCTCTCTCTCTCTCTCTCTCTCTGATTTGAAACCATGTGATGGAAGAACCACTTCTTTTTTACATGCATTCCACAGAAACTCTGGGTTTAATTTCAAATGAAACCTATAGATAACTGTCCCAGAATGATAACATTTTAGTGTAGAGTCTTCAAAAAGGCCATTTAAAGTAAAATGTTTCAGCGAAATGTTATTTTATGGCAGATGTTTTTTTCATAATTCTGTAACAGAATTTTTTTTCATAATTCTGTAACAGAATTTTTTTCATAATTCTGTAACTTATAGGTCTGCTGGTTGGCATCATTCTTCCTTTTATCCCAATTGTCCTATGTCCTTTATGTACTGTCCCTCTTCTCTATTTGAGGCTGATCTTCTATTTTATAGCTGAACTTTCTCTAAGCAATTAAAAGTCTGTGTGGGTATTATTTAGGAGCAAGAAGCATGGCAGCTTTATAACAGATGCCAAATTAGAAATTGAGAAAGCAATCAAAGTTCATGATTTCGCAGGCTATTTTTTTAAAAAAAATAAAACAGGGAAGCATATTCAGTATTTGGATGCTGGTCCTATTATGGATAAGCAACTACTATATGCAAGTCTGTGGCTTTGTATCTGTGCTATTTTATCAGATTAGTTTAGTAAATCCTTTTTTTTCTTCTTTGTCATGTTTTGACACTCCCATAGTTCAATAATGTATTAATATGTTCAACCTGATATGATGGACTTTATCCCCAAGTAGCAATTGAGTAGAATTGAGCAATCAGTTTCATGGGTAGAATTTTAAATATAGAAATAGAACCAGGATAGAGCCATCTGTTTTCCTCTCCATCAATGTTCATAAAATTCTGAATAAGTTGGACTGACAAACTTTTAAAAAAATTACAAATGCTTAAAAAAACCCTTAATAATTGTTCTTTAAAAATAGGCTATAGGAAGGACGGCAATCTAACTACAGTAATTCAGCTGTATGGGCTGTATGTTTAGAGAAGTTGCATAGATTAATGAGTTCAACTTTCCTACTATGGAGATCTCTGTTACTTTTTCTAGATGCAGATCTATTACATAAACAATAAATATCATGTCATTCAGCCCTTTGTAGAAGACCTCACATTTTCAGGCATGAGTGTTTGTGAAAAAACAAAACAAAACCCAGGATTCAAATATTTCAAAAGGAGGGGAAGAAGTGTTTTGCTTGGTCGTTCTATTTTAAATCTGCATACAATCCACACCCATGGATGGAAGTAGAGATGTTCAACCGTTTCTAGACATATTTTCCTCCACTTTCCACACACATAAATTTTCCTCAAACAAATATCATTTTTTTCCTTGCAGCTGTATAGGAGAGATTTTGGCTCCTGCTGTAGAAGCCTGAAGCATGCATGTGAAACCTATGGATGGAAACTCATGGAAGCTAATAATAGATCTGATAGGTAGTAGCAGTTAAAATATACAATTATCTAAAGCAAGATATATGTCTCTATACTTGCCTCAGGCTCTGAGACCTCTCTTTGGGTTTCTTGAATACACCTCTGATCATGCTACCAAATTGGGACCATATGATTGCCAGAAATCAGGGAAGTTGGAAATATATAAATAATACAGGATAAATAAGTTATTAAAAATCCACAAGATTAGCAGTGGGATATATAAACAAACATTCTTCCAAATAAGAGGATACAGGTATATAAAAATTAATCTTCTGTCTAAAGTAATTCTGGCTAAACTGGAATATAGGTAAAAATCCACAGGCAGATTTCAATTGCTTAATAAATATGCAATTGGCTCCTGTAATTGCAATCTATCAAAATATCAAGATTGTAGAAGCATGGGAGTTGGCTAAAACAATTATTATGCTACAGTACATTGAAGTTCAAAACTATATCTGACTTGCAGCATCCCATTGGTAGATGCATGTTATTTGTTAACATCTGAATTAGTCCTTTTTAAATGATAATAAGAGCAAGCAAGATTTTGAACAATATGTTTAAATACTTCTTATGTTAAAACAATTCTTCAGTTTATAACATAATTTCCAGACTTTTCATTTCCTTTTTTAAATTCTACGCTTATTGTATTGATGCCCTTTTGCAGTCCCTCCACACTTAGTGAAACCTCAGGCAACCACATGATTGTCCATCCCTCTTTAACAGCAAAGCCCACGTTGCAATTTTTTTCCACCATCACAATCCCATATTTTCATGTCAGTCATATAATTCCAAATGCAATGACTATGGATGAAGATTTTGCATAGTCTGCCAAATCAAATGACAAGTGGGGGAGGGCGAAAAGCAAAAATAGGTATTTATTTTTAGCATTATGCTCTTTTCCTGTGCCCCCTGTTGTGTGTGTGTGTGAGAGAGAGAACACATCTGCCATGCAAACTTTATGCTTCTTTTCCTGGGCCTGCTTTATATAGAGGACTTTTTTTCCTAGGCTGTGAATGAGATCATCTCTTGCCTGTAGCTTCTTATCTGATCTGGTTTGGCCTGGTCTGATCTGATCTGCATAATGACTGCTCATGGCATTGCTTGCTCCACACTGCTAGCTGCCTGATAAATTTTCCTAATCTCTGCAAAAGCTTGACTTCATTCAGATAGCTCATCAGTCTGCTTAGTTGGGAGTTAGCTTTGCTGGGCCCATGGGGACTTAATTCCGAATATAGACAGATCCTGGCTGTTATCCCAGCTTCTTTTATCTATTGCAATAATCTAACTAAGAAATTACCATAGCACGGATTGCTGTAACGAGGCCATTTTTATTCAGGTAGGCCATTATGGTGCAAACTGGTAAAAGGTGTATGTTTCACAAAAGACACTTTTGCTTGAAATGACAGAGGAGAGTCTAGGAATGCTGCCAGGAATATAATCCTTCTTCTTCTCAAATAGGTTGAATTCCAATCTTCTAATAGATAAACAATCCACAAACATCTTGTTCAAATTCAGCTGCAGTTTGTAGCCCCCCCCATGCCATCCTTTTCCACAGCTAGACACTGATTGAGCACTTTCATTGCCTCAACTGGAGATGACAGAAAGAAGAAATAGAGCTGTGTGCCATCAGTAAATTAAGAAGATTAAGACCACTCTAAATCTCCGAATGATGTCTGCCAATAAATTCTTGTAGATGCTAAACAGAATGGGGCATACAATAAAATTTAAAATACACAGCTATGAAATTAAGCACACACACCCGGCCATCTTCTGGAGATGGTTAACCAGGTACCAACAGAACAATTGTGAAACTATTTCATCCACACCTAATTCAGTCAACTGGAAATCCAACTGTCTGTGGTATTGAATTCTGTGGTATTAATTCAGAAGAATTAATGGAGTTCCACTCTGTCACTCATTTATCTAAGAAAAGGATGTCATCTACCAATCTACAATTATTCACATATTTTGGGTCCAATTACTTTATTTTTCAGGAGTGGCTTCCTAATTCCCCCTAAGGAGGAATTTATAACCATTTGGATGTAACTTGAGCATCAACGTCCATTAAATGCAATAAGCCTTGAAGGGCAGAGAGCAAGCAAGCAACTTATTATCACAGAGTACATTCAGTTGTGAGCAGTTGCTGGTATTTGATCAAATCACCAAGATTTCATCTTCTTACATTATGGGTCTTTCCCCAATATTTTTCATTGTTCTTGGATGGGGTGTATGCGAAGGGGTTGGAAAAATTCTTAAAAGTGGGATGTTCAGGAATGATAGCTGCTTAAATCATCTCCATATACCATAGAGAGACTAAGTCATCAATAGTGGTGGCCATCATATCAGTTAGAAAAATAAAAGTGTTAGATACTGGGTTCGTTGCTTCAATGACAAGACGAGGTGAGTTAGTTCAGCAAAGATCATTGTTTATTGCTTGCAGGAACTGAACTGAGAAACAGGCCTGCAAATGCAGCAATTTATACCCAGGCCTCTAGGCAGTGGCCAATAGGTTTAAAGCAACCTATTGCCACCCTAGAAGCAGCCAATGGCAGCACTGGAGATGAGTTGTCTGAGGAGCTGGGAGCCGTTAGCCAGCTTCCCTGCTTGAGCAACCTTCCAGCAATTAACCCACATGATATTCCCTTAGCAAGACAAAGCCCAATACATTACACCCCTCCCCCCTAGAATGTACATACATTATAATAACAAAAGAAAAATCATCACAGCAATACAAATTTTACAGAGGTACAACAGTAGCATGCAATGTACACATTTTCCATACTGGCTAGTACAGAGAGTTTCCTGGCTAGCAGCATGTTAATGATACAAACAACATTATAGCTCAGTTATTTCAGAACAAAATCTTGTAGATATGCAGGAGGCTTCCGAACCCTCGTGGAATGCCTGGGAGACCCAGGTTCTCTCTGGCCTACCAGCTTGCCTGCCGGTCTGGGTAGACCACGGTCCATAAGTTTCCACGAATCTGGCTGACTCAGAATTCTCTGGCTGGCCTTTTCAGGTTGGCCCACCCCAGAGTCCAATTGCTCTGCAGAGTTAGTGCAGCGGCTGTATGTTCTGGTTGGCTTTCTCCGTCAGGGGCCCCATGTTGCACTCCTGGGCTTTGCTCCCCTATAGCCACTTCCCCATTGCTCTGACTGCTTGGGACCTTAGAGTCTATGGATTAATCAGCCTGGCTGCCGGTTTGCGGTCCGTGACTGGGACCTGAGATGAAGTCCTCGCTTTGTGGCCATTCTGGAAAACGCTTCCTAAGCTGATCGATATGGTGACGGACAACTTGCCTGCCCTCTAGGCCCACTTTGTATGAGAGAGGGCCTGATGTTTTGGTGATTTTCCCTGGCAACCACAAGTTCCCATGCCCATAGTTTCTGGCCCACAACCTGTCGCCCACTTGCAGCCCCCTCAGGGGTTTTGGGCAAGAGGCCTCAGCTGCCACCTGATCAGGGTGCAACCTGTCCAGTTTTGTGATTAGTCATCTCCCCCAGCGCAGCTCTGCTGGGCTTTTACCTGTTGCTGTGCATGGCGTGGAATGTTGGCAGAGCAAAAAGTCATCCAGTCTGTGGTGCCAGTCCCCAGTCACTATACTCTTCAATGATTCTTTCATGGTGCGCACCATTCGTTCAGCTAGACCATTACTAGATGGGTGAAATGGAGCCGATGTCGCATGCCTAAATGAGATTTGCCCTCAGGAAGGCCTGAAATTCTGCTGCAGTAAATTGGGCCCCGTTATCGGACACTACGACGTCCAGCAGTCCGTGCATTGCAAGAGTTTCCTAAGCACCTGGATGGTCCTAGCAGTAGTCATATTTGCGATTGGTATAACTTCTAGCCATTTAGAGTGGCTGTCGACCACTATAAGAAAGAGCTGTCCCTGAAAGGGCCCAGCAAAGTCTATATGAATTCTCGACCAGGGTGTGTGTGTCTCCTCCCACCTGTGAATGGGAGTGTGCGGCATTTCAGGCCTAGATTGCTGGCATGTATAACACCCATGCACTTGAGCCTCAATGGCTTTATCTAATCCTGGCCACCATAAATAGCTTCTTGCCAAAGCTTTCAAGTGAACAATACCTGGATGACCTTCATGAAGCAATTGCAATACCCTGTCCCTTAATGAGGTGGGAACAATGATCCTGTTCCCCCAAAGAATACAACCTTTATGAGCTGAGAGTTCATGTCTCCTTGTGAAATGGCTCTGAAACTCAGGACCTGGGCTTTTAACTAGCCACCCCATGTGGACCCAAGATAGCACTCTGCTTAGAGTCTTATCTGCTGCCGTTTCTGCAGCTATGTCCCCCGCGTGGAGGGGAAACTCCAGCAAGTCCTGAATGGAAAAACGTGGGCTGCTGGGTTTAATTTGAGGCAGTGGAAGCCTGCTCAGGCCATCTGCATGGCCTATATCCCTGCCGGGTTTGTGAATTAGCTTAAAGCTGTAAGCCGATAAAAAACTGGACCATCTTAGCATCCTGGGGGATAAGATGTGGGGTGTCTGTCTGTCTGTAGTGAATAACCCCAATAGCGGTTTATGGTCTGTAAAGATCATGAAGTCCCTGCCGTATTAGTAGTCATGGAATTTTTTTACTCCAGCTACTATAGCCAGTGCCTCCTTGTCAATCTGAGTGTAATTATGCTTGGTGGAGGACAGTGTCCTTGAATAAAAAGCAATTGGAACTTGAGTTCCATCGCTCTCTATGTGACTTAGGACTGCCCCCACCCCATATGGAGACGCGTCACACGCTAGGCATACTGGCATTTATTCCTTGAAATGAGTGATCATGGAACTGACCAACAGAAGAGCCTTAAACTCCTGAAAACTTTTTTCGTGGACACTAGTCCACTTCCATGCAGCATTTTTGTCCAAGAGCCAGTGTAACAGCTCTGCCACTGCATCCTTGTTAGGAAGGAACGCATGGTAAAAATTTAGGAGGCCTAGGAATGCCTGCAGCTCTCCCTTCATTTTGGGGCTGGGTGCCATCTGAATAGCTTTTACTTTACACTCAGCAGGGTGGATGCCATTAGCATCTATACGGAAATCCAAGAACTCAGTTGAAGGAACTCCAATACTGCACTTATTCTTTTTAAGCTTGAGGCCTGCTTCATGCAGCCTTTGAAGGACGGCTCTGAGCCTCCTTGCTAGCACCTCAGTGGACTCACCGGCGATGAGCACGTAATCAAAATAGGGGCAAACCCCCAGAATGTCCTTGAGCATCCGTTCCATAATGCCCTGAAAAATGCCAGGGGCTACACTGACCCCGAATTGCAGGTGTTTTACTTTAAACACCCCCCTGTGGGTTATGATTGTCTGTGCTGTGGCAGTAGCCTCATCAACAGGAAGCTGTTGGTTGGCCTGAGCCAAATCTAATTTTGCAAAAATTGTGCCACCTTGCAAAGATGCCAGGATGTGGCTTACTACTGGTACCGGGTATGCATGCTGTTTGAGTGCACAGTTAATTGTGCATTTATAATCGGCACAGATTCTGACCTCCCCATTAGCTTTTAGTGGCATTATGATTGGGGTCTCCCTTTCAACCCCATCTACTGGCTGAAGTAAGCCCTGCTCAACAAGTTTATCTAACTCAGTGTCTATTTTGTGTTTAAGAGCAAATGGCACCCTACGAGGTTTAATCCTGACTGGCACTACAGTAGGATCTAGTTTAAATGTTATTGGTGGGCCCATGTATGTCCCCAGAGCTGAATCAAACACATCTGCCAATTCCTCGCATACTGTTGCTAGACTGGCAACTTGCATCCGGTTGATTCCAGTTACTTGGATGCCTAGTGCATCAAACCAATTGAGCCCAATCAGGCTTGTTCGCTGACCCCCTACTACGACAACATCCATGTGCCCAGAAAACCCCTTAAATTTAACAGCTAGTGTGGCCTCACCCTTGACTGCGACTCTGGCATTCTGGAAATCTGTTCTGTACCAGCCTGCTACCGGCCTTGCAGAAAAGGCAACCCCTTTATAAACGGCAAGAGGCTGGAATACGTCTGCCAAATTTATTACAAAAACAAACAAAACACGTACCAAGATACAGGAGCTTTGAAACACTATCGGAGCAGCTGCTTTCAGCAAACCAGCCCTCCCCAAACATTCCCTTTATAAAGAGTTCAGGGCGTGGCCTCTCTTTGCCTCCTTCCGAGAAGCCCCACAGCCTTCCTCTGCTTGCTCCTACTTGACTGCCTCCTGCCTCGGGCGTCCTTGAACAGGGCCAGCTGTGGGTCATGTTCATCCACACTGTCAGGCTCACACAGCTGGGTCTCCATGGTGACCAAGTGGGAGGGGCCTGCCTGAGGGCTATCATCAGCAAGATCTTCAACACCCCCCTCCTCCTCTGAGTCGTTATCCGACCCAACTGCCGAACCCACAGGCTGACCCTGAATCACAACAAAATCAGTTAGTATAATGTCAGATGGCCTCAGCTTGGCCCATCTCTTGCTGCGATTGCAGACAAAATTAAGTGAAATAATAGATACGGTGGAGCCCGTGTCCAGCTCCATCTTGCAGGGGACCCCTTGCAGCTCTACCTGAAGTATAAATTTCAGCTTAATAGGGCAGAGAGCTCATGTACGGCAAATGCTTCTGTGGTTGGAGCAAAACCCCACGCTATTCTGTCCCGGGGGCCCAGTACCTCTCCTGGTCAGAATGTCCAACTGGCGATTTGATGGCCAGTCCTTCTGGTGACCTCTGCAGACTGACGCGATGTGACCAGTCTTTCCGCAGGCCCAGCACGTGGCTGTCCGGAACCTACAGTCCAAACGTTGGTGGTGGCCGCCACACCCTGGGCACTTATGGAAGGGATCTGCCTTATAAGTCACCCCTTGTTGTCTGTCACTGTGACACTGTTGGTCATTGTGTCTTTGTAGCTTGTCAACTTCTGTGTCATCTTCAGGGTCTTCTGTGTGCTCGGTGTCCTCGAGGTGGATGGCTTCCTTGTGCTGTGCTGTTTTGGTGGGCCGCATGGCTCATACAGCCCCGCTGGCGGCTTCATCTGCCATGATTTCTTTCAGCGCGTCTGGAAACAACAGAGTCTCTGGCAAAGAGTTTTTGCTGTAACTCTCGATTCCAGAGACTGCAGACAAATCGGTCTCGTAGTCTCTCCTTGACATCGGAGAACTGGCACAGGCATGCGGACTGCCTCAAGGCTGCTATGAATTCAGATGCTGTTTCACCTGTTTGCTGAACTCTTTGTTCAAATGCATGGTGCCAAGCGATTACCGACTGCTTGTGTTGAAAGTGGTCTCCGAGCTTCTTCTTCAAGTCCGTGAACGTTACGGACTCCAATGGCGTCGGCGCGAACAAGTTTTCTGTGATGTCAAATGTGGCTGGGACACACACACACAGAAGTGTAGCAGCCTTCAGGCCATCCTTTGCAACTTGATTTGTGCAAAGATAGTTCTCGACCCTGGATAGATACGAGGACCATCTTTCTGGGTCAGCTATGTTAAATTCTTCCAGATTTCTGACCTTGGCCATTTCTGCTGCTCTTCGTGGCTAGGGCTCGTCGTCTTCACATCCTGCTCCTCCATGGCCCAGGGACTGGTCCTCTGGGCACGTGGTTCCTAGCGTGGCTGTGCTAGGCTTACCATGGGGGGAAATTGCTTTTCCCGCCAGGCGTGTTTGGCCTCTCCCCTAGTGACTCTTCAGCTCAGTTGGAGGAGCAGGATCCCACCTTCATCGCCAGTGTTAGATACTGGGTTCATTGCTTCAATGATGAGATGAGATGAGTTATTCAGCAAAGATCATTCTTTATTGTTTTCAGGAACTGAACTGAGAAACAGGGCTGCAAATGCAGCAATTTATACCCTGGCCTCTAGGCAGCAGCCAGTAGGTTTAAAAAAAACTATTGCCACCCTTAAAGCAGCCAATGCCGGCGCTGGAGACGGGTTGTCTGAGGAGCTGGGAGCCATTAGCCAGCTTCCCTGCTTGAGCAACCTTCCAGCAATTAACCCACGTGATATTCCCTTAGCAAGACAAAGCCCAATACATTACATAAAGCCTCCTGAAATCCATTTTCTTCATGAGATATATAATTCTAATCAGTCTAATCAGACAGGAATAATTCCTTCAAGTGTAAACTTCAAGAGGAAATGGACTAATAATGGCAAGACAATGTTGTTTGCTCTGCTGGAGAAGCTATTGTTGCGAAGTAAAGTGCTGCAGCTGCTCCACCCTAATACTTAGTAATTGCTGCTTCACAGAGACACTTCTATCACAGCAAGGTAACCTTTCAAAAATCTGAAGAGTTCTAATAATACGTTTGCAAGAGAAAGCTATGAAGAATTGGCATGCAGAGTTTGCATGTTTTTTCCCCTTAATTGCAACAAATAAGTGAAATGTATGAAAACTACCCACACATTAACTGGATCTAGACTTAACTTCATATCTTTGGCTTATGCCTCGGGACATTTGTGAAAATAAAAAAGGGATAAAATGAAACGTACAGGTAGTTCTTGAATTATGACAGTAATGGAGCCTGCCCATTATGTAGCAATCTATGATAATCATTAAATGAAGCAACCATATTTTCACTTAATAATGTTCACCCCTGCTCTCCCTGATGCAGTCATTAAACAGAACATGGGTGCCTCAGTGGTGAGGAGGCCCTATGCAGCTTATAAAGGTAAAGGTAAAGGTTCCCCCACACATGCGTGCTAGTCGTTTCCGACTCTAGGGGCCGGTGCTCATCTCCGTTTCAAAGCCGAAGAGCCAGCGCTTGTCCAAGGATGTCTCTGTGGTCATGTGGCCGGCATGACTAGATGCCAAAGGCTCATGGAACGCTGTTACCTTCTCACTGTAGTGGTCCCTATTTTTCTACTTGCATTTTTATGTGCTTTCGAACTGCTAGGTTGGCAGAAGCTGGGACGAGTAACAGGCGCTTACTCTGTTACGCGGCACTCGGGATTCGGCCCGCCAAACTGCCGACCTTCTGATCGACAAGCTCAGCGTCCTAGCCACCGCGTCCCCTATGCAGCTTAGTGCAGGTTAAATATTGATTTTGGAAAGTTGCAAACAAACTAATAAGCTAATGGTCATGATGAATTTGAAATAAGATTTTGAAATTATAAAAAGTCTTTCCCTTGGGAAAATGCTGTTGTTTTGGATTTAAAAATAAAAATAAAATAAGATGGGACTTTGAAGGTTAGACATTAGAGGGAACCAGAAGGAACTAAAAATTACAATTAAAGAAGAACGCTTAGATTTGACTTTTAAATACAGAATGGAGCAAAATAGTTTACCATTTGATCTAATGAGGGATATTTGTGAACAAGAAGTTAATTTTGAGTGTCTGCCTTACAGACAGTGTTTAAAAGATATGGTGAAAGAGGGGCACGTGTTTCCTGACAAGACTGTGACAGATTTGAAAATAGATTTAAAGATGACATGTTATAAAAATAATATGGGAAAAGAGCCAGATTTAAAATACAAATGAAACTGGCCGATGTCTTAATAATTAGAAAGGGTATACAAATAACAAACCAAAAGAGCAATCTGGATATTTTCCTACATTGGATTTACAAAAGAGACTTGATAAAGTTTTGAACAATTTCCTGAGAAAGGATAAAGAAAAAAATAAAAAGAAATCAAGTTCTAGGACATTATTTGAAGGGATTAAAGATCAAGATTGTTAAAAGTAAAAGGAAGAAATATAAAGTTGATTTATTTGGTCCATGTGAAAATAGATATGTTATCTATAGTAACCCTTAATGAACTTTTGCCAACAAGGAATGAATGATGAGATTTTCAGAATTTGCTAAAAGATAAAGAGATGGCATATGGGAAAAATAGATAAAGTTTTAGTTAAAGAGAAGGTGATAAGTTATTAACATTAGTTGTTGTGGTAAAGAGGGAAGTCATTTCTGTATAAATTTCCTTTCATCTTTTGTACTGTATTCTTATTTTTCCCTACTTTTATTTCTATCTTTTTGGCATTTTCCAGATTTTTTTATTTTTCTTAGCTTGTATTAGTTCTATCTTCTTAATTGTTTAATAAAATTACTTCATTGGATACAGTTTGTCACAATAAAGAGAGAAGAACGCCATTTACTACCTTTCTTGAAATCTTGCTTTAGCCTCTATAAAGCTGTCTAGTGGTCACTGTTAGGCTGCAATAGATATTCAAATTGGTGTAGCTATTTTATATTCTCAAGAGCTGAAGTTGGGGAATGGAAGTGTCAGCACGCTCTCTGGATACTTGCTTTTTCTATCACACTCATTGATAGCTGCCTATGAACAAGAGGAAAAATGCCATTTTTGAATTTGGCACGATTTCTATACTGAAAATTTTTAAAAATGGGAAACATCAACTCAGAAACTCACAACTGCACCGCCAATGTGAAAATCTGCCAGAGGCAAGAACAAGAACTGTTCATTGTTGTATTACAAGAGCTTGGGGGGTGGGTGGATGAACTCTACAGAAAATAATAATTAACTCGATAGGACAATTAAAAGAGGTAGGCATTTAACATTGATACATTTTTCTAATGAACAAATAGAAACCATATGGTAGAGGGGAAAAGAAAAGGAACAACCTCTAGATCAGGAGATTTGATGCCTCTTTAGATTCTGCTGAGCCACAATTTCTATAATTACCATTCATCTTTGTTCCAAAAAATACCAGGAGGGTGGAATAGTTAAGGCAGGAGGCTCCTTCGTGTTTTATTATTTTTTTTAAATAAGGCTGTCTGTAACTTAGGCAGAATTAAACTATCCTGTCTGGCTGATGCAGTATGTGGTCCCTCATAACGAATTCATACCCATTACATAGAGACTGGACAACAGAATAGAATAGAATAGAATAGAATAGAATAGAATAGAATAGAATAGAATAGAATAGAATAGAATAGAATAGAATAGAATAGAATAGAATAAATGGAAGGGACCTTTCCCCCCCCTTTGTTCTGTACCAGCCTGCTACCGGCCCTGCAGAAAAAGCAGGGACAACCCCTTTACAAATGGCAAGAGGCTGGAATAAAGCCTGCCAAGTTTATTAACATAAAACAGAGCAAAACAAGACACCAACCATGAAACAGGAGCTATGAAACAGGAACTATTCAAGCGGTTGCCTTCAGCAAACCAGCCCTCCCACACATTCCCCTTTTATAAACTTCAGGGCATGGCTTCTCTCTGCCTCCTTCCGAGGTGCCCCATTGCCTTCCTCTGTTTACTCCTGATTGACTGCCTCCTGCGTCGGGCGTCCTTGAACAGGGCCAGCTGTGGGTCATCTTCATCCACGCTGTCAGGCTCACACAGCTGGGTCTCCATCGTGACCAGGTGGGAGGGGCCTGGCTGAGGGCTCTGCAGAGCCTCAAGGCCATCATCAGCAAGCCCTTCAACACCCCCCTCCTCCTCCTCTGAATCGTCCAACCCAACTGCCGAACCCACAGGCTGACCCTGAATCACAACACCCTTTTTTCTGGTGTGAACATCCAAGTAGCATTCTTCCAGCCTTGGCCTTTATTAGTTCCTGAAGGAAATAATGTTAAAAAAGAGCAGGCATACAGTTTAGAGATCATTTGGCCAATCCCCCACAATTCAGTCTTTGTAACTACAATTCATTTAAATTTTAGCAACAGCAATAATACTTAGACTTATATACCACTTCATAATCCTTTACAGTTCTTTCTAAGCCATTTACAGAGTCAGCATATTGTCCCCAACAATCTGGGTTCTCATTTTATTGACCTCAGAAGTATGGAAGGTTGAGTCAACCTTGATCTGGTCAAGATCGAACTCCTGGCAGTGGGCAGAGTTTGCCTGCAATATTGCATTCTAACCACTGCATTTCCACAGCTTTTAGATAATATTACTTTGTTGACACTAATAATTTTAGATACTATTACTTTGTTTTAATTTTAGATGTTATCATACAGTATATGTTATCCTCTACCTATTTATACATGTTAAAATTATTGTTTAATATAGGCTGTGTCCTCTACCTCATTTATATATGTTAGTTTGTTTTACAATTGTATTTTAATTCTGTCTTACTCATTTTGTTTATTATCATTACTGTCTATGACCACAATAAATTGAATAAGTGACTGAGTTTCTTTTACTGAGTTGACCATAGATTGAGAGACTGCAAGGGACTTCATAGTTTTAAATATCTGATTGCACAAAACAGGGCTGAGCAGAATGTGGCACCACAATAGGAAAGATGGCATACAACTGTAGAATATGATTCCACATATATGGAGCTGAGCACTTTTTCAAAAAAAGCTGGATGGTTGTCTTAAGTGTCCAGCGTACTATGAGATATTACATACCCTCTATTTCCACACATAGACAAGCAGTTTGCCATCTCACGTTGTTTATGGTGTTGTGAACTATAAATACCAAGGTTTTCTGTACAGAAAAAAGACTGTGCAAACTCAACATAAGTCTGATTTATACAGAAAAACTGAGGTAAAACATGGCATGCTGACAGTAATGGCCATGGATTGTACGGTATGTGAGCTCTTCCCCCCGCCCTTCTGTAGTGTTTTGAGAGTGTATGTGAAGAGACATGAAATGCTCTTCTGAGAGCTGAGTCAACCAACTGAAATAATACATCCCAACAATACTTTGTGTCAAGAACTCTGATGACAATTATGCTAAACAGTGATCAAAGGTGATCCTGTGAAATATTACACAGCCACATTTGCTAGAGTAACTTTGCCATTATTGTACATTTTGCTCTAATAAGCAACAATTGCATTCTGTTTGTTTTTTCACTTTCTCTATCAAGAAGGCAGCTTTAGCTCATGAGAAGATTGGTGGTAGATCTGACTTGAGAGTGTTGGAGCACCTTGATGCTCTACTACATTTTATGTTTTATGTGTTGTCTTTGCAGGTGTTCACAATAGTGCCTCAATGGGTCTCTCGCTATTGTTAAATTGGGTGTGTTACTGCTAAAGTTTTTCTCGACTTGATGCTCCTGTCAAAGGAAGCGTGATTTACCGGAAATTGCAGCAATTGTTCCTAAAGCACATCATGGGAGATCATGCCATCTATGTGTCATATGGCAGGACACCAATCTGTTGACAATTCTACTTTTTGCTCTTCTGCTCTTTTCTTCACTTATTTATTGAGGTTTTTACAGCTTGCTCTACTTAGCACAAGTTCAATTCCAAACTATATTTTGTAAAAACCTGAAGGAATGAGAAAAAGGAAAACGCTAGAGTCCCTGTTCAGTTAAATCGAAAGAGGATTAAGAAACAATAGGTAAGTGGGTTTTGGAAAAGGAAAAAAAAATCAACAAAAGGAAACTGGAAGTGAGCAGCCCAGAAAAGTGCAAAGCATCTTACTGTACCTCTGGATTCATCGATCATGTTGATTCATTCAACATGTAAATCGTTCATGCAAATGTGATGGGCAGTATGGAAATGTTTCCTTTCTTGACGGGGCCTTTTTTGGTAGAGGCTGATATTTAATCGGTGAAATATATTTTCCATCATGATACCTTTGAGATCAAAGAACATCTTTTGGATACAATCTTGTCACACAGTTGTTCAAGTCACACAACGGTTGACAGGTGAGTGTGTATGTCTGTATGGGAGAAACGGAGGAAATAGAAAGGAAATGTTTGTTATGATTATTCAAGCTCCTAATGAGAAACAAGAAAAAGCAACCTGGCACGATAACGAGAAACAGTTAAGAGCTTGTTTAAAAAAATGCCTTAATTTTGTTACACAAATCTCCTTTTGCTTGCATGTAAAGCTGGGGTAAGATTGTTGGAGGGTTACTTTTATAAACTGATATGACCCAATCTATATTTACTTTGATTGCTGACTGAAGACCTTTTGAAGCCTTCTATCATATCTGACAAATAGATGGGTTCACACAATACATCAAACCCAGATTAACAAAACACAGTTCTTGTTTTACATGATATTCCATGCCCTACCCAACCCTGCCAAAGCCTGCTTAACTCGGAAACCTGGTTCAAGATCCTAAGCATCCCATAATGTGTTGAAAAGTCTATCTCATTGTAGCTTAGCTTAATATCAAAACCTTTATTATGGCCTTTAGGCCAGAAAAATGCTGCAATAAAAATATATAAACCTATGCTTAATAAAAGTAAAAGTAGATATAAAACACAATATAATTACGTACAATAAATAAAATAATAAGACAGATAACAATTGAAATCATCACAATTTATAGTAACGTTCAGTTATAGCAAGAATGGATGGTAGTGCAAATTCAGTCAATCTGGAAAGATAGATCCTGTTCTAAGTAAGAGATAAGCACCGTGATTTCTACCAAGATAATTCTTTAAAATGGCATATATTTTCTGAGATTTCTTGTAAAGAAAGCAATGAAGGAGTAGGTTCAGGAATTCCATGGAACCATCTCCACGTGGGAATAAATGCTGCTGAAAAGAAATGTTTTTAGACTGCCTCCACAGGAGTGCAGCAGAAGGCAGGGCATCTAATCAAGGAATGTGTACCTAGCCAAGTGCACCTAGCCCAGGTGACAGCCTCTCAAGATTTCAAAATTAGAACCAAAGAATGCAAAGACAATGGCACATATCCATTTGGGAAAAATAGATGAACCATAGATATTAGGCTTAAACGGATTTGAAAATTAACATCCCAGATATGTTGTTCAACATGACACTTGGCATTTTCAAACTCTAGTGGACAAGGGGGCTTTCAGCATTTCAGCAGTTCGAATCTCACCGACTCAGCATTTCAGTTTCATCCTTCCAAGGTCAGTAAAATGAGAGCCCAGAATACTTTCTAAACCACTTAGAGAGGGCTGTGAAGCAGTACGTAATTCTAAGTGCTATTGCTAGTGCTAAAAGAGAGCTTTAAGGAGAATTTTAACCAGAAATTAAGGATATAGAACTCAACTCTGCTGTCCACTGAAACATCACCAATAAGGAGATGAATGCCCTTAACTTTTGGCAGTCACTCTTTTCTCTAGGAGATCTTGTTTACCATGTCATTTCTGTTTTTTTCCCTGCATCCTTCAGCTCTGGAAGTCTTTTCGCCACATAAACATGGTCTGACTGAGGAAGGAGAGTTTTGTTTGTTTGTTTGCAATTCAGAAGGCTATCACTTCACCATTCCAGACAAGTCGCAATGTTTCCATTATCAATGTCTATTGTCAGATCCAGTGATCCAGTTCTCACCTGCTGATTGCCTGCTTTTACTGGGATCTTCTTCCCAACTGACACTTAAGCTTTTCAAGATTGTTTTCATTTGTGGTTTTCTATTCCCTTTTTTTGTTCCTTTGTTTGCACAGAGCAAAAAGATGACAAATATTTTTTTATTGCATAAAGCCCCTCATTTTCTTTAGTCATGCAAGCCATCAAGAAGTATAGACCAAAGTTCATTTGTAATCCTATAAGGCTGAGCATTCATGTAGTGTTGCCTCTTTTATATCCCATCCATCAATACTATTAGTAATGATGGGGCTGAATAAAACCTTCCCATTTCTTTTTATCCTGAAGCTGCTTTACCAATTCATTTATCTTAAGTCCTTTTCGTTTGATATTGTTGGTTTTTTTACTGTATCTATTTCATTTCCATTTTTGGTTGCTTGAGCTCTACATATTCGAGAAGCAATATGTAAAGATTGCTTTCAGAATTTCATTTTTCAATTAATTTTAACCAGAATAATGTATCTTTAATTCCTTAGATAAAAAGTCATCCTTTGCCCTTCAGTGCTAACCCTTTGGATAAGACACAAATCCTACCTTATATGCATTCACAATAGAGTAGCAAAAAAGCAACATTTTCTAGCTCAGCTGCATCCTTACAGTATTTCCCTGTAAAGCTAAGTGAAGGATAGTAAATTGGGTTTACTTTCAGAACTAAAAGGGAATCAGGCACATCTTTATGACTTGCTATGGTAAAGTTCCAAGATATTATGAAGGAATGTTTACTAGTATCTGGTATGATCCGGATTCCATACTCAGTGAAGCTACGTTACCAGAAATATTTATAGAACCATCTTGCTCAGTACAATGTGTTCAGTTTCAATTGCTGAAACCTGAATAAGGTCCTTGGATGAGTTTGGATACCTGCTTGTAAGTTCACTTTTGTCCATCTTGATTTGTTAGATTTAGGAAGTCATTAATTGATCCTGGGTGGGTGGGGGGAACCTATCTTAAACTAGAAAGCAGGAGATAACTACAGATAATTTCCTCTTTCAAGATAAGATGGTGAAGTGAGTGATCTCCAGGCTCTTCTGTGTTTTGTTTTTTTGGGGGGATAAAGTTTTTTCCTAGGCCATTTCACTTTGACTTTAGACCTGCCTCAGGAATAGAAATGTTGTCCTATAAGATTATCTCTGCTGAAACCTATGGGGAGCACAGCCCTTTTCATTCTCTTAGATCTTTTAGCAGCTTTCAAACCCTTCAGTCATGATATTCTTCTGGACTGTCTGAACTAGGACTTTGATTTACTATTCTACAGTCTTTCCCCTCTTATTTGACTGGCTCTTTCCAGAAGATGGTGCTGGGAGATTATAAATTTGCTGCACAGCAATTGTCTTACAGGGAACCTTAATTCCTAATTTTGTCCTTCCCTCTATTTAATATGTACAAGAAATTGCTGGAAAGTCATTTAAAGAAGTGGCTGAGTTAACAACAATACTGTATGCAGATGATGTTGAATGTTACATCCCCTTCCTTTTTATTTAACCCAGTTCTTGAATTTAATGAACTTGGGTTAAATGAAAAGGAAGGACAGACAACGCTCAGTACTATCTGCATATTGCCAGCTCAACTGCTTCCTAAGTACAAGTTAGAGGTGTTATTATTATTATTTTTTGTCCAGGGTGAATTTTCTAGGATTCAGTCTGTTTGAGAACTAGAAATAATAACTCTGAAAGTTCAGGGAGGCTGTTTAGAAGTGCTCTTCCTCCTCATTGTCATTGGAGGCACAGATGACCTCAAGCAAATGGATCACTGTTTATCAGGGTTGACTTGACATATCAATTGCAGTACCTGGTAAAGGTACCCTCTTGTTCTGCATATCACGACAATCTCTGGTTAGATTATTGCAAAAGATAATAATAATAATATAATAATAATTTCATTTATATACCGCCCTTCTCCCGAAGGACTCAGGGCGGTGAACAGGGCAAGAATAAAAAATACAAAATTACAAAAGTTAAAAAAGAATTAAATATATGCCCACTAAAAACAGTAATACAAATATTAAAATAACAATAAAAAACCCCACCAATCCCCCATCAGGCCAGGCCGGCTTGTTCAAATAAGAATGTCTTTAGATCGCGACGGAAGGAGCGAAGATCGGGCGCCATCCGGAGCTCAACCGGTAACTGATTCCATAGCTCCGGGGCGCCCACAGAGAAGGATCTCCCCCTGGATGTAGATGGATGTAGGCCTATTCTGAAGATGCTTTAATACAGAGATAACTTACTGGGACTAACTAATAGCGTCATATGACATCAGTGGTTCATCTGCTGATCTGACTGCCAGGGTTAATGTTTAGTGCTGATTTTTAAATTCTTGAACAGCTTGGGGCCAGTTTTTAAAGAAATGACTTTAGATGCCCTACTAAAAGTGAATACACTACAGGTGAATAGAAGAGAGAGGATCTTCTCCATTATGGGAACCTGCTTATAGAATATTCTCCCTTTACAGTAATACATCATACAACCAATTCTCTTCATGCTAGACAAAGATGTTTCTCATTCCCCCAGGAATTTCTATAAGTGTGTAGTCAGTTGTTCTTTAAATGCCTCCCCTATTCTGCAAGAGCAAATTGATGTCTTTCATTTTTTCTAAGCTATTTTTAACAATGGTATTGTTTGTTCTCCCTGTGTCAGAAAACCTTGTTCAAAAAGACAGCCCATCAACCATTTTGTTGTTGCATGCTAGATTTCCAGGAAAAGGAAGAAGAAGCTGTCTACATATTGCTCACGACCCCTGTGGAGCCCTCTGATAATAAACCGCTACTGTAATGGGCAAGAAGCCCTAACTTAGGCATGAAGCCCAGCGGGGATTCTTCCTAGATAACAATTTAGACAGAAATCCTTAGCAAGTTGAACTTGTCAACCAACTCAAACCAGGAGTAATTAAGATTGAAACCCTTTGGGCAGATCCCCTGCAGTACTTTGTGGTAACCACTGTAAAGTTGCGTTACTGTTATCTCTATATACTGACATGTAGTGAGTGGTTTTACCGTATATTCTCGTCAAGCCCATTTAAGACATGGGCTCACATGAGAAGACACAGAGAGAAGATGGGCCAACATAGAGAATGCAACCTCTTTCTCACCTTCTTCAGCTGAGCCTTAAATGGGTAAGATTATGCACATCTTAGTGTAGGATTAGATTGAAATTTAAGGATCAGAATCAAGATAATGGTATGTGATATTAAAGTTTGCTAATAGCTCAATGGCGCATTGTTACCTTGTTTGACATTGTGAGAGTTCTCAGGATTTTCTGTGTCAGGTTTTCACTAACAAAGCAATAAAGTTCTTTTTGCTCTTTAATAAACTTTGTCTCATGGTATTTCCTTGTATGGACATTAACTCTCCCATGTTGAAGCAAATAGAAACCAAATACCATCAGACCACAGGAAGCTTCTATCCTTCTGACCCATGGAATGCCATGATTCTCAGCAAATGTCAAGATATTTAACTAGACCAGGGGTAGGCAACCTCGACTCTTTATGACTCATGGACTTCAACTCCCAGAATTCCTTAGTTAGCTGACTCAGGAATTCTGGGAATTGAAGTCCATGAGTCATAAAAGAGCCAAGGTTGCCTACCCCTGAACTAGACATTAGCATTTCCTTGGTTTTAAAAATGTGTTGGAAGATTGCTGTTTCTAGAAATGTTTAATGTTTTTAGTAGCTCTGTGGCCTGCCCAGAGATCTTTGGCTAGTGGGTAGATTATTTCAAGTATATTTCAAATTTCAAAGTGATTTAAAACATTGGTATCCTTAATACCGGTATATAAAAAAACAGTATAACATAAAAATTAAACTGGAAACTATTGCATCGTCTATCAAAGCCTCATTACCACCACCACTAACAGCAACCCAAAGCTTAGGTAAAGTGCCATGTTTTTAATATTTTTTCAAAGAGCAGTAATATATTCCAAGTTATAGTTATTTGTAAAAGAAGGTGGGAAACTTGTTATCCTCTCCACAGATTTGGTTGTTGACCTGTGATCTTACTAACCATTTCTTACTAAGGTTCCTGCAAGCTAGGAGACACACAATGCTCTCTGTTCCAATTATAAAACAAGATATGCAGTACTAGAGATATTCTCTCTGAATTAAAAAGTAATTAATAATTATTATGGGCAGCCCTTGCTTAGAACATAATTTCAAATAAATATTTTGGCCCTCATGTTAACAAAAGCGCAACACTTCTTGACTAGTTAAGAAAGAGCCCTGATATTTTCTAGTCTTTTGAATGAACCTGACTGGGCTGCTTTAAGAGTCATAGGATGAGCTGCTTTCATAGAAAAAAAGTTGTTTTGTTATGATTCCATTTTAATTTTCATTCACAGAACATAGAAATATAGAGTTGGAAGGGACCTTGGAGGTGCTCTAGTCCAACCCCCTGGTTGAGCATGAGATCCAACCTATACCATTTCAGATAAACAATTGTCAAGTCTCTTTTGAAAACGTCCAGTTATGGAGCACCCATTATGTCTGAAGGCAAGTTGTTCCATTGGTTGATTCCTTTCACCATTAGGAAAGTTCTCCTTAGTTCTAGGTTACTTCTCCCTTTGATTAGTTTCCATCCATTGTTTCTCATCTTACCTTTTGATGCTTTGGAAAATAGTTTGACCCCCCCCTCATCTTTGTAGGAGCCCCTCAAATACTGGAATACTGCTATCATGTCTCCCCTTCTTTTCATAAGACTAGACATACCCAATTCCTGTAACTGTTCTTCATATGTTTTAATTTTATTAGATTTAGCCTCCATCCACCTAATAATTTCTGTTGCTCTTCTCTACACTCTTTCCAGAGTCTCAGCATATAGTGGCAACCAGAACTGGATACAGTATTCCAAGTGTGGTCTTACTAAGTGGTAAAGTGGTACCAGAACCTCACATGATCTTGATTCTATCTCTCTGTTAATACAGCCTGGGATCGCATTTGCTTTTTTGGCTTCTGCCTCACCCTGTTGGCTCATATTTAAGTGATTGTCCACTAAGACTCCAAGATCCCTCTCACAATTACTGGCATTAAGCCGAGTTTCTCCTAGCCTGTACCTATAAAGAAAATTCTGTATAGGTACCTATAAGAAAAGTCATCTACAGTGATAGGGCCCACCGTTCAAGTCTAATCAAAATCTTTTTGGGTCTTGAGCTTGTCTTCTGGTGTGTGTTACATCAGAGAGGTGTTATGCTTCTCTAGGGGCAAACTGTTTGCACAGTTCTAAAAAGTACTACAGGCTTACTCATGGAGGCCCCCATCAGAGATGTTAATGTTAAAAACTAGAAGCCAAATTGCACTGCCAGGCAAATGGGACTGAGTAAACAGCTATTAAACAGTACAGGGCCTCAATCCAGCTTGGAAATGAATTGTTCATCTGCCTCCAAATTAAAGGCACTTAAGTTACGTGTGACTAACTTGTCCCCATCATTTTAATGGAGTTTGTGTGCTTAAACAGTATTAAAACTGCAGTCATGTATATATTGATTTAGAAGAAAATTCCATTAACAGATTATTCTAAATACATGTTGCTGGATTGAACTATATAGTTGTGGTGCCAAGCACATTTGAAAGTGGCCCCACTAAATTCATCGGGCCAGAGTTTTCAGTAAATATGCATATGATTGGATCACTTCTCTGCAATGAGTTGGGGGAATCTTAATCTCTTTAAACACATGGTTTTTTGGGGGTAATGAGGGGTAGTGAGATATTAATAAGCTTGCAATATTCAGTTTCCTGCTATTTACACACTTAAGATTCTTCCTTTATTCGTTTTGTTGCATGCATTTAACAAGCCACAGAGTCTTACATATTGCATATATTCTAATTTAAACCACCAAGGGACAGATGAAAGTTTGTAGCTTTATGAGACTGAGATATTGTGGTGGTTTGGGGAGATAGAGAGATAGGAGAAAAGACATTGAAGGCAAACGCAAGCAAGAGACTAAAGACAGTTTGCAGAATGAAAAGTTCATTTAATCAGTAATTTGAAAGCACGAACACCGGGGAACAATCCACATTATCTTTATTTGCTGAACCTTCTCTCTTTTTTGCATGTTTTTACTACTGCCAATTCCACCCCTGCCGTTTGGAGCTGGCAGCTAAATTTCCCTGGCTTTCCCCAGCAATGTTTACTAAATAGCAACTCCCAACCCAGAGTCTCAAGCTGGGCTAAGAAAATCTGAGGTGTCAGATGCATTACATTCAAAATCAACATATGCTCATTTTGGTTTTGCTATTATTCCAGAGATAGATTTCTCTGGCTTCCCACAGTCTACCTGTTGCTAACATTCACTTTGAAATTGGAGCACCTACAGAACAAATTGGTCAGTGTCACTCTGTTCAATATCTATCTCTGCATTTTAGAAAAAGAAGTCATAAGCTTTTTCTGCCTTATTTAGGAAGAAATCCTGACTTCTCTACCTCTATTGGCAGGATGAATATCATCTGATGAGATCCAGGAAGAGAGTCTTTTCTGCCATAGTACCCATGCTTTGAGACATCCTTCTGCCTGAGGTTAGATTGGCTCCGATACTAATAGCCTTGAGAACATGACTTACCTCCACGCTTAGATGGTGAGCCTTTTCAATGAATTGTTTGTTTCCCACCTATTTTTTATGATTGCAAATTCCACCACCCTTGAAGGAGTGGGAAGAATCTAGAGAAAGAAATATTTTGGGAAATACTAAAAAGGCAACATAATGGAGAAGATCTTAAAAAAGGACAGAAACCAGCCCCGCAAAATCAGCCCAGCCCCTAGGCAGAAGCCAACTTTTAGAAATGCAAATTCAATAATCCTTTCAGAAAGGTTGGAGCCTTCTAGCTAGAAACTGAAGAAATTAGAAAGACAAAGACCCTTAAAATCTACATACTCCACCCAAACTCTAAGACAGGACATAATAGGATTAACTCACCAATACCAAAAGGGCACACTCAGACTCAGGTCAAAAAAGCCTCAAACAGGAACAGGAAACAACCTCAAGGTATAAAAACCTACCACTCTGCTCCATGTGGTCATTTTTTAAAAAAATCCCATTTATATCCCACCCTTCTCCGAAGACTCAGGGCGGCTTACAATCTAAAGCACAAATCAATGTGTTTAGCAATAGCCTTCATTCTATGTATATGCCTGCTTATTAGGGCTTATTAGGGCTTTTGGCCCACCCCAAATGGCATTATTACAAAGTCAGCTTATTGCCCCCAACAATCTGGGTCCTCATTTTACCTACCTCAGAAGGATGGAAGGCTGAGTCAACCTGGAGCCTGGTGAGATGCGAACCTGCACTAATTGCAGGCAGCTGGTATTATTTAAGGAGGCATTAGCCCACTGCTCCACCATCTTTCTGTCTGGCTCCTCTTCAATAAACTACAACATTCTTTCTAAACCAATCTCCATTTTGATTAATCCCAGCTTAAACTGGACCCTGATGATTTTTCTTTCAACAAAGGTAAATCAACATATCTAACACACCTTCCTCTTCCTATTTTCCCCACAATAATAACCCTGTGAGGTTAGTTGGGCTGAAAGTCATGGTCTCTTGCTTTCTAGCCTGGTGCTTTAACCATTAGACCAAGCTGGCTCTGTTTTGATTTTGATTCTATTTACCTGATAATTGTATTTGTTTGTATTTAACTCAGGTTTTAGCAATGTTTTTTTTAGTATGGTAATACTTTATATTAGTTATTTTTATTTACATTTTTATTCTGTTTTGCTTTTTTTCAATTGTTGTGAGCCTCCCAGAATCACACATGATCTCTAGGTGACCATACAAATTGAATAAATAAATAAAAGTGATTTTTTAAAAGAACAAATGGAATGAAATTCTAATCCATTTACACCATTTTCATTCAATAAATGCAGCTATTCCCAGCTCAGATAAGCCATACAGCTGTTCAAGCTACAGAGTCTCTTGGGGAAAAAGACGAAACAATCAGACATCCCAAACTAAGGAGTCAGAAATGCATCTCAGTTTCCCTTTAATTCTTTGTTAGTAATTTACACAAATATATGAATTGTCCGGTGTGACTACTGCCTGTTCGATAGCCTTCAAGATAGGCTGAAAACAGGAAATAAAGATTTGCCCCATGTTTGGGGCCTAGCAAGGTAATCTAAATAGTTAACATTTGAAACATATCTTCCCTTGCAGAAAAAAAGCTAACAGAGCGAGAGAGACCTTGTGGCTTAGAGGCAAATAACACTGCCTCATATGCAATCAGCCCTGGTTCGAATCTCAGAAGGGTATGGCTGGCTGAGGACGACTAAGGAGTCAGAAATGCATCTCAGTTTCCCTTTAATTCTTTGTTAGTAATTTACACAAATATATGAATTGTCCGGTGTGACTACTGCCTGTTCGATAGCCTTCAAGATAGGCTGAAAACAGGAAATAAAGATTTGCCCCATGTTTGGGGCCTAGCAAGGTAATCTAAATAGTTAACATTTGAAACATATCTTCCCTTGCAGAAAAAAAGCTAACAGAGCGAGAGAGACCTTGTGGCTTAGAGGCAAATAACACTGCCTCATATGCAATCAGCCCTGGTTCGAATCTCAGAAGGGTATGGCTGGCTGAGGACGACTAAGGAGTCAGAAATGCATCTCAGTTTCCCTTTAATTCTTTGTTAGTAATTTACACAAATATATATATGTATATGTATATGTATATGTATATGTATATGTATATGTATATGTATATGTATATGTATATGTATATGTATATATGTATATGTATATGTGTATATGTATATGTTTATATATATATATATGTATATGTGTATATGTATATGTATGTGTGTGTGTATATATATATATATATATATATATATATATATATATATATATATATATATATATATATATATATAATCTGATTTGTTTTTCTTTACTTTAATCCACTGGCTTAACAATATATCTTATGCCCATTTTTTAAAAGTATGCCATGAAGATTAACCAATGAGTTATTAGTTTATATTTTATATTTATATATTTATATTCCTGGGGCCTTAAATACACAATGTTTATCTTTAAATCACACTTCTGAGGTACAGAAGATTCTTCTTTTCTTTTTACCAATACATAATTCTGCTATAGGTTCAAACAGCCAAAAAAAAAATCTTATCAAAAGATTACCATTGAGTTTATCCTGATGGAGCATTCCTACTATCAAATCACTAACAAGTTTATATCCAGACCTGTAAGGTGATTGTTTAACAGCTCTGTCTGAATTGGGCACAAGAGAGAAAGGGGCTTTCCATTGCTAATAACTGAAATGGTATCAGTTGAAATTTATTTCTTATGTTCATCACAAACTCTTTTAACAGTTTAGCAATTATTTATATTTAATTGATATTTAGGAGCAACACTCAGCCAATTTTAGTCTGGTTTTGAAAAGCTAAGCAGAATCAAACTGTCAATAGAATGAAACAAAAAAGAAAAAGGAAAAAAAATGTCCCCAGAAGGCAATGGAAATATTGCAATCAAGACAGTTACATGAACGTTTCTATGAATTTGCCAGTTGTCAAGTGTGACTCAAAGGAGTCTTTATTTTAACGTGAGATAACTCCCTCTTCTCTCCAAGGCTGTAAAACAGATCTGTGTCAAACATCTTTATTAAGATAATTTTACTCTGAGCTTGATTTATGTGGGTAAAATGATACTCCTAAGTGTTTGAATTCTTTAATCACTTTAGCAACTTTTTAAACAATGCTTCTGTCATTTTCAGGGCAGCTGCATATCTAAGCATCAAATGAGGAATTTTAATTCTGACACACCTCATTTTATGGTTCCCCTTGGCTCAGTTTGACTGACACCAGGATCCCAGTTCAGGTAAGGAACATTGCATGCTTTCAATCAAGTTAGCTATCTCTTTCTTCTTCTCAGAACCCTGTTTTTTAAAAAATTTCCTTCAGTATTTTTAAAAATCTATTAATAGCTCAGTTGTACACCTCACCCTTCCTCTATCACAAGAGACATTGAAGGCAACATTTTGAAAGGAAAGGGGAGAATGTCTTTTCTGATAACTCAGCTGTTGTGCTTAAATCTGCTATGTCAATATACTAAAGTTTCCTTTGATGTTTCTTTTGAAAAACCTTGAGGATATCTTTTTAATTTCTGCTGGTGATATTGTTGAATTTGCTATCTGCCCCTGCTTCCAGCATGAAAGAACCTAATGACATTTTATTGAAACGTGATGATAGAGAACCCATAGACTTTTATAGTGAAAGATAATTCCCACTTATAATTTGATCAATTCTTGAAAAATGCAAACAGTCCTTTTCCTAAGGAATGCCCAAACTGTTGAAAAGATAATTTTGGGATGGAATTCAATATAATTCTGAAAAACAGTGCGACACAGCTTCAACTCAGCATTAGTTGTTATTACAACATCTCTAAATGTACTTTCACGGTTATAAAGTAACAAACAAAAAGGTTTTTGTCTCTCAGCCATTTGCATTATCATATAAATTATGACTGCATAGGAGAAAGGAAGAAATGGAACTACTCTATCAATGAATGGGGAAAATGCAAAGTGTGCTTGTGTTATTTACTTATTTAATCAGTGCATAGTTGATTACCAGGCAGATGGGTGCAATCTACAATAACAATATCAATTGAAATTCATCATAAGTTCAGGAAGTCAGGGAACAACAATTCTGACAGCAGCATTAAAATGGGAGAGCACCGAACCATGAAATAGCATTAAAAACCCAATAGCTTAGAAAAAAACCCCACAGTCATTGTTGGAGCAAATTAATGTACAAACCAAACCAAATATGAGAAAAGGAGATCATGCACATTCTTTGAATCACTGGGATGGGATGAAAATTGAGTCTGTATTTATTAAAAAGGATCAATGGTGGTGGTGGTGGTGATGATGATGACAATGATTTATATTCCACCTTTTCTCTAAGAGCAAAGAAGAGCAAAATAATGATGATTAGGGGACTGCAGGCTAAGATATAAATATAAAGAATGGTTCCTGGAATTGGATATTTATTTTATTTTTATTTATTTTATTAAATTTATATATCGCCCTTTCCCGAAGGACTCAGAGTGGTTTACAGGGCATTTAAAACAACCAATACAAAAGTTAAAAACAAATTAAAAAAGATTAAATCATCCCTAGAATTAAAAACGCCAGTTAAAAATTCTCAGCCTGGGCCGGAGAGCTCAAAGAGCCAGGTTTTCAGGTCCCGGCGAAATGTGCGGAGGTCGGGGGCAGTCCTAAGCTCCACGGGCAGCTGGTTCCAGAGGGCAGGCGCACCCACAGAGAAGGCCCTTCCCCTGGGTGTTATCCGCGGACAGTCTTTTATCGGCGGCACCCTGAGAAGACCCTCCATGTGGGAGCGCACTGGACGAAGGGAGCTTGATGCCGGCAGCAGGTGTTCCCTCAGATATCCCGGACCCAAGCCATTCAGGGCTTTATAGGTCATCACCAGCACCTTGAATCTCACCCAGAGGGTAACCGGAAGCCAATGCAGCTCACGGAGTAGAGGTGTTACATGGGAGTATCGGGAAACCCCCATCACAACTCACGCAGTCGCATTCTGCACCAGCTGAAGCCTCAGAGTGGTCATCAAGGGCAGCCCCATGTAGAGAGCATTGCAGTAGTCTAGACAGGAGGTCACGAGCGCATGAGTGACTGTGTGTAGGGCATCTCGGTCCAAATAGGGTCGCAACTGGTGCACCAGGCGAACCTGGGCAAAAGCCCCCCTGGCCACGGCTCCTATATGATCTTCAAAATTGAGCCGTGAATCCAGGAGGACGCCCAAGTTGCGAGCCCTATCAACAGGCTCTAGTGAAAAGAAGGACTAGGGAGACATGATAGCAATGTTCCAATATTTGAGGGGCTACCACAATGATGAGGGGTCATCCTATTCTCCAAAGCCCATGAAGGCAGGACAAGAAGCAATGGAAACTAACCAAGGAGAGAAGCAACCTAGAACTATGGAGAAATTTCCTGACAGTTAGAACAATTAGTCAGTGGAACAACTTACCTCTAGCAGTTGTGGATGCTCCACCACTGGAAGTTTTTAAGAAGAGATTGGACAACAATTTGTCTGGTACAGAATGCGGCCGCGAGAGTTGTCTTGGGAGTTTCCCGGTACTCCCATGTTACACCTTTACTCCGCGAGCTACATTGGTTACCAGTTGTCTTCCGGGTGAGGTTCAAGGTCTTAGTGATGGTTTTTAAGTCCCTACATGGCATGGGTCCGGAATACCTCGGGGACCACCTGCTGCCGGCGTCAACCCCCCTCCGCCCTGTGCGTTCCCACAGAGAGGGCCTCCTCAGGGTGCCTCCAGTCAGAGAATGCCGGCTGGTGGCCCCCAGGGGGAGGGCCTTCTCTGTGGGCGCCCCGGCCTTATGGAATCAACTGCCGGTGGAGCTCCGGATGGCACCGGATCTCCGCTCCTTCCGGCGCGGGTTAAAGACCCACCTGTTTGAACAAGCTGGCCTGGCCTGATGGGGAGTTAATTTGGGTTTTTAAATATTTGTATATTTTACTGTTTTATCTTGGGCATTAATTTAATTCTATTTTAACTTTTGTAGTTTTGTACTTTTATCATTTGCCCTGTTCACCGCCCTGAGTCCCTAGGGAGAAGGGCGGTATAAAAATTTAATAAAACTAAAACTAAACTAAACTAAACTAAGATGGTAAGGGTTTCCTGCCTGAGCAGGATGTTGGACTAAAAGACCTCCAAAGTCCCTTCCAAAGTCCCTTTATTCTGTTTTGTTGTGTTCTGTTCTGTTAAAGAGTTAAATCAAGGCAGTTTGCAAAGAATTCTGTGAGAATCCTTAGAATCCAGCAAGCTGGGTCAAAATCCCTCAAGACAAAGATGAATTTGATGAACTCCACAAACATGAAAGTAGGCCAAAATTAAACTCTTGAGCATCTAAGTAAGACAGAAGAGTTACCTATTATTTACATGGAACTATCATGTAGACTGCCCCTTCCGGGAGGAATACCTATAAGAAATTGTATTGAAAGTTTCACATATGGAAAAAAAACATATGTCACTGCCAAATATTTGCTGACAGATTTTATTTTGGAAATAAAAATAAATGTCTTCCTAGTCCATTTTTTTCTCTTCACAATATAGCCTGTTTTATTGGCATAACCTTGCTGTTCTGACATTCTATACAAACTGCCAAAGAATCTCTCTCTTTTGTGTCAAAGCATCTAAATATTGTCTCAAAATGATATTAAAGTCTAACTACTTTGCCGCCCTTATCGCGTCCGCAGATAATCGCCCGGCCGCCCTGTTTAGGGTGACTCGCTCCCTCCTTAACCAGGAGGTGAGAGAGGATCCCTTGCGGGGACGAGCCGAGGAGTTTAGTCACCATCTGGCGGACAAAATCGCTCAGATCCGGACCGGCCTGGACTCTGACTGGGCAGAGTCTGATGTGGAGGAATCGGGCGGTCTTGAGCACGTTATCTGGACTGAGTTCGACCCTGTTTCCACTGATGATGTGGACAGGATCATGGGGAGACTGAGCACCACCACCTGTTTGTTGGATCCGTGCCCCTCCTGGCTAGCTTATGCGGCTCGGGAGGGAACACGAGGCTGGTTCCATGCAGTAATAACTGCTTCTTTGAAGGAGGGTGTCTTCCCTGCCGCCTTGAAGGAGGCGGTGGTGAGACCCCTTCTCAAGAAGCCTGCTTTGGACCCGGCTGCTTTAAACAACTATCATCCAGTCTCCACTATCATCATCCACTCTCCTTGTTGAGAGTATGGTGGCGCATCAGCTCCCTCTGTTCCTGGAGGAAACTGATTATCTGGACCCGTACCAATCGGGCTTCAGGCCCGGACACAGCACGGAGACGGCATTGGTCGCGCTGGTGAATGATCTCTGGAGGGCAAGGGACAGGGGTTGCTCCTCTGTCCTGGTCCTATTAGATCTCTCAGCGGCTTTCGATACCATCGACCATGGTATCCTGCTGCGGCATCTCAGGGGGTTGGGAATGGGAGGCACCGTTTTACGGTGGTTCTCCTCCTACCTCCAGGGCCGCTCGCAGTCGGTGTTGACGGGAGGGCAGAGATCCGCCCCGAGGCCTCTCATTTGTGGAGTCCCTCAGGGGTCAGTTCTCTCGCCTCTCCTGTTCAACATCTACATGAAGCCGCTGGGCGAGATCATTCGTGGTTTTGGGGTGGGGTATCATCAGTATGCTGATGATACCCAACTTTTTCTTTCCACCCCGAACCAACCCAGTGATGCCCTCGCCGTGATGTCCCGGTGCCTGGAGGCGGTTCAGGTCTGGATGGGGAGAAACAGGCTTCGTCTCAATCCCGCCAAGACTGAGTGGCTGTGCATATCGGCATCTCAGGCTAACCAGGTTATTCCACCTCTAACGATGGGGGGTGAGGTGTTACCCCCCTTTGATAGGGCTCGCAACTTGGGCGTCCTCCTGGATTCACGACTCAATTTTGAAGATCACATAGGAGCCGTGACCAGGGGGGCTTGCACAGGTTCGCCTGGTGCGCCAGTTGCGTCCCTATCTGGACTGAGACGCCCTACGCACAGTTACTCATGCACTTGTGACCTCCCGTTTGGACTACTGTAATGCTCTCTACATGGGGCTGCCCTTGAAGACCACTCTGAGGCTTCAACTGGTGCAGAATGCGGCCGTGCGAGTTGTAATGGGGGTCTCCCGATACTCCCATGTAACACCTCTACTCCGCGAGCTGCATTGGCTTCCGGTTGCCCTCCGGGTGAAATTCAAGGTGCTGGTTATCACCTATAAAGCCCTACATGGCCTGGGTCTGGGGTATTTGAGGGAACACCTGCTGCCGGCATCAAATGCCCTTCGCCCAGTGTGCTCCCACAGGGAGGGTCTGCTCAGGGTCCCGCCGGTAAGAGATTGCCGGTGGGTGACACCCAGGGATAGGGCCTTCTCAATGGGGGCGCCTGCCCTCTGGAACCAGCTGCCAGTAGAGCTGAGGACTGCCCCCGACCTCCGATCATTCCGCCGGGGCCTGAAGACCTGGCTCTTTGAGCTCTCGGGCCCAGGCTGAGGAGAAATTTATTTTAATTGGGGTTTTTAATTGTACAGGGTTGGTTTAATCTTTTTAAAATTGGTTTTTTAACTTTTGTATGGTTGATTTTTAACTCCCTGTAAACCGCCCTGAGTCCTCAGGGAAAGGGCGGTATATAAATGCAATAAAATAAATAAATAAATAAATAAATAAATAAATAAATAAATAAATAAAATGATATTGTATAGCATATAACTGAGGGAAGGGAAAAAACCCCATATATTTCAACTCACTTATCTATGCCTGTTTTTATTCTTTCTTCTCTATATTGGAGATATTTTTTTAAAATAAAAATTGCAATGCATAATAAAACAGCAGACTCTCTTTATTATTAAGTCAGTTTTTAGATTGCTTTTTCTTCTGGTGTCCTGCCAATTGGAAGGAAGAAAATGCCCAAAATCTATGAAACAAGCTCTCTAATAATCCCAACACATATTTTTTTAAAGATAGCTTGGTTGGGAGAAAGAGAGTTAAAATGGCTCCTCCCTAGTAATTTTCTTTTTTCTTTAATAAATATTTTATTAATTTTCTAATTTTACAATCATGTGTACTTAATAAACAATGTGTTGTCTGGGTCCATTGGTAACACAGCACATTTGTAATAATAAATTTCCCCTTTTCCAAGAAAAAATGGGAAATCCTGAATACCCATTGTCATCAGAAAGCCCCATTTATTAGTTTTCTAATCCTGCCCACTTTATTTATTTATTAGATATTTATCCCATCTTTATTATTTGTATAAGTAACTCAAGGCAGCAAACAAACCTATTTCTCTTCCCTCCTCCTATTTTTCCCACAACAACCATCCTATGAGGTGGGTTGGGTTGAGAGAGACCGACTAGTCCAGGGGTAGGCAACCTCGGCTCTTTTTTGACTCATGGACTTCAACTCCCAGAATTCCTGAGTCAGCATCTGACTCAGGAATTCTGGGAGTTGAAGTTCATGAGTCAAAAAAGAGCCGAGGTTGCCTACCCCTGGATTAGTCCATCACTGCCTAAGGTGGGAATAGAGGTCACAATCTCCTCGTTTCCAGGCCAGTACCTTAACCACTGTACCGATCTGGTTCCCTCTCCCATTAAGCATCTTTTGGGCATCAAGACACTATAGCCTGGCTCTCTATGGTTGGTTTTGAACCATTGCTTAGTGCTGACTCAGCTATGATTCAAGCTATGTGTCCACTACCAGGGCTTTTTTTTTCTCATAGAACACTCAGAACGGTGTTCCAGCACCTTTTTTTGCAAAAAAAAAAAGCTTTTGCACAAGCTGTGCTGCTATTGGCTTTCGAAAGCCTATTGCAGGGGAAGGCAGCCTTGGCTCTTTTATGACTCATGGACTTCAACTCCCAGAATTCCTGAGTCAGCTATGGTATTGGCTTTTGAAAGCCAATAGGAATTGCTGCTGAGCATGCCAAAAGACCCGGCCGGCAAATGTTGCACAGGCAAATTGCAGCAAAGGCAGGAATTTTGCACTCCTCCCTGCTCCCCAACTATACCATCTCAACTAGGTAAGTAAGATATTATTTGCAAATAGGATATCCAAGTATGACTCAAGGAAATTTTCCCTGCATGGAGGGAGTAGTGGTTTGCTTCACTTTGTTTTACTTTTCAAATTGCTGTAGGAAAGAAATGATGATTAGAAAAAGGCAGGAAGTTATTTTTATTAAGAAGAATTCATTTATCCCATGCTAGATATTTGGGAGCTTGGTACCACCAGCACAGAACATTTGCTTTTCTGAAACTTCATTCAAATTCAATTCCTGATAGTGGCATTTGAAAAAAAAGTTATTTATTAAATTTATATGCTGACTATCTCACTAGGATGACTCTGAAGTCAACTGTGAATCCATGCACAGTGGGGCCATTAAGCCCATTTTTTCCACTTTATCAAAAAGGAGACTATGGTTTACTTTATCAAATCCCTTAAATTAACTTCAGCCCTTACAATTGCTAGCAAGCCTGGCTCTCAAGTATTATAATGCGAGGCTATTGTATTGTGAAAAAAAGGAAAAATCCATGTTGAATTGCTTTAACACACTGCATTTAAAAGTTGATATCTCCAAAAAGAAAAACAAAAAACAAAAACCTCACAAAGAAAAATAACAAAAGGAAAAGTCCAAGAAACAGAAATGGTTCATCCAATGGAAAAGTGAATCATACATTAGCTCAGAAGAAATAAAGTTTTGGAAACAAAAACAACAAAGAACAACAGATTTGTTCCAGGTTCAAACAAGCCACATTTAAAAAAATGAAAGACACCAACTCAGCCCTAAATGTCAGCTGACGTTATGTGTCAGGAAGTGTTCCCAAAATCACATTAAGTCCTTGCATAGATCTTCCATATTCTTTGTACATTTCAGTTAAGAATCTCATCTCTTTCTTTCTCTCACTCACTCACTTTCCCCATAATATCTTCTATTTTGAAAATGCTGGAACCATTCATGGCAACACATACATGCACATACATGTAGTGGTGGGTGTGTATGCACTTCTGTGTATTAAGCCTGATAACAACTATGGCAAGAAATGTTCAGCTTCTCTTCGATTATATAATCAATTTACACTGCTTTATCAACCCTGCTATTTCGTATTATATCAGCTCAATTACAATTCCAACTTTTTATAAAAAAATAATCAATGTTTTCACTTTTTCTGAACAAGCATACCTCTACAAGCATAAAAAAGTCAATGTTAGCTAGATAAAGTTAGTTGTTTAATGCATTAAAATGAAAAGAGGAATGGATGTTCTAGAGGATAGGCTGTCAGATACAGATAGATATTCTTAGAACTTAGAAAGAGATGGCACGTAGACAGAGATCACAGAAGAAAACAATCTAGTTTTAGAATCTGTTATCTCTGGTTGCTAAGCAAGAAAATGCCATTTATAGCTGAATGTCTAAAATCCTTCATGCTTATCCAATTGTCTACCTTAAATTTAAGGCACTGAATTTATAATGCCATAAATAGGCTTTTCAAATGTGGAATTTGAAAATGTGTTCCCAGATACCTAGGAATTCTAGGAATTGCAGTCCCAACATACTTGGAGTATACCAAATTGAGGAAGCTGCAAACATTGAATGAATGAAGGAGTAATTTTATTGGGGTAACTTACTACTAGGAGTCCCCTCAAGCCTTATTATACTGGAGATTGATGTTTATGTAAAGAATGGATCAAAAATGTTGTGAGAGTACATCAAGACTGTTTATACTCTTAGAAGCCCAGCTAAAGCAAACATGTACTTATATTCCATAGCAGAGTTACAGAAAGATGTTGGAGGTAGATGGTCACTTTAGTGACAATGGCAAAGACATCAATTCATACTCTATAGGAGAAGGCAGTGGCAAACTGCTCCTCTGTTTTACCTAAAAAAACTACACTCTGCCATTGTGCCTGCAAAATTATGATGGATATTGGGCCCTTCAAATAGATGATTATCAGCATGGCTTTTTTTCTCATAGATTGCTCAGAATGGCGTTCCAGCACCCTTTTTTGGCAAAAAAAAGAGAGAGAGAGAGAGAGAGAGAGAGAGAGAGAGAGAGAGAGAGAGAGAGAGAGAGAGAGAGAGAGAGAGAAGCTTTTGCACAAGCTGTGCTGCTCCCTCTATTGGCTTTCGAAAGTCCGCGAGTCATAAAAGAGCCAAGGTTGCCTACCCCTGGCCTATTGGCTTTGAAAAGCCAATAGGAATTGCTGTTGAGTGTGCCAAAAGACCCGGCTGGCAAATGTTGCTTAGGCAAGTTGTCTACAGTGAAGGCAGGAACTTTGAACCCCTCCCTGCTGCCCAACTACACCATCTCAACTAGGTAAGTAAGATATTTGCAAATAGGATGGCAATAAACAATTTAGGCTGCATTTACATCAGGGCTTTTCAGCCTTTTCAGAAATTGTACCACTTTTAGGACATGACAATATTCAAGTAACACCAGTGCTTAACAAGGTGTCAAAAACTTGATGACTAACAAAAAAAGGGGGGATATTTTGGGTTTCATTGGTTAGGTTCATTTATTGTTATAGAAATGGCTAGTTTATAATGTTATAGAAAAGTAAAAAGTTGAGGTTCAATGTTAATGCTTCCTTCTACTCCTGCAATAGAGGAAATCAGAAGTCAGTACCTTTTCTTTTTCCCTTCTCCCCCTCACTTTTCCCTTTTTCTCTCACTCTTTGCTTGCAAAAGCCCCCCCCCCCACTCACTCATACTTTGCTCATAAAAGTCTCCAGTCGCTCTCACTCACTCCTCCATCTCTTTCAAAGGCACCTCATTCAGTCTCTCCCCTACTCACTCTGTCTCTTTCAAAGGCCTCTTGCTCACTCGCTCACTTACTGCCCCATTGCTTCCAAATGCCATTTGCTTGTTCACACACTCACTTACTGCCCCGTTGCTTCTAAACGCTTCCAAATGCCACTTGCTCACTCACTTACTGTGTTTGGAAGCAACAGGGAAGTAAGTGAATGAGTGCCGGGGCCGGAGGCCATCAGCTGTTTGGCACTGGAGATGCCGGGCGGCCCGACGCAGCGTTCCGTGGCTGGGGCATCTTCAGCTGGTGTCAGGGACGGTGCGGGAGGCCATCAGCTGTTCAGCACCAGAGACCACTGCCACAAGGAACACAGCTCTGGGTCGGGGTTTGGAGCAGCTCTGGGTGGGGGCTCAGCATGGGCTGCAGCGTGGCAACTGCAGGGAGTGGAATCCCCATGGCGGCTGTGGGGAGGAGAATCCCCGTGGCCTGTGGCTGCAAGCCGCAGAGGCAGGGGTGCAAAGGACAGGCGGTGACACCGTAGCAAGAGGGGGTTCTTACAGACACCAGCATCGCTCCCAGTGACAGCACCTCTGAGTTCCAGCACCTTTTTCTTTTAGAAAAAAAGCACTGTCCACTATCAAAAGTTAGTTAGGCAATAGCAGAGGTGAGATATGCAAAAAAAGATCTTCATTGATGACTAGACAGTACTAGACACACTTTAAAATGTTAAGTTTGAACTTTAAAGCTTGAAATCGTTTAGGATCTGCCTGTCTGAGAACCTGTCTCTATCAATATGAATGGGTCCAGTCAGTTAGATCAGAAAGAGAAGTCCTTTTGAAGATGACCCACTTCAGCAGAAGACCTTTTATATAGCTCCCAGCCAATGGAATGCTCTAAGCATTTGATAATGTAATAATAATAATAATAATAATAATAATAATAATAATAATAATAATAATAATAATAATAATAATAATAATAACAACAACAACAACAACAACAACAACAACAACAACAATTTGGAAGGGACATTGGAGGTCATCTAATCCAACCCCCTGCTTAGGCAGGAAACCCTATACCATTTCAGATAAATGGCTGTCCAGTCTCTTCTTAAAAACTTCCAGTGTTGGAGCATTCACAGTTTCTGGTGGCAGGTTGTTCCACTGATTAATTGTTCTAAGTGTCAGAAAATTTCTCCTTACTTCTAGGTTGCTTCTCTCTTTGGTTAGTTTTCATCTGTTGCTTCCTGTCCTGCCTTCAGGTGCTTTGGAGAATAGCTTGACTCCCTCTTCCTTGTGGCAACCCCTGAGATATTGGAACACTGCTATCATGTCACCCCTTGTCCTTCTCTTCATTAGACTAGACATACCCAGTTCCAGCAACCATTCCTTATGTTTTAGCCACCAGTCCCCTGATCATCTATACTCTTTCTACAGTCTCAACATCTTTTTTACATCATGGTGACCAAAACTGGATGCAGTATTCCAAGGGTGGCCTTAAGAAGGCATTGTAAAGTGGAATTAATAACACTTCACGTGATCTTGATTCTATCCCTCTGTTAGTGCAACCTAGCACTGTGTTGGCTTTTTTGGCAGCTGCAGCACACTGCTGGCTTATAGTTAAATGATTGTCCAGTAGGACTCCAAGATCCCTTTCACATCATAGTATTTTGCTACAATATGGCCTTCTCTTTACATAGTGATGTAAAGGGCTTTATATAATAGGACTTATCACTTTCATGTATCAAATGTGTGGATCTAATTTCATATATCACCCATTTTTCTTCTTTGCATTTCAAGGTAAAGAATGCCATTTTTTCCCAGAAGTTTTGTTATTTGTTATTCAAAGACCAAATCAATTATGTGATGGCAAAGAAGCTGTTCTCAGTTCCAATGAAATCTAGACACTCATCTTTAGAAGACTTGTAGAATTACAAATAGATTCTTATTGTTCACAGCCTTGTTTATTTTCTTTAAACAGCAAAAAGAAAATAGAAAAACAGCTTGGAGGACATTTAATAAATCTTGTTCATTGTTTTGGGATTTCCAAGATTGACAGCTCAGAAGGGAA
The DNA here is from genome assembly GCF_947247035.1 of Vipera ursinii. Lineage (NCBI taxonomy): Eukaryota > Metazoa > Chordata > Lepidosauria > Squamata > Viperidae > Vipera > Vipera ursinii. The sequence continues at coordinate 139,325,932 of NC_139516.1, read as the reverse complement.
AAAAAAGTTTTCTTCCTTAGAAATTAAATTAAAAGTACTGGAAATTGTCAAGAGATTTCTTTTTTAAAAAAACACAATGTCCTTATTCATTCATTTGCAAGACCATCTGTTGTTTTAATTTGTCTCTTTATCCATTTTCTGGAGCTGCACTTACTTCTTGTATTCAGATAAGGAAACTGCACATGTTTGGCAAACTATATTAATCTGAATTAGGATCTTATTACTTTGCTGCCTTTAAATGAGAGTCGCTGATTTCATTCACATTTAGCTTCATTCTGTTCCGCTTCTTTTTAAACAAAATTGTTTGAGGTAAAGATAATCTGCAACAGCATGTTCCCAGTAAAATGTGTTTTTCCCCTCTACTTCCCATCCCAATCTAAAGTCTGAGGTTTTCCTCGCACTTCTCCCCCCCCCACCTGTCAACTATATATCACCATAGTCACTGTGATATCACAGGAGTGGAGCAGGTCATTTTCATGACATCTTAATGTCCTGAAAATGACACTCTTCTTGCATGAGACACCTCTACATCAAAAGTTGCAATTTCCATCAGCTTTCTCCAAGTACAAGACGTGAATGAGAAATAATGCCTCCAATGTTTTAAATCTCCAATAGATGATGGCACTGATAATCTGGAAGGTCTCACATGTATGTTAGCATCTATTCTTTCACTTCAGTTGGTGGAAAGTTGCTGTGAGAAAAGGGGGTGTTACTACCCTTTGTGAAATGGAGCCCTGAATGCAAATACTTCTCCGTTGGCTTTCAGCAATGGTGAATCTTTGACTACCAAAGGAATTCCTCCAACTGAAATCCTTTGCTGAATGCAAGTTGCTTATAGGGATAACTGTGTTGATTGTGTGCTGTTAAGCAAAAACACGATAACCTAAAGAACAAAAACATAAAACTTAAACAAGAAGAGACAGTGAAGCAGAAAGAACTTATTTGTGTGATGTGATGATGAAGAAGGGAGTGAATGACTTTTAATAAATTCCACATGAGAAGAATTAAGGACGGCAAAAGAACATTGCTGTCAAGCTTGGTATTTCTCAGGAACATGTGAATCACATTATTAATGTTACTGTTGTAAGGTTTGTGCAAGATGTACCCTTGCATGCTGATGGCAGAGGTAAAAGCTTTAAGATTTGAAATTTGTCAGCATTTATTGTCCTGCAATGAGAATGAAGGTGACAAATTTCTTTACAGCATTGTGACAGCTGATGAACATGAGTTCATCATTATGATCCAGAAACAAAGAGTAGGTCCATGGAATATCAGCACAAAGCTTCATCAGAAGAAAAAAAAAATCCCAGGTTTTGGTAAGAAAAGTCAGGGGTCCAGGTTTTTTTTATAAATTTCCTTAAAATTAGCACCACTATGAACTCAAGCTGCTACATTGCAAAACTCAAAACTTGGAAAGAAGCATCAAGTAGAGTACAATGTGGTGATTGTGTGAAAAATCAAATATAGGTAACCAAAGAGCTCTTTTCAAATATTACTTTCCTGTTTCATTTATTAAATTATCCTCTTTAAACAAAGCTATGGGGATGGAGGCAATCCTTCTCAAAACAGACTCATGCTGAGAATTTCGTTCCAAAAGATCATAGAGCACAGAGACATACTGTGGCATACACCTACACACTCACTACCTAAGCCACTGATACACTTTTTACTTTAAGCAAAGTGACTTATACGTGTAAAGGTGCCTCTTCATTACAAGTACTTCAGTCTTACTGATCAATTCCAACCCTCATCACCTTTCTAATAACTAGGTGTATAGTCAATGTTTTAACAGAAGCTGTCAGATCACATCCTTAAGATCTTCATTAAGATCTCTCAGGCAGTATCTCTTCAGTTCCTTTTTGCTTTAATTATCTTTATAAAAAGGCAGGGAAGAGCATTAATGGGCAAGTTCCCCCCCTTCCCCGCCACTCCCCTATCCAATAAGGAAACCTCTGATGATGAATAAACAAGAACTGCTTTAATATTTGCAATAGAGAAAGAACAATCATACAAACCGCAAAAGGTAGGTACAAGAATAACTTTAAGCAGCATTAGGTTGCAAACTAATGATGAATCCCTGGAGAATAGGCTTCCTGAAGCATTAGCAAACCTTCTTTTGCTTACACACAAACACACACATACACACCCCAGACTGAACAATCTGCTTAAAACTGCAGTACATTTCAAAGGCAAAGAACATATTTAAACAAGCCAATTCTTTCATCCAGCTTTTCTCAACTTTGGCAACTTTAAGATATGTGAATTTCAACTCCCAAAGTTCCCTAGTCAGCATGCTGATGGAGAAATTCTGAGAGTGGAAGTTCGCATATCTTGAAGTTGCTAAGGCTGAGAATCATCGTGATAGACTTCCTTGTGTTCAGCAGGTTTTTTTCCAATCTCCTCCACTAAGTACTTTGATTCATATTTCTGGATTGGAGCTCCTTCATCCCAGTCTGTCCAATCCAGCCCACTTCTCCTCATGGCTCTTCCAGACTTACCGTAGTTTCTCTCTCTCCCCCCACCCCAGTTAATCCAATGGGCAGATTCCTCTAGGATTCCATCTCTCTCTCCCTCTCTCTCTTTCTCTTAATTGCATATTAAGATGTTTATAGGGAAGGGATGGAAGGGAAGGCTCTGGCGGACTGGTTCAATAAAAGTAACCTGGTTCTAAATGTTGATAAAACAAAGAAGATCATTTTAGATTTTAGAAGGAGCCGGCATAGTCATACTCCATTCAGGATCAAGGATGCAGCTATAGAGGTGGTCAACAGTATTACGTATCTGGGGGTGCAGATAACTAAAAATTTAAATTGGTCTCTCCACACGACAGCCTTAATGAAGTGTCTGCATTTCCTGTGCATCTCTGTCCTTCTGTCCTGGCCGCTTTTTACAGAGTCACGATTGAGAGCATTTTAACAAACTGCATCACTGTCCGGTTTGGTGGCAGCAGTGCCTCAGATAGAAAGTCCATACAGAAATTGATAAGGACAGCTGAGAAGATCATAGGAAGCTTGCTTCCTGGTATTCAGGATGCTGCTTATAAGTGCTATGTGCTTACAGCTCAAGCATTGTTACAGACCCCACACACCCACTTTATGGTCTGTTTCTGTTGCTCCCCTCTGGGAGGAGGTTTTGAAGTATTTCTAGCAGGACTATCTGATTGTGTAACAGCTTTGTCCCTTATGCCATACGTTTGGTAAACTCGCAAGATTCGTTTATCTTGCCATGCACATGTATGCATAACCCGAACTAGACTATGTTGTTTCTCTGTGTCATATATTTATTTATTTATTTATTTATTTATTATTTGGATTTATATACTGCCCCTCTCCCGAAGGACTCAGGGTGGTATACAGGGCAATTAAAACATATATACAACACATAATATACAAAATTAAAATAAATTAAACCAAGTAGCCCTAAACAATAAAACACATTCTAAAATGTAAGATTTAAAATTTAAGATCTAAAATCCCAGTCCCTCAGTCCAGGCCAGCAAGTTCAAATAGCCAAGTCTTCAGGTCGTGGCGAAAAGAGCGAAGGTCGAGAGCCATCTGGAGCTCAACAGGGAGCTGATTCCAGAGGGCAGGTGCGCCCACAGAGAATGCTCTCCCCCTGTGGGTATATGCATAATTCTTTTCTGTCTTTCTTTCTTTCTTTCTTTCTTTCTTTCTTTCTTTCTTTCTTTCTTTCTTTCTTTCTTTCTTTCTTTCTTTCATCATATTTATGTAGTATACAGTATATTGGAGGCGACCCTTTGAGAGCTGTATGCAACAAAATTTCATTTAAATGTATGCCAAGTAGCATACATTCAAAGTGACAATAAAGTTATTATTCTATATTGCCAACCAATATTCCTGATTCTTTTAAAAGTACCTAACTTTTCCTCTGTAGCAACAGCTGATCTTGACTTAAATCTATTAATTTAATAGATTTAATTTACTAATTGCACTTTATTTACTTTTATATTCTCTCTACCCACCCACCCACCCCTTCTTAACTTCGTATAGTTGAAGACATTTGTTTTTTTACATATCAAAGTTCTATCAATTTGTACCAAAACTTCAACACAATCATCCTGGTCGTCTATAGGAACATGGTCAGATCATGAAAAATAACATGCTGTATACAAATCACAGATACACACTCACATACACAAAGCAGAGGGAACCAACCAAATAACTGCAAGGAATCTGTGAAATGTAAATCTAGTGAATGAGGAATTTTTAAAACAATAGCACTAAATCATTAACACAACAAAAGAAATCTTAAAAATTAAAATGAGTTGAATAAAACAGAGGGATTTGTGCACAACTCCTAGAATCAAGTAGGCTATTTTTCTTTTCCTGCTTCTAACTCTTTTTAGTAGCCTCTTGGTGATTTTATTACTGAAAAGCTATTTGCTCTGTGTCTAGGAATTTATTGCAAGGAGATATTTACATTCTAATGGAAACAAATGAATAATCTAAATTATATTACACTATCTTGGAGGGAAAAAAAAACCTTTTGAAGTCTTTAATAAGACAGAGTTTACCCAAGAATCATAATTTCTGTTATTTTCTAGATGCTTAAAAATGAACTCTGACAGAATCTATTAAAGTGACATTTTTTTTTCTTTCTCAGCAGGCCATCCTTGAAGTAAGAAACATATTTTAATTGTTATGCAATTACTAATAATGGAAATGCCTTGTTGATAGCAGACAACAATGTTAAAAGAGCACTAAAAAGCACAGTCCAGAGTCATTTAGGTGGGATGGGCAGTGGTGAAGATAAATAAATAAATAAATATCTAAAAGCAAACAAACAAACAAACAAATAAATAGTTAGTAACATCATACCAGGACATGAAAATGCACTTGACTCATTATCTTAAAAAGTCCCTAGAATACTAAAGTGTTTCAGAGCTCAAACAGCAATGAGATTTTGGTGCCTGCTCTAAGGTTCATTTGCTTTACTTTAATCTGCAGCTACAGCTGTTTTTTTTCCTAAATAGCTATTTATTTAAGGGGAAAGCACATGTTGTAATTCAAGTATATAACTTCACAAAGCTGATCAAGAAATATACTGCCTGACTGCTTCTCCAAATTAAAAATTCCCAGAAGACAGAGAGCTAGCAAATCAGGAGATAGCTCCTATAGAATACTTAGTCCTTTGCAAGCTATGAGCAACAACTTACAACCTTCGCACTGTCTTCAAATCTCCGAAGTCATATATGTGGTATACGTTCAGGCAAATTCATGTTTTACTAGGGATGAATTCAGTAAAAATTCATAAAATTAGTGACATATGTATATGTATATGTATGTATGTATGTATTTTTAGAAGCTGTAAGTTTGATAGGGACACTATGTCATGGAAGTTATAATAATAATAGTCCTTTTTATGTGGAAGACCTTCCCCCAATTTGAGAGAAAATGAAATTGTATGCAAAAGAAGGAACATGAATAATGTATTGTGATAGTGTGGAATAGAAACATTCTCAACATATTTCTTTGGAATGTGGCAAAGGGGTTTGCCGTAGAACAGGCTATTATTGTTGCTGCAGCTACAGGGTTTACTCCATAGAGGATTATGAATTTTGGGTAGCCCTCGACTTATAATCATTCCTTCAGCAACTGTTCAAACCTACCACAGAGCTGAAAGAAGTGACTTACATTTACAAAGTGTCCTTAGATTTATGACCATTACAGCATCACCCCAGTCACATGATCAAAATTTGGACACGTGGCAACTGGCACGTTTGGTTGCAGATCCAAGGTTCATGTGATCATTTGTGACTTTCATGTTGGGCTTCTGACAAGTAAAGTCAACGAGGGAAGCTGGGTTTACTTAACAGCTACTGTGATTTGCTTAATACCCATGGCAAAAAGAGTTGTACAATTGGGTGTGACTTCCTTAACAACCACCTTGCTTAGCAATGGAGATTCTGATCCCAAATGTAGATGTTCCTGTACTTACTGGGCAAATGGATATAGTAGTATTATGTTGTAAGCATACTGGCAATACATTTTTGTAGCTGTTTTTTTTTCTGGTTCATTCTCCTGGACTTGCCATTTCTCTAGAGCAGGGGTAGGGAACCTTGGCTCTTTTATGACTTGTGGACTTCAATACCCAGAATTCCTGAACCAACCATGCTGACTCAGGAATTCTGGGAGTTGAAGTCCACAAGTCATAAAAGAGCCAAGTTTCCCTACCCCTGCTCTAGAGAGTGCTGTTACCAAAGCGATTCATGACTTAAAATGTATTAATCAGAACAAGACAATAGCATTTTGCAAATAATTAATAATTAATTATTATTTCAACATCTGGTCCATTTGCTCACTCTCCTTCTCTTTGTAATTATTTTATTTTAATCAGATAATGCTTGTATTTCATAACGGCAATAATAAAGATACTGTACTGTGTTAATTCATAAAATTTGGAAACAAATGTATAATGCTTTTGATTTTATTTTTGGCACCACATAATTGGTTTAGTGGATCCCTATTAACACATATCAATGAGCTGACTAATTTTAGCATTGCCTTATTCATCTGTTTTCACAATAGCCCAGGTATTAGCCATATACTTATTTATGCTAACAGAACCACAACACAGCTAGGGTCTCATCATATATTTCATAATCATAAGAAATTATTTTTACCAGATTGTGCTAGCAGTGTTTGTGCCTTACAAAGAATGATAAAATAGTGTCTTTTCCAATTAATTCATACCAATGACTATTTTGAGCAAGGAGCCCATACGTAGTCCATTCATGCTGACTAGTGAGATGCTCACCAAATGATTGGGATGCTTGGAACGCAGAAAATTTGAACTGAAAAGGAAGAGTAAGGCTTCTGGCATCTTATTCTGTATCGAGTTTGCTTTTTCCTTTCCCCAGACTGGCCCACTCTAAACACATCAAGCTAAAAAGCAATTTAATCTTTTCTGGAGGACTTAGTCCTGGGGATTTTTAGAAATAGTATAATTCCAACCTTGTCATTTGTGGTCATATTCTTGAAGAGGCTTGAGCAAACTTGTCCTATCTCTAGGATGTCATTTTGGTCTCATTGGCATTACATTAGTAGGAGTAAAGTTTTCTATTCTTATTAATGCCAGTGAGACTAAAATGACATTCTAGACTCTAGAGATAGGACAGGTTTGCTCAAGCCTTTTCAATAGCATTTAAGAAAATTAATTTTCTTATATGACTATGGTCATAGGTAATAGGTTGGCCTGGAAGTCCCCATTAGCTCCAGCCAGTACACTCAAACTGGTCAGGATTAACTGAAGAACAATCTCTGTCCTTGCCAGCTGGAGTAGGAAGATGATAGGAGAACACAGCAATAAAATTGATGAAGCTTCTCTACTTGAACAGAGTAGCCCAAATCAGAGGCACTATTTGTCCAGTCAAAACTGACCCTCAGAAGAACTGAAGAAAATTTCATGGCATTAGGAAAAATTAATACAAGGACCAGAAGATTGCCTGGATTTCACTCTCAAATAAATAGAAAACAAAAACAGATGAAATGAAATTATGTGCCATGCAGTTGGATGCGAGGAACATTCAATATTTTCCTTGCAAATCCCAGACCAGAAATTAGGCTGGGATTAAGAACACTCAGAAGTTCATATATTCAGTGAAGCTGTACAATGAGAGTTGTGTGTGTAGAGTTTGTCCCATCATGTAGATACCATTCAAACTTTGGGCTAGATCATAGTAGAACCTCTATATGTTCACACTAAAAGTAAAATCATTTCACTGGAGGCACAAATGACTAGGTGGAAGTTATCCTATTTCAGACACATTATGAGAAGACCAAGCTCTCCAAAGAAGCCTCTAATTCTGGGAAAGGTGGAAGGAAAGAGAAGAAGATGACCAGCAGCAATAGTTCGTCATCGAGAAAATCTATCTATGTGATCTCTAAGAGTCAACAGTGACTTGATGATATGTAATTTATTAATCAAAAGGTTCAACATGTGCGACTCCTTTCTTTCATAAACAGCCAATTCTAGATATTTACTGGCTTTCCATGTTACCCAAGTTATTGTGTGATATTAAGGTTGGCCTCAGACAACTACTTTCTTTCACAAAGTTGGTCCTAGTCCTAAAAATAATGATAATTAAGAAATGATACCAATTTTATTTCTTTGGAGAAGAATAAAGTTTATGAAACTTCTATCACTACTGAATGCTTTGTTTCATTGCTACATTTTCTAGAATAACCGTATAAGATAAGGCTACTTTAAGAAATTGGTTGGTAAAAAGCTTAAGTTATTATTTATTATGCACAGTACACACAAGAGATCATTACAAGTCATAATCACAAGCTTTTTTTTATGTCTCCTGTTGATCAGGAATTCCAAAATTGAGGTTTTGGTCAATCAAAGGAAACTCAATGCTAATTATTTCTCTAGAAAAATCTATAAAGCTACTGAAACAATACAGCGAATAGGTAGAAAACTGTCTTTTCTCCCATAATTAATATAGCAGTGCCAATAGCACTTAGACTTATACACTACTTCACAGTGCTTTACAGCCCTCTGTAAGCAGTCTACAGAGTCAGCATATTGCCTCCAACAATTTGGATCCTCATTTTACCAACCTCAGAAGGATGGAAGCCTGAGTCAATCTTGAGCCAGTGAGCATCGAACTGCTGGCAGTCAGCAGAAGTAACCTTCAATACTGTGCCACCATGGCTTTATCCCCATTTCATTTCCTCCTTTAAATTTCTGGGAGTCTACCTCTGTGAAGATCTGACCTGGAAAGTTAACACAACCCAGGTGGCTAGAAAGGCCCAACTGAGGCTTCACTTTCTTAGGATCTTGCGGAAGAACAGGGTAGAACAACAGCTAATGACCCTCTTTTACCGGTCTACCATAGAGAGCGTCCTCTCGTATGGTATTGTGGTTTGGTATGCTGGTCTGACAGCCGCAGATAGGAAAGTATTACAGAGGGTAGTGAGCACAGCACAAGACATTGTGGGCTGTTCCCTGACACCACTGGATGACATCGCCAGGGCTCGCTGCCTTGGAAGAGTGAGGAAGATTCTCAGGGATGACTCACACCCTGGATGGTATCTCTTTACTCTCCTACCATCCGGTAGGAGATATAGGAATATAGCCAGCCGTACCAACAGGCTGAAAAATAGCTTTTATCCGTGGGCTGTTAGGCTTTTAAATGGGATATAATCTCTGTGAACTTATGCAGAATTGACTTGGGAGGCCGGTGTGTGGTGTAGTTGGTTCACATGGTGTGGTAGGATGGAGGGTTTGTTGTCACTGTGTGTTGGGGGGAGAGAGCACGGGGGGGGCTCAGCTAATCTCAATGTACACATAGTTGTACTTTGACAATAAGGGTTTTATTATTTATCATTATTACATTATACTAGGATGACATACTTTTTTCTCTAATCTTGATGCCTCCCTAAGTGGATGTAGCAGTTATGATACTGTTCCCATGGTTGCAGTTCACTCATTATCACATGCCCTTTTTCTTTCCTTTTCATATTCCA